>NC_092864.1:11812257-11815400 GCF_032062135.1 Pyxicephalus adspersus
GTACAACAGCAGCATCTGGTAATTCATCTCGCCCCCAGATGGGGAATCCCATGTCCCCAAGGATTTTAATTACTCCAGCACTGTCAGAGACAGGAGGAGACCGGTATATAGGTCACATCTACCAACAAACAAGCAGCATTCAGAATGTCATTGCATGCACATTGTAAGCGCCATACACTGAGCGCAGATTATGCCACCATTAGGACCAGGAACCTGCTAAATGTTACATTGGAGGAGCTGATGAAGGTATTCAGTGGTCTAGGTACCTGCACACACTATGGGATATCTGATATTTATATAATGTTCCTAGACAGACTATTGTTCTTTACTATCTGACATTATAGGCTAAAGAACTAACCATTTATAGATTGCACATATAGGAATGCTGAACACAAAGTTATCCCTATGCTATAAAGAAGGTTCCTCCAATATATCAAGGCGATGTAACACACTCTGCAAACGTTTGTGCATTTAGCTGCCATTCATTTTAACTGCTCCCCCTCCTCTCAATGCACAGCTGCTTGTGCTGCCCTTCTCCTTTCTCCTCTCTGCTTTGCAATTAAAATTGATGGGAAGTGAAATTCAGATCCTTGCCGTGTTGCAATATGTAATAATGAATGCAGAAATGCATTATTGTTTATCTTATATATCTGACTTGATTTAATGGGATTTAGAGGCTGCATCAAATACGTTATATTTAAGATTAACATACCCCTAAACCCCAAACCTTCAAACTGTTAAACATAACACCCCAAGAATATCTGCCCCACTAAAGGATCATACTTTTCTTTGATAGGAGCATACAGCATGAAGATTTGCCAAAAAACTAATTACAAGTGTCAGTGCTGTAAAGTTCTAAGATGGAAATATCAGTTAATCATTGTTCTTGGGATGTCAGGTGTCTGTGTATTAAAAGTCCAGGGGACCAAAGTGCCAATGTGATATTGGTCTGAGTCTCAAAGTGTTTGGGAGCCTTTGTTCTTGGATACCAGATGTCAGTACGCCACCGGTCTACAGGACCAACGTGCCAATGTGATATTGGTCCTGGTCCTAAAGTGTTGGGGATCCATATTTCTGGGATACCCGGTGTGAGTGTACCACTGGTCTACAGGACCAAAGTGCCAATGTGATATTGGTCCTGGTCCTCAAGTGTCAGGGATCCATAATTCTGGGATACCTGGTGTGAGTGTACCACTGGTCTAGGGGACCAAAGTGATATTGGACTGAGTCTCAGAGTGTTGGAGAACCATTGTTCTGGGATATCAGAGGTTAGTACACTGCAGGTTCAGAGGACTTAATGGTCAAAGTCATATTGATATTGGTCTGAGTTCCAGGGTGTTGGGGAGCCACTGTTCTGGAATACCAGGTGTCAGTGTGCCAGTGGTCAAGGGCTATTGTGCCAAGGTGATATTTATTTCAGTCTTAGACTCCAGTAGAGTCATTGTTATTGGCTACCAGGTGCCAATGTACCACTTGTCCAGGGGACCAAAACACCAAGGTGATATTGGTCGGAGTCTCAGTGTTGGAGACCCATTGTTCTGGGATACCAGGGGTCAGTGCACTGCAGGTTTGGAGCACCAAATAATCAAAGTGATATACTCTGAATGTCGGTTTGATATTAGAGTTCCAGGGTGATGGTGAGCTTCTGTTCTTGAATACCCAGTGTCAGTGTACCACTAGTCTAGGGACCAATATGCCAAAGCGACTTCATTCTCAGAGTGTCAAAGAGCCATTGTTGTTGGACAGCGGGGGTCAGTGCACCAATCGACTAGATGACCAGAATTTCAGATTGGTATTGGTTGGAGTCTCAGAGTGTTATAGAGTTATTTTTCTGGGATACTAGGTGTCAATACCAATGAGGGGATCGATGTGTCAAAATAAATTTGGTTTCAGGGTATCTGAGATTTATCAGATACCCTGATATCTGATAAATCTCAGGGTTTATCAGATATCTGGGACGTTAGGTGTAAATGTACCACTGAAGGGACCAATGTGTCAAAGTGATATTAGTCTGAGTCTCATAGTGTCGGAGAGCCCTTTTTCTCGGATACCATATATCAGTCCACCACTGCACAAGAGGACCAATGTATCAGTGATTTTGGCCTGGGTCTCAGCTTTTCAAAGGCATTGTTCTGGGTACCAGGGGTCAGTGTACCGCTGTGATATTTATTTAAATCGCAGTGTCCCAGAGCAATTGTTACCAATGTAGGGGGACTAATGTGTCAAAGTGATATTGCTCCTGGCCCCAGAATGTTGGAGATACGTTTTTCAAAGTTTTCTACGGGTCTTGGAGACCAATGTGCCAATGTGATATTGGTCTGAGTCGAAGCATATAGCAAACCCTTGTTCTGGGATGCCAGGTGTCAGGGTACCATTGGTCTAGAGGACCAGTGAACCTAATATATAAAACCTCTCCAAGACTGGAGAAGATGGACTATTATGGGGGAAGCTGGGTGATCCAGCAAACCCTAAATAAATTTGTCCACTCTCATTAGTTTGCAAATGTTTAAAAGTCATGGACAAGATCTCTTCCTCGTTCGTTGGATTACCTAGGTTCTCCAATAATAGTCTCTCTTCTCCGATCTTGGAGAGCTTTAACAAATCAGACCCAATGTGTCAAAGTGATATTGGCCTGCATGTTGAAGAAGCATTACTCTGGGACCTCAAACAGCAGAATGAAGCTTCATTATTATATCAGGAGTACCTTGGACAGGCTTACCATGACACAGATCTACATAAATTAGGTATGGGTGTGGTTTTTCCTAAATTGATTTGTTGCCCAATTCTTTCCAGTTTTCTAAAAAATAAAATCTTGAATTCAGTAACTAATGTGAAACCCATGCACTGACATTCCATGTGTCTGGAAAAACAATATGGCTGTTTTAGTTTCATTTGTGTTGATTTATAATAAATGAATGTTGGGATTCAACTCTTTCAGATTGAAGAATCTATTCTACAGCACTATGAGTTTTATTCAGCTGGTTCTCTGGTGCCCCCTAAGGACATTTTTTTGTATTTCATATCAGACCAGGATTTAGAGATAATTTTGTAACTGAAATAAAGAAAATCTGTTACATTCCTATAAATCAGCCTGGAGACTGATACCAGAGAATCCCGTACATCATGGAGAACAAGGAAAAAAT
>NC_092864.1:11816840-11818295 GCF_032062135.1 Pyxicephalus adspersus
GCTATTTTATTTGTTTTATAAACAACCATCCCTTGACATTTTTCAAAACTTTTGGGTAAATTTTATCTTATGGGTATATTTTGTTATCAAATCAATAGTTATATGTGCATATACTCCGCTTGCTACCATATGACTCCACTTACATTTATTTTACAAATGTGTTATAATAACTAGACTGTATTTGAGGTATTACTTGTTTCATAACAAAGCAGTATGTTTTGATTACATCATATTTTATTTGTTTTAACATAAATACCTAGCCGCTGTATGTCAATAACCCCGATGAAGCCAAAAGGCGAAACGCGTTGGGTGACAAGACGTTTCATACTGTACTTAGGGCTCTAGCGTTCTACGGTTAAATGACTGAATAACTGCTATCTGTCTATAATTATTCATCCGATCCTATGCTAAATTCAAATGGGCACGGGAAAATATTTGTCTACTCTACATGTAATGTTGACATATAATACTTTGATCTAAAAAATATATTCATTTGATACTTGAAAGCCAGAACCCTCTGTTCTTGTTTCTTTCTTTGATTTATATATGGTTTTTTATCTGTCTCAATACAATACTATATCAATATAAATATATATATTGCAATGTCTCTTCTGCAATAAAACAAACCTACCTGATTGTTAAATTTTGCATTCCAGCAATTCAAGGTGCCAGAAATAAAACAACTCCTGCACATATGCACGGGAATATGTTTTCCACCCCGACCAATTAAAACGGTTGAAGACCCAAACCTAAATGAAGAGAAGGTGAAAATGTTTGTGCGAGGGATAGAATGAGGAGAATAAGTTTAAAACTTTTTCTAGGTCCTAGTCCAATGACTAGGCTAAATTATAATTATTTTAATCAAGGGCCAAAATATATCATCTGTTTTCTGCAAGCAGGAGGAAGCATTTCTTCAATCACTTCTCTTCCTATGCATAGACTGCAGCATTGTAACTTGGCAGCAAGTTCCAGATGGCTGTTCTGTGGCAGACATTGGTGATAAAACAACCAAGAACTACACTGGTATATCAGTATAGTAAGTACAAGGTGACCCTAGATCAGTGTTTCTCAACCAGGGCTCCTCCAAAGGCTGTTAGTGGTTCTTTGAGCAATGAGCGGTTTGTTCCTCTCAGGTCAGTTTAGGTGACACCAATGATCTTTTTGGCTGTCAGTAAAGGTGACATTCTTACCACTAACCAGCAATGTAAGAGGAATTCTTCCCACTGACCACCACTAATGTACTGTGAGCTGTGGATATAGCAATTATAGCAGGGGTTCCCTGAAGACCTGAAAGTTTTTTCAGGGGTTCCTCAATGTTAAAAAGGTTGAGAAACTCTGCCATAGAGGGTTCTTAAATGAGGATGGCTTTTTGGAGAAGGACCTGATAAGCATATTACCTAGGGAACACTGTGATCTGTGGGAGAGGTAATAAACAACTGAAAGCGTTGTACTTAC
>NC_092864.1:11818654-11829551 GCF_032062135.1 Pyxicephalus adspersus
GGCCTCTTACCTAACCTCCGTTGCTGATTCCGTGCTTCACAATCTTCAAGCTTTCTGTTAACTGTCAACCGCAGCGATCTGTCCCTCACTTTTTCTCCACTGATAGTTTGGATAGTTAGAAAATGATTGAAATGCAATTGATTAAAAATATATTTTTAGTGGTTTCTGCTGACCTTTACTGAGTGCTGTGGTTGACTAGTGATGGAAAGCTCCAAACATTCCTACAAAATTGATAAGGAAATGGCTAACACAAGTGTTACTAAGGATTTCCATCTTTTTTTTCCTATAAGAAACCAAGGGTCCTCCCAATTTTGGAGCCTTTGTCTAATGGTCCCAAAGAAACTCTCTAACTTGGCCCATTTGAGTGAAGGTCTTAAAAGCTCCTTAAAGCTCTTATACTTATCTGTGCTATACTAGCCAACCTTACTATTGCTCTGTGGGGGCCCTTCCCAAAATGCTTGGTGGTTCTGGAGAAAGGAGTGACCCCCCTCATGATGTACCTGATTATTAAAGCTCTCCAAGACTGGAGGAGATAGACTATCATGGAAGAACATGGGTGATCCAGCAGACAGAGAATGGATCTGGTGGAGGATTGAAAAGATTTGCCAACCAAGAAATCCATTCAAGGTTTCCTGGATCACCCAGGTTCACCCATGATATTGTATCCTCTCCAGTCTTGGAGAGCTTTAATAAATCAGGCTCAATGTGTTGCATGTGTCCGAGACCAGTCATCCATTACCACCTAAAGAGGAGGACATTGTGAACCTTGAGTAAGCTTTGCCGCCAACCTACATAAAGCGTACACAGGGCTTGGATCATAGAATGGAGTGATTAAGATGAGTATAGAAGGTGAGTATGGGCATAGTAACACCCAGAGTCAACAGTTTGGTTCCATTCAATGTATTTCAGAGCTACTTCCACCAGTTTAAAAACTTTAAAATGAGCCATACTTTTTTTTAGTTCTGAACATAAAAAAAGCAAAAATATTATAATACAAAAGTGATTGATTCCCCTTGAGGACAATTGGCCTGGACACACAAAGCAGCTTAGAAAATGTACATCTTAGGCTGCGTACCATTATCCCTATTACCGGCGGCATTTGAGTTAACACATTGAAGGAGAACACAGATCAAACGCTTGGCCTGCTCTGTCAGCTCTCCTCTGAAGTCAGATATTAAAATTCATAGCTAGGGTGGCATTATCATGTTCATTTTATGTCATTCTGGGAGAAAAAAGTCACTGCCGAGCCTTTTCCAGCTATTAATGTAAGAATGCTGTGGGGAGAATGAGCAAGTCTGACTTGTCTGTGGAAGTCAATAAGCTCCTTTGTATCCCTGTTTAGTTAGCTTTACAAAAACAAATGCCGGCACATGGTTGCATGCAAGATGGTTCTTTTGTAACTGCAGTTTGTGGCCATTGGTGCCCCAGAAAAAACATGTTTGATGCCCCCTTTCTTGCTGCACTTTTCATGAGCTAGCAAGATGCCCCAATGGCCACAAACCTGCTTGCAAGACATTTGGTACAGCCAGGATGGCAGGCGTATTCAAGGTAGGGGGATCAAGGTAGGGTGGCAGGTTGAGCAAGGATGGAAAGGGTTTTACTACTATGGTAAAGAATTTCTGATCTCCTGCAAACTCTTCCAACCAATTCCAGTCTACATGTACAGTCTCCATTGTTGGCTGCACATCATTTCTCTGGGCCAGCTCCTAGATAGTACCAGCCTTGAGCCTTTGTCCTTTGTCGTTGTATGTTGGCATGGCCACTTGGCCAACACATGACAGTGTGACCAATCGACCCATACCAGAAAGTGCCTGAACTGCAGATCTATAGAGTAAAAGGAAACTCAGGCCTGACACCAAAGTTTTGATATTTTGGATAAAGTGGGGAAAAGAAAAAACCTCAGCTTGAACCCTTTTCTATTGTAACTGGGACTATAAGTGCGAGGAAATGCAGGAGTTGAAGAAGAAATATCTAGAGACACTTGATGACTTTTCATTGTGGTGACGCTTGGCTTTAAACCCTGGAGGTCCCCCGGTACTGTACACTGCGAATGGAAAAAACAGCTTTACGGCAGGAGAACACATGGAGACTTTGAAGAGCTTTTTGTTTGTTGTCTTTTTATCTGGCGTTGCAACCACAGCGGTGACGGATCTGTCTCCAAGAACAGGAAAAATGCAAAGATAAGTGAAGCACAATAGTATGCTGAGGATAATCTCCAAGCCCTAAGACTGGCGGTTTGATTTCAGCTTTGTACTGATTATGAGACGTTTAAAATAAAAGAGAAATATGTTGTGCTTGAGGAGGAATAATGGCACATCATAAAAAGACGCTATTGTTTGCTGCTGGATCATTCAAAAGACATATTAGTTGGGACGGCAAGTGAGATTCTGCAATTTCTCAATGATTAAACCATCCTTTTTTTATTTTGGAAAATACAAATTATAAATGTAAGAAGATCTGGCTTCCAATACTTGATTATTCTTCTTGGGTTGCTGCGTGCCTTAAGTGGACCAGTCACAGAAATCTGCCTATAGCCAGAGAAATATTACCCCCCCCTCCAAACCTACCTCCCACCCCCCTCTAATACAATCTGCATTTTTATATCCTTTTTTTACACAAGATATGCCCACTGTTCCACTAAACTAGGAGGGGGTGTTCTATGCGGCTCAATGGAGTGGCTACAAATAAAGATATTTTGAATGGAGCATGTATTGTAGCCACAGACAAAGATTTGCTTTTCTCAATGAGTAGAAGGAATTTATGCAGACTTATTGAACACATATTTTTAGAACAATAAGAGGAAGAAATGTATCATTAAGACAATAAAGAAATATATTTGTGACTTCAATGACGCTTGAACCAATGCATGGCTAAATTTGGCCTAGGCAGAATTTGATGACCCCTGATTCATTTCCAAAAAGGACAATATATTTAATAAATGTGTGTTCTGCAGGTGTCATTGTAGGTCACCCTTCCCCCATTTTGTATATGTATAAGGAAAACATGGCAGCGATGTGTGATGTGACTTAGTCCATAGCTCAGTGCAGTGCTATTTATACCTCCGATATGGTACAATGTGCAGCCACTTTATTTACTACGCCAGTCAGTCATTTACACTTAAGGGCTCTTCAGCGTTATCAGTGGTAATAAGTACCAGGGAGTATCAGTCACTCAGAAACAAGTGCTGCCAACAGACCGAAGTCTCCATAGCTGGGATCCTTCTACAGACACTTTACATTCCTGAAGTTATAATGGAGTAAAAGGAACCCAGAATATTAGGAGCAATGAGAAAAGGAACGAGACCATGGAAATATGTTATAACGAGGTATTGGATTTGTATTTCTGTCCATCAAGTCCTTAGATTTGCTGTCTGGCAGGGCAGGAGACCTCACTTTTTCTGTGCTGCAAGAGCAACAAATAGCTGTTGATGTTGCCAGGAATGCCATGTGCTTGTCACCTTCCATGAGCCTAAAGTGGTTCTAACATCAGAAAACAAAAAGTCACCAGTAGATAGTACCAGAAAACCAAACCCTGGCACTTGGTGGCTTTTTGTTTTAGCTCTACACTATATGGTGCATGTGTCTTGTAGTAAAGAGCTTGGTTCTGCTCATGGCAGAGCCAGCCGCCGCAGACAATATAACTCACGTGCAGGAGTTCCATTATCAGTGGCCATATAGTGGCCAAGGAGGATTGCTGGGTTCTCAGAAGTCCACTTTTGAGTCCGTGGCAAAGTTTGCTTCTTCCTCTGATGTGGCAATAAGTCCTCAACCTGTCATAGCATAAGGGTGTCTGCACACAGGTAAGTTTGTGCCATAATCGGCAAGCATCATATGGCACAAGCTCACCACCCACCCAGTATAGTTTCACTTTAAAGCAGCCCTTCCACTAAACTGGGGGGTCGCTTACATTGGCCAGGCCCCCAAATCACCACTTATATGTATAATGTAGAATAAATAAATATTTGATTCCAAATTTGGAGCGTATTTGGCATCATCTACCTCACCCTTGCCTGAAAATGAGTGCCTAGCCCCCAATTCCTTCTAGGATACTCCAGGCCTTGATCCCAAATTAGGAGCTACAAATCAGCAGCAATACATCTATTTATGACACTATCTAGGCCCTGTAATCCCTTTTTTCCAGGTAAGGGTGAGGTAGATGATGCCAAATACCCTCCAAATTTGGCATCACATATTTAATTCTTCTACAATACATATAAAATGTACCCTTATTCCGCGTCTTTCCCTAGCAGTGACTAGGTGAGGATGATATCACTGACACTGGGTTGGGTCCTATGGAACACAAAGCAGGTAAAATCTCAAGAGAAGATCCTCTTGTAATGGACTGAGGTTTTATCCAAGAGATTTCACCTCCTCTATGTTCTTGAAAACTCAACCCAGACACATCACACACAGCAATACACAGGTCATGGTTAAACAAAGGGTAACCCCAATTTTATTCATTTATGGGGTGATTTTTTACCTAAATATAGAAGGTGATAGAGGGAGCCAGTGAAATGGGTCATCCACTTTACTAGAAGGTCCTTTTTAAGGGCTTGTTCACTGTCATTTGACGGGTACCACTTGCAGCATACGTGGCGATTGTGGCACATACTTACCTAGGATCTACACCACATGGCACACACACCATGTAGTGTAAGCAAAAAAAAAAACAAGCCACTAGGAGCCAGGGGAGAATGTACTTTGGGCAAAGAGACTTTTCATTTCTCTACAGACAATACTCTCCACCTTCTGGTATTTTGTCTTTGTCATTTTAAGTGAGAGATTTTTGTTCACTTTAAATTTAATACACTGACCGCATAATGGAACATGTTGCAAGTGCCTCAGGTACAAAAGAAAGTCACAACAACAATTTAAAAAAAAAAAGGTTCTTCAATTGCTCCCTTCTCAAGTCATTTGAGCTATAACTAAAGTTATATGGTTTATCATTTTTAAGCAGTCAAATGCTAAAATAAACACATTAACAGCCGCTACAAAACTACAAAAGAAAGCAGAAAAATATTTCTTTTTTTCTACTACTCCTATCAGTGGAATATGTCACAGAGATGAACAATGGCAGACATGTTTGAAGTCCTGGGTGATAACCATAGCTTCCTCCATAGATACAGTGTAGAAATAAGTCTCGTTTCGGAAGGAAAAGTGTTTTATTGGCAGAATCACAAAGTAAAAGCAGCCAGCGCACCTATGGACTGGTAATCTGAAATATATAAACTTTTTTGGGCTATGGCCAGACTAGCCATGAGGTTGCAGTGTGATAAAGTAGCTTCTACCTGCAGCAGTAGGCAATACATTTCCACTCACTGCTACATGTACAGATGCTGATTCTTAAGGACACAACTTAAGGCTGATTCTCAAGGTGCAAGCCAAGGAGAGCCACGTGGAATCGCTCAATCCCGAGGTATATCTGTGCCTACCCTTAGACCAGAGGTAGGCAAACTCCAGCCTAGCCAGTATTCCAGTACTACCTAACGCCCCCGTTGTTATCTATTGTTGGATGTGGCCTAATTGAATTGTGTTATCGCGAGATCCTGCGATATCATCGATATCATCAAGCTCACGCACAGTAACCCCAATTACTATGCCTAAAGAGCAGAAGCAATGTGGAGCTACCAGTCTCCGGAAGGTTGACCTCGAACGTCGTGTCTTCAACCCAGAATGGACTGACGAATTATTCTTTGTCCAACGCGGCAACAAAACCCCGTGTTTAGTGTCCAACGACACCAACAGCACTTTCAAGCGGTCGAATCTCAAGCAGCATTTCGAAGCCAAGCACGCGCACACGTACAGAGACTACAACGTGGATGGGTGGAAGACTAAGGCTGCTCGCTTGCAGTCAGGGTTGGAAAAAAACTTTCCTTCTAGCCTAGTGTGCCTTCTTGACCTCCTGAAATGGCCTAGTAGTCCAAAAAGTTTGCCTACCCCTGCCAGACTTGAACTGAACACCAGCAAATGGTTAACCCATTTAACAGAATCCGATTGTTCTTTGTGTAATCCGAGCAGATAAAGTATTCCCAACACTGACTCAGTGTAACATTAAGTGCTAATGTCTGCACTTCTCTGCTGAGCTGGCGGTAAAGTAAATGTGTTTTTCTGCTTGTTCATAACACAAAATCCGTCATTACGGTTGCTGCAATTATATATTTCCGCTGTTCTGAAGTCCCAAACTACGGCTGCTGTGTAGGGTAATATCAAAGGGTAGCTTCCTAAATTCAAAGAGGACCTGTCAAAATGATGGAAAAAGGATGGCTGCCTATTAAAACTTTACAAAGGCCACCTACGTAGGAAAAACTCTTTCCCTTAAAGTAGCCTTATACTCAAAGTCACTAGGAGGTAGAACTAATTGACAAAGGAGTGTATATGTAGTAGTACGCCAAAACACCTCCTCCAATACATAATGTGCCGTATACCCTGGTTGGTATTTGGTATCAAATAAAAATGAAGACAGGGTATTTAAAGTGCAGCAGTATATTGAAAACCAATAGTAAATTGAACATGTATAATGTTACATTTCACATTTGTGTATATGTTCATCATACAGTGTTCCCACTGAGCAGAGCGAAGTGCATACAATGATTCCTTTGTGAACAGAAACAAGATAGAAAGAAGAGTAAGGGTCGTGACCCGACGCGTTTCGCCTATATTGGCTTCCTCAGGGGACTTCAAAGTGCAAAATTGAAAGCACGAGCAAGGAGTTCAGAAATGGAATCAATACCGCAAGGATTTGGTGAGATGACATCAATCCAGATGCTTTGGAGATGTATGTATTTCTTAGGAACGAGGGCGCCTGGTGGTGGCGCTGTGGTTTTTGGGAGAGGCAGCCGAATCGACAAAGGAGATGCTCAGGAGTTACATCACCCATGGCTATCCAATGGTTGGAGAGGATCATCATCACCATCGAAGTCTACCATGGATCCATCGTTGAAGATGGCACCCACTTGGCACCATTCTGGACCTGTCATTGTTGAACGGCAGCTCCACAAAGGTAAGTTTGAACCATAATCAGCACCAATGCTGTGTATACTTGCTGATTATTGCAGAAGCTCACCACCCATCACCAAGTTTAGTTCTGCTTTAAGCAAAGAGCGTTTCCCCAGGTGAACAAACTGTAAGTTGCAACTTGGTAGCAAGGTGGGAGAACTGCACAAGCATCACAATATACATCTCAGTCCAAGAAGTAGATGGTGACCCTGATCCAAGATAGCGCCGCCCTTCTGGAAAGAAAAAAAGATGAAGGTATTGTTGGAGAGTCCTGCGAGAGGTGATATATACCTGGAAGTGTCAAATACGCACATTACATTGCAGTTTCACTATAAATCTGTTGCCAGGTCAACTTTAAAGGAAATTTTAGCTTTTTGCCCATTTTAATGAATCCTGCTGGGGCGCTCATGTGATTTGTGCACCCTAAAGCAGCTGCCTCATTACTAATTCAAATTTGTGCTGAAAATAAAGAGTCTCATTATCGACCTTGCACATTTCGGCAGCTACTGAGTCATCTGCAGACAGGATGCTATGGCGAGCCTGCTTCACACGATGGTTGTGGGTGACGTAAGCGCACAGAGGTGACAGGATGTCTGCACATTAAATCCTGACTTTACCTGGATTCTTCAAAATACCTTAATATAGAATAGTAAGGCTTAAAGAGGACCCTCTGTTGTATGGTATGCCTTATTTTCTTAGCATAGATACCCCATCCTATGTCTTTTAGTTGGTCACATGACACCAAGGCTCGTCATCAGCAGTGGGCTGTTCTCATCAATGCTGTTCTCTATAGAAAAACATCATTAACAATTGAGGTCCTATCAATATGTCCTCAGTTTTCCTAGCTTGAAGACACTGGGTGTCATTCAATCCAGAAGACTGAGAAGATCTAGTGGCCAAAAAGAAGTACTGCACGAGAAAACTTTGGATTGAAGGTAAGTATTGCATCCTACTTTTTTGGTAAAAGACATGAAACCTTTATATTTATATATTTAAAAAATACTTTGGGCTTTATTGGCCTTTCTATATATCTGAGCTATAATTGTTATTTTTTTCCAAGCCAGCCAAATGTCTCTCGCATGTGAATAGATGTCTGATAAGACTGATAGTGTCCTGCTCTCATTAGAACCACAGGAACCCGCTAATCACTGTAAAAGCTTCTTAGCTTATTTCCCTCCACATTAAGATGGCAATCTTCTCTTCCCCTTTTCCAAACCACATCCCCAGCTAGCTATCGCCTGTGTCGTAAAACCTATCCTCGACATATCATGTTTCCTGCTTGTGGCGCCATAAAGAATGAGGGAAAACAAGCAAGAACTTTCAGCGAGTGGAACGTGGCAGAAGCAGGGGAGCCATTTTACTGTAATTCTGCCCTTCTTGCTGGGTAAACAGAAGGCATCCTTACATTTAAAGCTGTAAGGTACAATTATCAATTATGTGTTGCTGTGCTGTTGTCCAATGATTTGTATGTTAGGTTTTTCATTCCTGAGATCTCCAACTACACAGCACGGGTAGACCATAGACAAAACTTTTCTGTGCTGCTGTTCAGCAATGCAGCTAGGTCACCCGCCCCTATGCTGTGATTGGACAGTGAAAGAACTGTAGAAGCCTCATAAGACATCCTTTTTCTCTTTCTTCTTATCAGCCTTTGCCAATGGCTCTGAATGCTGCTCATCCCTCACCCATAGTGCTGCTGTAAGTCTGAAAAAAATAAAAAAAATAAATGACAAATATAAAAAAGAAAATATAACTGCACATGTGCAGCACACTTATTTAATGCTATGAAAGATTAGTAATCCCCACTTTAAGGGACTTATATCAGCATATCAAAGTTCAAATTGATTGGATGGTTTCAATTCCAGCTTCTCCATTCCGCAATTTTCTCCAACCTATGCAAGTGATTGGCACGGTAAACATCGGTTTGACTTATTGGGGCTGATTTAATAAAGCTCCTCAAGGCTGGAGAGGATATAAATTAATCAGTGAACCTGGGTGATCAACCAAAACTGGAATGGATATAGTCCAGGATTCAAAACATTTTCGAACAAATACCAAATGACTTTTAATAAATCTATTCCAGGTTTGCTAGATCACCCACGTTTTACTGAAGAAAGTGTAATATCGGGCTCCACAACGTTGGCCTATGCCATAATGAACAGAACCCGGGCTGTTGCCAATCCAGGGAAGCAAATCCATTGGCTGATGCTCTGCCCTCTGGTGGGCGGAGTTGGGAACCGGGCACTCCTTTGTTTTGCATCTGGAAGAGCTCAGGCACCACAATACAGATCAGCATTGACTTAATACCAGGACAATGGGTCTATTTAAATATTATTATTTTTTTTACCCCAAGGGCAATATTCAGTAGATATTTCTGCCCCGTCCCTTTAATAAAAGACTCTTTTGTTCTGGCGCAGCTTTATTTTGCCATGCAAATTCTTTTTTTTCTCTTGATTTGATGAGAGATGCAAATGAAGTGAAATTCCATCTGTTAAGAGCTGCAAATACCACATCCAGCAGCCTTGTCAAACCCGACTGACGCGGGGCTGCACTGAAAGCTTTTAAGAATATTAAATATTATGTTTTATTTATTTGCCTTGCGTGGCTTTTAGCGGGAGTGGCGGCAGGGATGGGAGCCGCCGTTTGGTGACAAAGTAATTTCTTCCCAAGCTGATGACACCGTGTCCAGGTCCAAAAATCATCTTGAGAGTCCCGGAGACATGTGCGGTACAGAATGTTCCTGGCAGCGGCTCGGACTATGAAATGCCTGCAGAAGTGTGAGCGCTCAATGCCGCATCTGCAGGATTTCATTGGTTATATCAAACCCATAATAAATTGTACCAAGAATGTAAAGGGCAGTGTTTCTCTACCTGTATAACATGGGGAAACCCTTAAAATAACTTTCAGGTTAGGGAACCCCGGCTATGATTTCTATATCCACAGCTTACAGTATATTATTGAGGTGGTCATCAGTAAGAATGCCTCTTACATTGCTGGCCATTGGGAGGAATGTCACCCTTACAGATAGCCAAAAAGATCATTGGTGTCAGTCTGACGGAACCCCTAGCAACCTTTTAAGGAACCCTGGTGTCCCTGTATACCAAGGCTGGGGTGTAAGAGGAAGAAGAGCAAGTAAGTTTGTGTACTGATAAGAGGAGAGAATGACAGAGTGATGAGCTTATCACTGCCATGCTTCTCATGCCCAGTCACAGGTTTGGGGTGGGTCCAGGATGACCTGGGCTCAGAGGAAATGGGTTAAATAATGCTGATCATCAGACTGAGGACACCTAGTGGACATTTTAAATTGCGTAGGGAAATCTTTACATTTAAGAACCCCATTTTAGCAAAAGCTGGTTTTGTTTTTTAAACTTTTTTTAAGTTTTATATTTTTTTTATTTATCGTTTTTGAATATTTATAATACCTTTGAGTGGCACTCTACATCCCAGTTAAATGTCACAGATATGCAGATCAGATGGACACTATATAACCCTTCATTTTCAATCATTTTCTTTCACTTTCCTGTACAATCAGTTGAGCCAGGTTTCTAAATGTGTGCAGCCCAATAAACACCAGTTCTAGGCCTAGTACATTTAGTAATCAGAACTCAGTACTCCCACATACCGGGTCAGATACACCCTTCCCCCTTCTCTGTTAAGCAAGTTTGGATGGTTGGAGGATTCTTGTACTGAGGGGTGTGGCTAATATGGAAGGGTGTGGTTATTATGAAAGGGTGTGGCTATTACTCAGCTCTGCCAACCCAAACCACTTAATTTACTGTGTAATGGCTGGATGGTCAATTTCGATAACTTTCTCCCCCTATTTTTGGCCAGAGTGATAAAGTTAGAATGTCTGACCTATAGTAGGAAATCTCCAAAGAGGTCTAGCAAAGAGAAATGTCCTTATT
>NC_092864.1:11829787-11833982 GCF_032062135.1 Pyxicephalus adspersus
ATGATTTGACAACAGGGCAGTCTGCAGCATACATATTATCAGCATGCGTGTTGCTGCACAGCACCGATTACCAGGCAGCCTGCGCCTTCCAAGGTGGTACGCAATTTACATTTCAGACAATGTCAGATTTTTTCGCGGCATGTTTCGTTCTGACAGGCGCCGTTTCCTCGGTGTTAGGGAACAATGGAGTAGTAATTACCATGATATTAATCATCGGTGGGGCCCAGTGGGAACAAGGGAAATTGATGTGTTTTTATTGCTTGCTAGGCGTTGAATAGACGGCATCTGTAGTTGTGAGCTCCCAGGAGGGGTGAAAGTTTGCTGCATCATAAACCGCCACTTGTGTAGGAGCGCCTGATCATTGTACGTAAGTCTGGTAAGACATTTTTTCTTTTTGTATGAATGAGATTACAGAATTGTTTGGTTGAGTTAGAAAGGGTCCAATTTTCCAGTAAGGAAGCCCTGACTTCAAACAATTCAAATGGTGGGCTGTATTCCTTCTAGGAACCTCATACTTGATAAATTCTGTTCTCTTAAACCAAGTAGGCATCACCAGTGTACAGCTATTGAGCTGAGCCTAAATGAATTCTGGGATATCTACATGGCCTGTTCATACAATCATGTGGGCCTAAATCATAAGGGAGCCAACAAAAATGAAGGTTGCTACTTCAAATAACATAATGGGTATGTTGTACATCTTCTAAAAACCTCATTCTTGATATTAATGGCTATACCGTCCCAGTTAGAAGATCCTGATTTCAAACAATGTTAAAAAAAAAGGTCCTGGCTACAAATAATGTGATGAGTGGGTTGTAAATCTTTTAGGAATGTCATTCTTGTCTATTCTGCTCTCCAAAACTCAGTTGGGAACACCATTGTACAAGCCCTAAGCTGAGCCTACCATTTTCTGTTATCATCATACCCCAGCCTGGTAGGAAACCCACCAAATGTTTTTGGTGAGTAACAAATTGATCCAATCTCCCACTAAGGAAGCACTGCCTTCAAAAATGCAATGGGTGGGTTATATTTTTCCTTGAAACCTCATCCTTGGTCCAGGCTGTTCTCCTAAACTAAGTTGCATCACCAGTGTACAGCTATTAAGCTGAGCCTCAAAGAATTCTAGGATACCTACATGGCCTGTTCATGCAACCACGTGGACCTACATCATAAAGTAGCAAAAACTACAGAAGGTCCTGACCAGGGGTGTAGTGGGTCTGGCATGGGTGGGAATGCCATGCCCCCACTTTTTTCAGGAGTGGGCACTCGTGCCCACTGTTTTTTTACAAAGAATTCTTTGGTGGTCTAGTCTGCCCCCCCCGGGGTCAGGAAAAGGACGGGCGCCGCACCGGCCAGAGCTGCAGACCAGGTAGGTGGACGGGTTGTCTCTCTGAACACAACCTGTCCACTCTCCCATCGCAGGCTCAAACTTGCGATGGGAGAGTGGGTGAGTTCTGGCATCATAATATCACTCTAGGGGAAGTGTCTTGCCCTTTGAGTGACACAGGCAGGGTTGTAGTGGGACAGGCACATACCATGTCCCCTCTTCTTTTTTTACGACCACACCCCTGGTCCTGACCTCAAATAAAGTTGTGGGTAGGTTTTACTACTTCTAGAATCCTTATCCCTGGTCTGTTCCGTTCCCTTTAGCAATGTTGGGATCATCAGTGTAAAACCTCTGAACTGAGCCAAGAAGGTTCCAACCCCCAATAAAGAAGGTCCTGACTTCAAATAATGTCATGGGTGGGTATTTTGCCTTCCAAGAACTGTATCCTTGGTCCATTGGTTCTAACTCCCAATAAAAAGGGTCCTGACTTCAAATATTGTTGTGGGTGGGTTTTACATCTTTTAGGAACCCCACCCTCGGTCTATTCTATTCTCCTAAACCAAGTTGGGATGATCCGTGTACAATCCCTGAGCTGAGTCAAGAATTCTCCAACTCCCAATAAAGAAGGTCCTGGCCTCAAATGATGTCATGAATAGTTTGTACATCTTCTAGGAAACCCATCCCTGGTCTATGCTGTCCTCCCAAACCAATGTACATGTATACCAGTGTACATGGATTCTTGGATATCTACATGGCCTGTTCATCCAACCATGTGGGCCTACACCATAAGGTAGCAAACAATAAAAAAGGTCCTGACTTTAAATAATGTCATGGGTGGGCTGAACATCTTTTAGGAAACTCATCCTTGGTTTAATCTGGTCTCCTAACCCTAGTTGGGATCACCAGTTTTCATCCCTTGAGAGCTGAGCCTAAATGAATTCTGGGATATCTACATGGCCTGTTCATCCAACCATGTGGGCCTATATCATAAGGGAGCCAACGATAAACAAGCCCCCGACATGAAATAATTTCATGAATGGGTTGTACATCTTCTAGGAGATAGGATAAAAGTTATCATTTTACATAAGCCTTTTTGTATCAACGAGATTACACACTGTTTTTGGTAAGGTAAGAAGGTTCCAACTCCCAAGTTAGAAGGTTGTGACTTCAAATAATTTCATAGGTCAGTTGCACTCCTCTTTGCAAACATATCCCTGATCCATGCTGTTCTCCTACCCCAAGTTGGGAATGACCAGTACACAACCCCTGAACTGAGCCTATCATCGTATGTTATTATTGTACATAAGCCTGGTCTAAAACTTTCTCTTTTTGTATAAATGAGATTACCAAAAGTTTTTGGTGAGGTAAGAAGGTTCCAACTCTCCAGTTAGATGGTCCTAACTTTAGATAATTTCATTGATGGGTTCTACACCTTCAAGGAACCTCATTCTTGCTCCATTCTGTTCTCCATCAGAGCTGAACCGTTGTATGGTATCGTTGTTTGTAAGCCCGATTCCATATATGAGATTACTGAATGTTTTTGGTGGGCTAAGAAGGTTCCAACTCCAAATAAAGAAGGACTTGACTTCAAATTATTGTCATGGCTGGACTGTACACCTTCTAGAAGCCTCATCCTTAGTTATACTGTTCTCCTAAATCATTTTGGCAATTATTGGTGCACAGCAGAGCCTAACGGGCTAACCGGATTCTAGGATATCTACACTGCTGGTTTAATTAGTCCTGTGGGTCTACATCATAAGGTGCCAAACAAAAGAATCTGGATAAATGGATTCTGTGATGGAAACTCTCGAACAAGCAAATAAAATAACACAATAAATGTGAATCCAAACCTAAGAACCAAAATTGTAAAAATTGCAGCTTACTAGGTAATGACAGTAATAGTTTTCTTTTACATTTTTAAGTTTTTCTTTTTTTTTTGCCTGATGATTGGGGTTGAATGGTAAAATTTGAGTATTCAAGTTTATTTGATTTATTACTATAGCATTTGCGTTGAATTTCATGCAATATTATATTATTGAATCCATTTGCAAGATGTGGCCACCAACTTTTTGAGATATTTGTATAGTTCCATCACTGGTGGGGCCATGTCCCATATAAAAAAAAATCAGAATATTTGGAGGTCCCTTATTGAAGGAATTTCACCATAACCTCTCACAAACCCTCACATTCTTTTTGTAGGGCTTATCAAGCAGAAGAGGCTCTGTCCCTCAACATGGCACCACCCTTATGTTGAGGGAAGGTGTGCGCTATATGGTACGGGAACAAGGGGGCTTTTCTTGGTCATCCAGCCTCCATACTTGGCACCCTTACAGATAGCCAAAAAGATATTTGGTGTCACCTAATCTGACCTAAGAGGTGCAATTTGCTCATTGCTCAAGGCACCCCTGGAAACTCCTCGAGGATCCCTAGGGCTTCACAGAACCCTGGTTAAAGAACACTGCCCTAGGGGGCGGGTACATGAAAGTCTGGCCTTGGTGGACACTGGATGATGCCAATTTTTAATTTACTTTTTTTTTAAATAGAGTTTGGCTTTGACTTTTCAGCCTCTATCAAACACTAAACTAAAAGTTTTCTGGTGGTCTAGTGTTTTATAATAAACTTTTCACTAAAACAGAAGGTCTGCCTACATTGTTTGAGCCTCCTACCCATTCTCAAATTTATGTAGGTAAAAAATGTACCTGTAAAGGCTAAAGTCATAATAATACTTACCTTACCTAATGCTTGCCTTAGTTTTATGGTACAGTTTATAGAAGCCCCAACTAGAAATGATACTTTGCTGGACCTGGTTCTTTCTAACTATGTGGAGCTTATAACCAATGTGCATATAAAAGAGAATTTGGGTAGCAGTGA
>NC_092864.1:11836903-11923511 GCF_032062135.1 Pyxicephalus adspersus
ACTCTATCCTGAAAGGACAGGGATCCTTGCCTAGGCCCCGAAGATGGGCTCTATCCTGTAGGACAGGGATCCTTGCCTAGGCCCCGAAGATGGACTCTATCCTGTAGGACAGGGATCCTTGCCTAGGCCCCGAAGATGGACTCTATCCTGTAGGACAAGGATCCTTGCCTAGGCACCAAAAATGGAAGATGGACTCTATCCTGTGGGACATTCATATCAACCTCACCTAGGCACCACAAATGCAAAATGAACTTTATACTTTATCCAGTATTGGCTAGAGTACCACACTTATAGACAACTAAAAGTGTCCTGCCCCTGGAGGACAGGCATGTCATCCTCTTTTAGGCACTACACATGGAAGATGGATTCTATCCTGGAGGACAGTCATGTCATCCTCACCTAGGCACCACAAATGGAAGATGGACTCTAGCCTGGATGATAGTCATGTCATCCTCACTTGGACACCACAAATGAAAAACGGTAGTAACCCTTCATGGGCATATTTCTCACCAGTATGTAGAATAAGAGCACGGAGGGGGGCAGGGCCAGCATAAGTAGTCCTTCCATTTGATTGAAAGGTCCACTTTAAGTTTCTGGAAGCTCTGTAACTGCTATGCTATTGCTGAGGTCTGGCGAGAATTTAATTT
This sequence comes from Pyxicephalus adspersus, assembly GCF_032062135.1. Lineage (NCBI taxonomy): Eukaryota > Metazoa > Chordata > Amphibia > Anura > Pyxicephalidae > Pyxicephalus > Pyxicephalus adspersus. The sequence continues at coordinate 11,837,551 of NC_092864.1, forward strand.
GTTGCTATGTTACCACGGACAGCCTTCAGCAAGAGAGCCATACTCAACCCACAGTTCGTGTGTCTCCTCTTACCGTATTTACCCAGATCCCAGCTTTACAATTCAATGCCTCGTTACAACATTGATCTCTCCTTCTGTAATGCACAGCCCTTCCCTATTCAACCCCCCCCCCCCCAAAAAAAAAAAAAAATATGGATTAGTTTTTAGAACCTAACCTAGAAAACAGAACAAACTTTTCACTGCTATAGTTTGCCCCATCACTGTCACTTTTGGTGGGCATTTGGTCTGCATGTATATCATGAGATTTAAAAAAAGAGATTCCTAAGCTGAATGCTTCCATTATATGTAGATACATATGTACACTTAAAAGTCACAATCCTATTTTTTAAGATAGCGGTCCTTTATGGACAGTGTTGTCCCAATTATCTGCTACCGATGACAGGTCTTATCTACTCTGAAGGTGTTGGAGAAGATCTGCCACTTAGGTGTAATCTAGTTCCTACAGCTCAACATCACTACAACACCACAGCTTGACAACTCAGACACTCAGCCATTCTAGCAGTCCACCTCGAAGAGGGTTCATACTAAGAGGTCAACCAGGGGTACTGAAATCCCTCTATGGTTTGTTTATTGACTCAGATATCTCAGTTATCTCAGATAAGCTTCATGCTTGGCTAGGTGAATTGGCTGGGAACCTCCTGCTATTTGGTTGGGTTATTGGGTCTCCGGGTTACTAGAAGTTCCCAATGAGTCAGCCACCAACTGGTTGACAAGAGTAGTCCCGGCAGGATCCCTATACCAATCAAGCAGCCATTGGTGGACAATATCATCAAAGGACCATTGCAATACCAAATTATCCTGGTCAACTGCTGGGCACTCGTTCACAATGTAATGATTGACAGATGGATAGAAGGGAGGTCTATATGACCTATGAGACCTCCATCTCGCATTAATAGACTTCTAGGTCTCAGAGGGCCCCCTGTGCACCCAGAACCTGACCCTGTGACAAAATCCTTCAGTTTCAGGCTCACTGACTTCTGAATGTAACCAGATATAACTACAAGACCAGAGGGGTTTCTCTTGAGCTTGAGAGCTTCATTTCTCTTGAATGCATGTTCCATGTACTAAAGATGAACAGGAGCACTCTACAACTATCCAGGGCCTAGTTTTGTTCTAGAAAACTTACCCTCATTAGCCTGAATATCAGATTGTAAGCTCCTAATATATAGAATCTGATGTGAATGGTCCACACATTTAAAGAAAGCAAAGAATGAATATACCATTTCTGGCTTTCTCATACTTGTTTGATTAGTTCAGAAGCAGACGATTAGATATAAACACAAAATAAAAAATGAATAGCTTATTAAACAATATCAGATTTTGCTATAATATTCACCTTTGTTCCATAGATTTCCCTTGTAGTACTTTATCCTGCCACTAGATGTCCTCTGTTTGATGCCCAGCATCATACAGCTCACTTTCTCTGAGTCCAGGCTGTCTGGACCCATCCCAGTCTGTAAAAGGAGGATCAGTGCAGCACAGTGCTGAGCTGCAATATTCACCTTCGATACATAGATTTAACTTGAAATACTTTTTTCTGCCACTAGATGTCCTCAGCTTGATGCCCAGCATCATACAGTTCACTTTTCCTGAGTCCAGGCTCAGGATTCATATAAGTCTGTAAAAGGAGGATCAGTGCAGCACAGTGCTGAGCTACAATATTCACCTCCAATCCAGAGATGACACTTTCTAGTAGCATGTTACTTCACAGCACATAAACTGATTGGCTACTTGCGTTGCCAGCAATACTATAAAAAGGCTGCTAATAGGTCCAATTCACTGCTTGTATAAAACAAATACATTTATTGATGTGTTAAGGATTACCGGGCTGCATTCATTTGTCTCATTTCTATGCGCCATCCTGCTAAAACCACAAATATCATTGTGCTAGAAAATAAAATTTGACTTCAGCGATACCCACGAATCAATTAATAGGTGATAAATATTAGACAATCTGGAATCCACAAATGCGTTGTACAGTCACGGCTTGCCATGTTGCGTTTTATCGACTTTCATGGCGGTGATGTAATCTGCCAGTTTATTAGAGGAGCTGGAGATGGAGGAATTGATTGGAGAGACAGGCCGGAGATAAAAAGCTGTGTCAATCATTAAGAAGAGTTCTGCTAATTTGCAGACAGAACCTCTAACACAAAAGCAGATTATTCCGCTTCAAGAGAAATCAAGAAACATGATAATGGGATGTGGAGGGAAATGATACATCCTCTTAAGTAACAAGAGCTGCCTCATATTTCACATGCAGCTAGAAAATATATGCAGAGTAGGAAGAAGAAGGAGCGGTTCAGAACCTTCAAGGGAGTTAAAGGGCAACTCCAAGGAAAGAGCTAAATCTTCTATTGATATCACAAGGCTGGGCTGTGGGGATTGAAAGTGTCCTAGTGAGAATCAAGAGAACCTGTGATTTGCCCAGATGTCAAAATGCTTAGGGGCACTTCACACTGATCACCATTGTAAGCAGGCACGCCAGTACTGACCACCAATATAAGGTAAGCTTCAGCGATGATCATCAATGTATGGAGCTCTCAACACTGGCCACCAATATTAAAGAGCCCTCAACACTGACCATCAATGTGTAGGAGGCTTCAAATGTAAGGGAGTCCTCAACACTGGCCACCAATAACCCTCAACAGTGACCACCAATGTACAGGCTTCAACACTGACCACCAATGTACAGGCTTCAACACTGACCACCAATGTACAGGAGGCTTCAACACTGACCACCAAATTTAAGGTAAGCTTCAGCAATGATCACCAATGTATGGAGCTCTCAACACTGGCCACCAATATAAGAGAGACCTCAACACTGACCATCAATGTGTAGGAGGCTTCCAATGTAAGGGAGTCCTCAACACTGGCCACCAATAGCCCTCAACAGTGACCACCAATTTACAGGCTTCAACACTGACCACAAATGTACAGACTTCAACACTGACCATCAATGTACAGGAGGCTTCAACACTGACCACCAATGTAATGAAGCACTTCACTTTTGACTGCCATTATAAGGTAGACTTTATCATTGATCCCCAATGTAAGGGAGACCTAAACACTAATCGTTAATGTAATTAGGCACTATATTTTTGACCATCAGTGTTAGGGAGGCTTCAACATAAACCATTATTGTAATGAAGCAAAGCACTATTGGTCACCAATGTAAAGAAGCACTACACTAATGACTTCCAATGTATTGTAGGCTTCAAAATCTATCACCAATGTAAGGTAGCCTTCAACATTAACCACCAATGTAGTGAAGCAGTTTACTATTGAGTGAGAGAAAGGCTTCAACACTGACCACCAACATAAGGTTGCCCTCAATGCTGACACTAATGGAAGGAAACACTACGCCTATTGGCCACCAATGTAAGGTAGGCTTAAAAATTGAACACAAATGTAATGGATCCTTTAATTACACCCACAATAGTAAAAAAAAAACTGCAATAATAATCACCAATGTAAGAGAGGCTTCAACACTAAGCCTCAATGTAAGGAAGCCCTCAATGTTGACCACCAATGTAAGGAAACAGTACACTATTTATCACCAATGTAGCCCTCAATGTGGCCCTCAACAATGACCAATGTAAAAAGAGGCATCTACACTGATCACCAATGTAAAAGTACTTTACAGCACCGATCCCCAAAGAAACATAGTGCTTCAACATCAACCGCTAAATGAATGGAGCGCTTATTTACTGATCACCAATGTAAATGGGGCTTTTCACAAAAGCCTACCAAAGTATGTGGTTCGCTTCAGCACTGGCCACCAATGTAGGAGGAGCACTGGTCACCTATGTAAGAGGGGCACTCAACCATTAACCACCAATGAAAAGGGTAACACTTCAATACTGACTTCCAGTGTAAGGGTGGGGTTTACTAATGGTCACAAATGTAGGGGACACATCATCAGTAACCACCAATGTAAGAGGGAGCTTCAGCACTGACCTCCAATGTAAGGGGAGTACTTCACTACCGACCACCAATGTAAGAGGGAGCTTCACCACCAACCACCAATGTAAGGGGAGCACTGCACCACTGACCACCAATGTAAGAGGGAGCTTCACCACTAACCTCCAATGTAAGAGGGAGCTTCAGCACTGACCACCAATATAAGGGTAACACTTCACTACTGACTACCAATGTAAGAGGGAGCTTCACCACCAACCACCAATGTAAGGGGAGCACTGCACCATTGACCACCAATGTAATACGGAGCTTCACCACTGACCACTAATGTAAGAGGGAGCTTCACCATTGACCACCAATGTAAGGGGAGCACTTCAATACAGACCACCAATGTAAGAGGGAGCTTCACCACCAACCATCAATGTAAGGGGAGCACTGCACCACTGACCACCAATGTAAGACAGAGCTTCACCACCGACCACTAATGTAAGAGGGAGCTTCACTACCGACCACCAATGTAAGAGGGAGCTTCACCACTGACCACCACTGTAAGGGGAGCACTTCATTACTGACTACCAGTGTAAAGGGAGCACTTCACTACTAACCATCAATGTAAAAAGTCAATTCACCACTGCCCGCCAGTGTAAGAAAGGGCACCACAGATCATCAAAGTAGAAGACTTCACCACTGATCAACAATGTAGGTGGGAACTTTACCACTGACCACCAATATGGGTAGGGTACCAACCCTCAATGTAAAATGATCCTTCACTGCTGACCAGCAATGTAAGTGGGCACTTTATCTATGAGCACCAATGTAAGGGGTATTCTTACATATGACAAGCTATATAAGAGGGTACTTCTCCACTGACCACTAATGTAAGGGTGAATCTGTATCCATTTCAGACACCTGAAAGTACTATATGTAAGTACATGATGCCAAGGTGGTGAGGTTAGACTAAAACTTCCCATCTGCAAGGGCAAACCTTCAGTAAAATACTCAGATATTCTGAAATCTGTAGCATTATGAGCACTGTTATAATTATCCAGATTTTTTTTACTTAGCATTGGCAATTACACTTTACAAGCCAGAAACTTACTGGCAGAAGATCGCATTTTGGATTTAATTGGGAGATTTTGGACAATGTAACATCACTTATTAATTATCAAAGAACCATCAAAGTTGTGATAATTATGAACCTTCCATGATTCCAGGCTGAGATTTAGTTTTATGAGTAGGAAATAGATGTTTGGATTTATATTAGAACATAATGAACACATCAAAGCCGGCTGTGTACAATCTTAATAGTTGTATTTGTTTGTTGAGGATGTGGGAGGAACCGTCTTCTGTAGAATATAGAATTTGATACGACAAGCGCATCTCCTGTTTTCTTTCTCCGGATTCTGAACATGACAACTAAGGCTTTTACTTGACTTTCCTTACTTTTTTTTAATGGAGACATTTCTAAGGTTCAAATGTTGCCAATTTTAGCCCAACCTGGCTGGAGTTGTGAAGAATATCACATTCCCTTCCACAGAAACCATAGCCCTCCCATTGAAAATGCCTTCATCTGCTTTTCTCTGAAAATAGACATGACCATGTTTGTTTAGGCATCATATATGGTCAGCACTTCTTTGGCTAAAAAAAAACACCATCATATAAATCCAGATGCTTGTGTAGCGTTATGTTCATCCTCCCCTGCCATACTTTTCCTTGTCACAAATTTACATTGCAATCTGATCACAGGAAAATGAAGAAATGCTTCTTTCTGTCTGCAAAAGACTGATGGCATCATCCCAGCCTAGACCTACCTTTCCCAACCCTTTTACCATGGGGTAACTCTTGAAATAACTTTCAGGTCTCAGGGAACCCCTACCAATATTTATGATATGCCTAGTTCATGGTACATTAGCCCAACGGGAACAATGTTACCTTTACAGATATCTAAAATAATCATTGGTGTCAGTGGAAAGTGACCTGAGAGGCACAAATTACTTACTGCTCAAAAAATCCTTAACAACTTTTAAAGCAGAGGTAGGCAAACTCCGGCCTTTAGGCCAGATACGGCCTAGCCAGTATTCCAGTCTGGCCTAACGCCCCCCTAGGTATTTATTGTTGGATGTGGCCTAATTAAATTGTCGCGTTATCGTAAGTTCCCGCGATATAATCTATATCATTGAGTTCCCGCACAGTAACCCCAAATACTATGGCTAAAGAGCAGAAGCAACGCGTAGCTAACAGTCTCCCCAAGGTTGACCCTGAACGTTGTGTCTCCAACCCCGAATGGACTGACGGATTATTATTCGTCTAACACGGCAACAAAGCCCTGTGTTTAGTGTGCAACGACACCAACAGCACTTTCAAGCGGTCGAATATCAAAAGGGCATTTGGATGCCAAGCACGCGCACACGTACAGAGACTACACCGCGGATGAGCGGAAGACTGAGGCTGCTCTGTTGCAGTCACGGTAGAAAAAAAACCTTTCCTTGGACACCTTGTTTCTTCTAGCCTAGTGTGCCTTCATGACCTGCTGAAATGGCCCAGTAGTCCAAAAAGTTTGCTGTCCTAAAAGAACCCCAGGGTTCTAGGGTTATCTCTATTTTTATTATCATTGTTATGCCACCCTGTGCCCTGATAACTTGTTGCTATGAAATGTGAAGAAGAAATCATTGTTAAAAATAAAACTCAATAGCAATTCTGCAGCTGTCTGTCCCAGTTGATTGACAGCATAGCTTTTGCAGGATCAGAGCTGAGAAAACGTATAAAGCAGACCTATCACCACATATTTTATTTTATATAAAAGGGTGGCTAACATACATGTTCCATTTCGGGCATGCAAAGAAAGGGCTTTTCTCTCCAGTAAAAAATAAAAAGTGACAATCTCACACATACACACTGAAAGTGACACTTTATTTTTTACATTTTCATTGTAGTGAGACTTTTTGAACTTAGCAAGATGTTCCAGACGTTTTGCAGCTTTTCAAGATGCTTCATCAGTTCTGAAGAATACAAGAATAGGTCCAGTTGGATTTGACTGGGTATGCATGAGATCCGCACTTTCTTTTTTACATTTTCCGCAAGCATGTCATCCAATTTCAAGGCTGCGCAGTGCAAGATCGGGTGACATAGGAAGAAGAACCAGGAAAAAGATGACAGCACTCAATGTCCAGTCTGTGCCAAAAACAAGAGGGAAAATAACACATTGCAGGACCAACTGGACTAGGATCACTGAGGGATCAACAGGTTTCCAACTAGGTAAGTTTCCTTTATTTATTTTTTTTAAGGGCTAAAATTAAAAACAGTTCAAATACCACTTATTGAGCAATTAGAGGTAGCACATACTTTGCAGTTTTTATTTCATAGTACAAGGTTTTGTAAAAACTGCATTGACGTTATGTTCTGTGACTGTTCTACAGGTAGAATTTGAGGAATTATCCTATAAAAACAAAAGTAGCAAACTTTTTTGGAGCTTGAACCTTTAAATGAACATGTCATCTATAATTATACAAAGTTTCTGACTTTGTCTTTAAAGCAGGCATATAACTATCACTCTCTGATGTTTTATAAAGCTGCAAATTATCATCAGACACGGTTCTAGAAGACGCCTGTTCCTGGCAGGTATGTAAGACGGCAATCAAGATGTTGACACCGTCTCTCTATCTCTAACCTTCATGTTTTTCTCTAACTGCTGAGCATGAAGATATAAACCTCTGAATTTAAGGCCGTGGTCTGGTTTGCACTGTCCCAGCAGAGAACCAGAATCATCTCTTTGCTTCTCATCATATTCAGAATACAATGGCTGCGGTTCTTTTTATCATCTTACCTCCAAGCTGTGCAGTATAATACCAGCAAAAGTGCCCGTTGGGGACAGAAGGGTATGAGACAATGAATGCAATCTGCTGCCTGGAGATTCCAGGCAGACGGCGGCGGGGTATATACTATACAGTGGAGCTCATACAATGAAGACGTGTGGAGTATATAAAATGCAGCACAATGTACAAAGTCAAGCATTGTGAAGTATTTCAAACCTAGCATGTGACAACAAAAATATCCATAAGCAGTGGATACTATCAGTGAAAATGATTGCTAAATGTAGTTATCAGGCAGCTAAACCTTTGGCAAGCCTAGATTTTTCCTCTAAAGCTTGGTACCACACTGTACAGTTTATAAATGGCTCCCATTTGACCCATTAGGCTGGTTATAGCATTAAAAAAATCAAATGGGAGGTAAGGGCAAGTTCACTTTTTACTAGACAACAGGCTAGACTTAGGCTAGGTACACACGTTAGATTTTTGTCGCTGGAAAGCATCTTCCATGATCCCTTTCAAAAGACTGAAAGGCACATGACTGAGCGCTGTACATACAGCACCGCTCTGTTCTTTAGGGAGGGGAGGCGGCGAACGAGTGAGCGGCACCCCACTGAGCTCTCTTCCCTTCATTTGCATTGCGGTCATTTATCGTTCATGGATCCACCAGGACAGATCCATGAACGATGTCGGTTGGCCACTGTACACATGCCAGATTCTCGTCCAATGCTAGCCCTAAGGAAAGAATCGGATCTATGAACTATTTGTAGGTAGCCTTAGACCTTAAGCCTTTTTAGGTATACAGTATCTAAACCCAACAAGTCTTTTTACAAATCCGCTACTCTTGGTAGGTAAAAGATCAAAACTTATGGTAGAAAAATTAGCAATTATATTTACGTTGCCCTCATCTTTTGTTCATGGAGCCCAGGTGATGATGCCACCTTCCTTCTAGGAAGAGTCTTGTGCAATACAAAGCAGCTGAAACCTTCCAAGAAGACCCTTTTGGAATGGACTGGAACTTCTTTCAAGATTTCACCGGCTTTGTGTTCCACAGAACTCAGGAAGGATGTCACACCCCGTGATGTCAAAAGACAAAGGTAAAGTATATGTCTAATATTTCACTAAGTGGAATTTTTTAGGGGTCCCAAACAATATAAGTAGACCTAATGATGTAGTGGGAGTTCCACTTCAAATATGGTGGCTTTAATAATTCCTTTTTTTTAATCCATATTCTCATAGTACTCATGAGAATAACACATTTCCTGTCCCTAGGTGGCCACGGTCAATCCTCCACTTCACCTATAAAGGAAGCTTTGGTTGCCTTTGTTCATCTCCAGTACATGTAGGGTATGGGAATTAGATATTTACAAAAAAAAAGATTATATTGTTTTATGCTTCCAACTAAATTCAGTTCCAGTATTAATTTTCCGAATGGCTAGGAGGAGGAGAGGAAGTTTGGAGACTGGACCTCAGACCTGAGGTCTATGAGATGTAGGTAAATTGGCCAATCTGTTCAATGTAGAATGAAGCCCACATGATGGAAGGTTGTTTTCAAGGCAAAGGACATTGTAACTGCTTGGTAAAATTACTACACCCGGAGTTGGGTTTTATAAAGAACTCATACATTGCCGTTATGTCCAGGTAGCAGCCCCCACAGGGAATCAGAGGACAGAATGAGAAGAGAATTACAGTGTCGATGAGGATACTGAATAAACCTTTTTGTGTGTAGAAAAAGAGGGCATTAATGCGTGAATTATGGATGTGCCCAACAATAATTATACCAAAAGGTTATCCCCCCTCCTTCTGACCTTTAAATCTCGCTACTTGCTTTTGTATTGGATTTTCCATTAAAATTCATTTTAACTCTCCTACTGCACTTGTCAAAGACGAAACATGACTGACCAAGGTTTTTGTTATCCTCGTTTAATTCAGTTTTAGGCTGCCCAGACATTCTACGGTATGACTATATGATCTAGATCTAAGAATTACCAACAGCTATGAACTCAGGCAGGCCACAGGAGTCACCGGAAATTTATGCTGATCTAACAAATGTTTTCTTGGAAAATTCTCAGCGTTTGACCAACTTTATGGGTCTTGTGTTTGGTGATTTATTGATATAGGTTTAGTGGAAAGATAAAAAGAAGGGAGGGAGGAAGAAAAGGAGACATGAATGGAAGAGAGGAAGGAAAGGAAAGAAGGGCCATGTGTTCTCTGTTTTACCATTAACAGTATTTAACTACGTAATCTTCTCAAAGGACCACCACAAGGTTGGGTTGACCACCAAACATGTACTTGGGTTTGCCAAACTGGTAAAATATGGCTGCGAGCTTACAAGGCTACGGCTAAGACTACAATGTGTTGTGTTTCGATTGTCCAGGTGGTTACTGTGACTTACGGAAAATCTGAAAGTCTGAATTGTCAATGTTGAAAGAATACAGCAGATGTCTTCCAAAAGGACACTTGTTTTGTTGACAACTTGGACCAAACCAATGGCGCTCTCAGAAGCATTTACATGGTCTTCCAGAAAGGAGCCATTGTAGCAGTTTAAATAAGAAAATCCCCACCTGCATATTCTTTATGTAGGTTCTCATCACTGGCATCCAATCTGATTCTCATTTCATGGATGATGAATGTGCTGTGTACTTACTTTTTCCACATGACAAATCTGCATTTCAGTTCATTTAAATTAGAAGAATGACTACACCAACATCTTAGGTATATAACATATCCGCTGGCACTGCTTGAATAAAGATCTAAGGTCTGCCTGTTCAAATAGATTGAAACAACTTCCACGAGGTGTACTTACTTTATCCCATGACTGTATGTTCTATTTATTTCTATACTGGGAATACAGTTACAGAAGGTTACAGTAAGGGTACAGGTCTGCTTTATCGTATTGTCTGCACGCTGTAATAAGCTCCCTCTGGGTCTTTATGTACTTTATTCTTATTTGCTTTCTCTAACAGGTTTATTCAGCAAATACGGGGATGAATCTCTGCAGCAAACACTATGCCGGGCTAATGTGGCTTAGGATAATAGAATGTGATGAGTGTTTACTAAGACAATTAGGTTTCTGATCCTTGCTGAAGTGCAGCCAGAAAGGTTTATTGTTTTCTTACTCCAAATACAATAAATAGAATTTAAGCAAGTCTGATCCACTAAGATGGGGAAAAATGCAGCAATGTAGCAAGAAACAGGTTATTTTATTCACATGGAGATGGGCAAGGGAATTGTCAATGTAGGTGGGAAATTAAATGTCATTTCAGATTTGTGGGTTGACCATCGTATTGTAATGCAGGCTCAACTGTGCTCCCAACTGGTTGAAAGGGAACAGTACGGGCAGCACGGTGGCCATATAGGTGCTAACCTCTGACCCACTGTGCTGCCTGTACTGTTTTAATTCAACCATTGGTAACTCTGGCCTTTCCTTTAAACCAATGGTAACTCTGGGCATCCCAATTCAACCAATGGTAACTCTGGCCTTTCCATTCAACCAATGGTAACTCTAGCCTTCCCATTCAACCAATGGTAACTCTATCCTTCCCATTCAACCAATGGTAACTCTGGCTCTTGCAACGCTAGGTCCGAGGTTCGAATCCCAGCCAGGACAATATCTGCATGGAGTTTGCAGGTTCTCCCCGTGTTTGTGTGGGTTTCCTCTGCGTACTCCGGTTTCCTCCTACGTTCTAAAACCATACAGTTAGGTTAATTGGCTTCCCCCCATTTGACCTTAGACTGTATTAAAAGACATATGACTATGGTATGGACATTAGATTGTGAGCTTCTTTGAGAGACAGCTGGTGACATGACTATGGACTTTGTACAGCACTGTGTAATATGTTGGCGGTATTCCTAGGGATTACTAGGGATTGTTCTGACCACGCTTTTCCTTCTCTGGAGGAAGAAACACACCGCGAGGGCAATGCATGCAAACACATTAACCTGCGGTGTGGTTTGCCTTTCCTGGACGCATAAAGGTAGTCAACTTTGGGCTTAGGAGTGGCCTACTGCAAGTGTGAAAGGAGCCTAAAACTGCAATTGTGGGTGGGAAATCAAAATTTTCAATCCCAAATTTCAAAAAGCCACTATACGATGCTGGACAGTGAGTAAACAGAGAGTAAACAATATCAGTCCAGGACAGAAGATTTAGGATAAGGTTCAAGCATTCACTTTTCATAAACTATAATAAAACATGGAAGTTGGGTGAGAGGAGAGTCATCCGCTGCCTCTGAATACTTCTAAGTAATATAAAGTAATAACTTGGCTAAAATAAATAAATAATTAAACATTTTTTTATTCCTGTCTGTAAATATATAAAGAAAACACATTTCAAAGCCACAGTTCATTCTCTTTAAAGTCTTCACAAAAGCTACTTGAAGCTTGCCAAGTCCAAGGCTCGTCAGATTGGCATCTCTAGCTTCAATTGCTCCCGTGTTTGGGTATTGAAAATTAAATATGTATCCAATGTAATGTATCAGCATCATTTTTTTCTGTTTTGGAGGTTCAAAGGTGATTTTAGACTTTCAAGTGCCAAGGAAAAGCAGCTGGGCCGAGGCGGCGTGCAACTTTCACCAAGTTTCATTATCGCCCTTTGATGTGAAAATGTTTCTCTTCCATCAGTATTATGCCTTTTCCCCGCAGCCCGCAGAGAACTACGTACCTAATTGCAATCAAGAAAACGCCTGGAGAAGACAGTCATTAATAATTCATTGGGCAAAATCACACAGGATTGCCTTTTTGAAAAGTCACGTCCCCCTTTTTTTTTTGGGAAGAGGTTGGGAGGGGACCGGGAGATGGCAGACATCACTCGTTATCAACCGAGCTTCAAACAGGGACAACAAGAGGCATTAGGATGTGAGGGCTGAATCACATGTTTACACTGACAGATACACAAGGATTCTGTTCCTAATTAGCATTGATGGCTTTGGCTCTGGGTAAAGTGTCGGCTAAAGCAGAGGGGCTGTAAATAATGATGGTGTTGATCTGCTTTATACGCTGGCTGCCAGGATAAACTATAAACTACCGGAGGAGTTTTATCGCCTTTGGATGAGATCCTAGAGAGATGAGGGGCAGACTTTGGTGTCTTTAAAGTTCTGGCTAAGCTGAAACATTTAGAATGCATCGCTCATAAATGGAAGCAGTGAGGATGGGATTATAGGGGGCGTCATTGCTGAGTTGTGGTTTAAGTGGTAACCTATGGTCCTGTTCTTGGTGGGATGATGATCCGGAACAAACATATCCATATGGTTACCATGCTGGGTGTAAGCCACATATCATAGATGATTGTCACCCAAGATGAACGGTCGTGCTCACCGTGAAAGTCTAGAATGGTTTTGGTGGTGACTAGGTGAAAACAATAGTTGTACAAGTCTTTGTATAACTTTGGGGAGGATGCAGCACGGGGTACCATTTGCTTGTCTTCCACCTTCCTCTCTCCATAGAGTTTCCTAATTAAAGATCATTTTCACTGACAAAAATATGATGTCTAACTGACAGGGCTTTATTGATAAATAAAGGATAAAGATGACAGATTTGAACCTTCTAAAGCAAGTCACCAGAGAAAGCTGATTTATCAGGTCCTGCTGAAGCAAAATAAATAGATATTCAGTCACATAGGAATTGTATGAACCCAAATTTCCCTGCATATTTACTGTAATAGCAGTTGTGCAGTGGGTTTAAATATGAAAAAGCAGCCAATTAGGCACCAAATTCTGACCCAGTGAACTCTGTAAAATGGCAGAGGTGGTCAGACCCCAGCTCTTCCAGGACTTTACGCTACTAATTAGCATGAGAGTAAGGCTGTTGTGTTGCTGCAGTGCTGGGATCAATATAAATCTAGTTTTTATTCTATCTCGTCACTCCCTCCCACCATTGATTCAGAAGTGCAGTTACTCCTGACACACCTACCAGAGGAAACTCAGCAGCTCAGCTCACCCTACCCCTCCAAAAGCTTCCCTTTGTATTTAAGTATAGGAGATTCAAGGTCTGGAAAGCTGTTGAGCTACTGCCAGGACAGGAGGCCAGGGGTAGCTGAGCTGCTGAGTCACGGCTGGGATGGAAAGAAGAAAGAGCTGAGATGATAGATACCTTGCTGGTTGAAAATGGAGGCGTATATAAGCCGCTGAGTCAGTTTTGGGAGGTGGTGCAAGGTTAGCCCTGTTGCTTAGACACTGCTGAGACAGGAAAGAGGTATCTAAACTCCTAAGAGAATACTGGGAGGTGGTGAAGGGGCTGCTGAGCTGCTGGGAGACTACTGGAAGATGGTTCAGGAATAGCTGAGCTGCTGACAGACTACTGAGAGGTAGTGCAAGGGTAGCTGAGCTGCTGAGAGACAACTGAGAGGTGGTGCAGGGGTAGTTGAGTTGCTGAGAGACTACTGGAAAATGCTGAAGGAGCAGCTGAGCCGCTGAGAGGCTACTGCAAGGAGGTGCAAGGGTTGCCTAGTTGTTGGGAGACTACTAGGATGTGGTGTAGGAGTGCCTGAGCTGCTGAGAGACTATTGGGAGGTGGTGCAGGGGTCGCTGAGCTCCTGGTAGACTACTGGAAGATGCTGAGAGACTACTGGAAGGTGGTGCAAGGGTCGCTGAGCTGCTGAGAGACTACTGGGAAGTGCTGCAGGAGTAGCTGAGGTACTGAGACTACTGGGAAGTGGTACAGGGGTCACTGAGTTGCTGAGCGACTACTGGAAGGTGTTGCAGGGATAACGGAGCTACTAAGTCTCTGCTGCAAGGGGGATCAAGGATACTTGAGCTAATAAGTCATTCCTGGGACAGGAAACATGAGCAGCTGACCTATCGAGAAGCAGTGCAGGGGTCTCTAAACAGGGGAGGGGAGTGCAGGGGAGGAGTAGCTGAGCTGCTGAGTCACTTTTAGAAGGGGGAGCTGAGCTGCTGATGGTTTTTATATTGATTGTCTGGTGTAAGCTAAATATTTGTTAGCTTTGGAGCATTTTCTCCAGTTACTCCAAAAATATAAGGATGTTAAAAAGCAACAAAGCCTGCAGCACTCCAAAACGTTGTAGGGAGAGTATCACTTTGCGCTTCCCATATACGAGGGGGTGCTGAGAAGTTCCTGGCTTTGCCCAGAAAGAAGAGAGCCAGAGTTAATAAATAACACATTTATTCAACATATTCCCCCCTGAGACTGATGTACTTGGTACAGCATAGTTGCAACTTTTTTAGACCATTCAAATAAAAGTCCTTTAGTTGGGCCGCAAACTAGCTCTCAGAAGCATTTTTGATGTCAAAAATGTCCTCAAAACGTTGACCCTTAGGTGTTTCTTTCTTCAAAGTAGGGAACAGATAATAGCCCGAAGAGGCCAGGTCAGGTGAGTAGGGGGGATGGTTGACCAATTGGAAACCCAGGGTGTTCAATTTGGCAGGCGCAACGTTGGACATGCGTGCAGGTGCATTGTCCTGCAAAAAAAGGATCCCTTTGGTCAACTTTCCATGGTGTTTTGTCCTAATTGCCTCCTTCAGCTGGTCCAGGAGGTTTGCATAATACTGTCCGGTGATACTAGAGCACTGAGGTAGGTAGTCCACCAACAGAATACCGTCTTTGTCCCAGAAAACGTACGCCATTACCTTTTTTGACGATTTCTGGGTTTGGAAACTCTTCGGCTGTGGCGCCATACCTATGGCTGTTCCTTGGTTTCAGAATCATAGATGTGGAGCCACGTTTCATCCTCAGTCACTAACCTAGCCAAAAAGTCCTGTGCAGCTTCAAAATGGGCCAAAACGGCTTTGGATGCTTCAACTCGTTCCTTCTTCTGGTTACTGTTCAAACATTTCAGCACCCACTTCGCTGAAAGCTTGCGCATGTCTAGGATAGTGGTGATAACAAACCCAACATGCTCCCGCATCAAGAAATCTGATCATTCAATAAAAAATTATGACTGCATGTTTGGAAAAGTAGAATGGCACAGGGAGACATGCTGATATCTTCACTTCAGAATGATCATTGGGATTGGATTTCAAGCTCTTGTGGGCAGAGGGAGGAACGCAAAAAAAAAAAGAAATAAAAAATGATCTGGGCAATGATAATAAAAATTTCCCCCACTCATGCAATGCCTGTTTGATCTATGCGGTACGTATCTTAGACACACAAAGTCTTCCCTGAAGCGGATTTCATCCACTTTGGTGGAGTCCGGCGCCTCTGCTTAAGTGAATCTTCACTTGGGAATAATCTGCCATCTTGCTGATTTAGAGAAAGGAAAATCTAAAGTGAAAAAGCATAAAAAAGGGGATTATCTGGCATCATCAAATGATACAGTGCATGGAGGGTTTAGCCGGTGAGGCTGCAAGGACTGTGCATGCAGAGTCTATTGTACTGTGAAAAAGGACAAAGTGATCAAAGCTGAGCAGTACAATAAGATGGGAATCACGCCTGAATCGCTGACATTATGGAAAGCGCCCAACTCAGGCGGAGTGTGATTTAAAGAGTGATACCACAGCGCTACCTGGAGGCCAATGTGAATCACTGCTTTAAAGCCTGTCCCACATCCAAAAAATGTTAAGAATCTAGTATGCCATATTGTCATATGGGTAGAATGTGGAAATGTTAAACCCGTCGGAGCTTTTTTCTCTGCCTCCAGTAGGGAAATGTATCCTTTGTCCTGCCTGGAGACCCTTAAAAAGTTAGGAATAGGAAAGGTTAGATAGGAAATGCACTGTTTTGGGGTTGTCACAAGAACAGGAGGAAAGAAATCTTTCAAAAAGAACCTTTCCAGAGACAACCAAATTCTCACTTTTGAGAGACTTCTTTAACTTCCTGTTGTGTTCCTAGGAAGAGAAAAAATATCTCCTAATGTGATATGTTCATTAGCCACTAGAGGGAGCACTTAATTGGTACTAAGGTTTGGTTAATTAATTAATTAATTGGTTAATTAGCAGTAATAGATCAGCACTTGGGGGTGAGTTGTTTTTAATGGGTCAGTTGACTGATGGGCTTGTGTTGTAAGAATAAGAAATAAAGCAGGCACCAGGATGGGGCAGGTTGGGTGCTGCAAGTTAGATCAGCTCATCATTGGATGGAGAAGCTTGGTGGGATAGATAGAGTATCGATTGGCATGGGACATGTT
The DNA here is from genome assembly GCF_032062135.1 of Pyxicephalus adspersus. NCBI lineage: Eukaryota > Metazoa > Chordata > Amphibia > Anura > Pyxicephalidae > Pyxicephalus > Pyxicephalus adspersus. The sequence continues at coordinate 11,854,414 of NC_092864.1, forward strand.
CACTCCCTGTGGAGTTCACTCCCTATTGTTATGTTAAATTTCACAGAGCAGGATCCTGCAAAGGTAAGTTTTGGCTCAAATGATCAATATTCATATTGGATTTGTAAACAACCCGAACACTAAGCCCTCCCCGACCATGCAGCGTACAGCCATGCTGATAACTGACTCTGGGACCACAAATTGCATTTCCTTCCCAGTCTGACTGTCCCTGACCCGCCCCTTTCATTCATTGGATGCCAGTTCTTTCAATCACGTGGGGGTCCTCATGTTTTCATGTAGCTATACAGCACCTGACTGGCCCCATCTCCCATTAGCCATGATCTGACTGCATTGCATGCACAGAGACAAGTTACTAATCTGGACGACCCTTTATTTTACCATTTCATCACCTTAGACCCCCTATAGCACTTGTTACTCCTCTCCATGTCTTAGTGATGGAACTCCACACATGGCTCACTATGTGAGTGTACAAAAAGGTGCAAACTGAGCTTTCTGGTTGGTTACTGGTGGAAAGACAGAGAGAAACCTCGCATTCTGATTGGCTACTTGTTGAAAGTTAGAAAGAAGCCTCGCCTTCTGATTGGCTACTTATGAAATGACAGATAGAAGACTCACCTTTTGATTGGCAGCCCGTCACCTGGAGGCTGTTCTTGGTCACTTAGCAACAGGACGCCTGTCCTCCTGGTAGTTTACACGTTGCTATAGTAACAGAGGCCCAGCAGCAATCCGTGAAAGGAATCGCCATGTCCGCTCAGGTTCTCGTCTCCCGCCCGCCGGCACCTCAGACTATTCCCCCCGACAGCCTGCCGGTCCGCACGGTGGAGGCGCCCTATAACACGGGGGAGAGCTCCTCGTCTGGCCTTGCCACGGCCGGCTTCCGCACCGCCAAGTACCTGATGGAGGAATGGCAGCAGGCCGGCTACACGTCCTTCTACCAGGCGTTCAGTGACCGGGACAGCTCAGAGAACAATCGCCATGAAACCAAGCAGCTGGCGGGGGAGTGTGAGGCCCGGGCACAGCGCAGCCAGGCGGACTCCACCAAGAAGCTGGGGGAGAGGCTGCTGGACATCCATTACTGGAGATCAGAGCTGGGGAGGGAGATCCGCGACATCACCGGAGAGACCGAACTCCTCCTGCAATGCAAGAACCGCCTGCAGGGGGCGCTAGACGCCACTCACATCCCCTTCACCATCGCCACAGACAACCTGCAGAGCAGAGAGCGCAGAGTGGGCGGGGAGCTGGTGCGGGACGGGGTGGAGCTAGAGCTCATTAAGGTATGGGAGAGGAGCTTGTCAGGGGCGGGGCTTAACAAGAGGCAGAAGGGGCAGTGGGGTTCATTATCAAGGCACAACAGTGGGGGAGGAGCTAAACAAGGGGCAGAAGGGGCAGTGGGGTTCATTATCAAGGCACAACCGTAGGGGAGGAGCTAAACAAGGGGCAGGACTGGGGTGTGGCTTCTCAAAGGGCGGAGCTAGGATGTAGGGTACCAAAGTACAAAGCAGGGGGAGGGGCTTAACAAAAGACTGGGCTGGAGGCGGGGCTTATTGAACCATAATACTGGGAGGAGGAGCTTACCAAGGATCAACATTGGGGGTGGAGCTTATAAAGGTACAATACTAGGGGAGGGGTTTGTCAATTGGCAGGACTGGGGGTGGAGCTTACTAAGGCTCAATACTGGGGGAGGGTCTTCACAAGTAGCCAGCAGGGGGTGGGGCTTATTAAGGCACAACACTGGTGTAAGGGCTTATTTAGTAGCATGACTAAGGGGTGGAGCGTATTGAGGCACAATATTGGGGGAGGGGTGTATCAAGGGGCCAGAATAGGGGGTGGAGCTTATTAAGTCATAATACTGGAGGAGGAGCTTATCTTAAGTCAGAACTGGGGTCAAGTTATCAAGCCATCACTACGGATAGAGCCTATCCGTTGGGGTGGGGCTTATCATGGCTGAGCACTGTGGGAGGAGCTTATCAAGGCAGGAGTGGGGGCCTATTAAGGTACATCACTGTGGGAGGAGCTTATCAATAGGCATGGGTGGGTGTGGCCTATTAAGGTACACTGTGGGAGGAGCTTATCTGCAAGCAGGAATGGGTGGAGGCCATCAATGTACAGCACTGTGGGAGGAGCTTACCCTTGCAGACCATTGGGCACTGGGGATAGAATAAGTTGGGCCATGGTAAGGTTATGAATGCATAGGATGGGGGTGGAGTTTATGAAAGTTCTGGGGCTGGGGGAGAAGCATTAGCCCACCACATGTTACGCTTTTTGTCCCTTTATTCTGACTTTTTGGAAAACCTTTGTACGATCATGTGATGGCAGAGGGTAAGTATGGTAGAAATGTAATCACCGGGGTGAAGGTCCTCAGGGGAGGGCTTAGTGTTGGGGTATCAGGGAGGGTAGGGCTATGATCAGACTGCAGTTACTGCTTCCTTTTCTTCATGCCATATCTTCCCTGCAGACACCCATGGATCACAAATGACCCCCTATACCAATTAGGCACCAGTGCAGGGGTGCGGGCAGCCAGAAGATAAAAGTTTGTCACCCCCCCCCCCCCCAGCCTGCACATTGGGGCCTTGGGGTTACACAGAGGGTTATAGGGACTTGTAGGGACACCTACCCCCTCTGCCTGATCACACTGCAGTTCCTCCTTAGCTCATGACACCACGATTCATATAAATCCCGGCAATCACCTGACTTTCTTTTCTCCCTCCTAGGAAGCAGAGCTGATAAGAAATGTTCAGGAACTTCTGAAGAGAACCCTGGAGCAAACCATCCAGCAGATACGGTACAGCACATAGTGGGGGGCTTCTATCAGATAGGAGGCCATCCAGCAGGGCCCCGGGGGGAGGTGATTGTGTAGATAAAGAAGGGCTGACGGTGGAACAAACCAACCCATGAGGAACAGATAATAATCATGCCAAGCATAAAATAAATGGGGATACAATGACAGAAAACATCCACTGTGACTATTCTTATCAATGAGTCACATGATGTGAATCAAGACTTAGAGGGCGAGTTATTGGGGGGGATGGTAACTTGCAGGTAGAATAACAAACTTTCCTATTTTCTAAGAGAAAGTGTACAGCAGGTAACACGATGTATATATATATCTTATGATAGCTATGCTCCTTTACTGGAGCCGTATTGATGACCAACCACTTGTTTCATCATAGTTTTATCTAGTCTCCCGGTAGAAGATTATGGTCAGGAGAAATCTTCTTGGTCTGGTTTTTAATCTAACCTGAGGCTGGTTGGAGCTGAATTATTGAAGGCTTAAAGGGAAACTCTAATGGCATTTTGAGCACCATGGATTAGCTAAATAGTAAGAACAACAGTAGCAGCCTGCTTGGAGCTCACTGATTCAACCTATCCATTGAATGTGTAAATTTCAGCTTCAGCTATTGAGGTCTATAAACAAAAGAACGTATTATTATAATACAGTGCATAAAAGGAGACAAGGAGACTGGAGCTCCACCTGCTGGCTGAAAGGGAAATAAACACTATTGTATTCTGGGTATACGATATTCCATTTAGCGTGGTCCTGATATTCCTTGTCTATCATGTGTGTGTGTATATATATAGTGTATATAAGTGTTTTTCAACCAGGTTGCTGGGGGTTCCTTGAGCAATGAGAACTTTGTCCCTCTCAGGTCAGTTTAAGTGACCTCCAATAATCTTTTTGGGTATCTGTAAGGGTGAAATTCCTCCCACTGGCCAGCAATGTAAGAGGAATTCTTCCTACTGACCACCACACTAATATACTGTGATCTGTGGATATAGTAATTATAGAAGGGGGTTCACTGAAGCCAGAAAAATATTTCAAGGGCCCCCCCTTCTTAAAAAGCTCCAGAAACACTGCTATAGGTATACTGGAGTATTTTTTTCTTTCTGGAAGTGTTCAATTTATATTAAACGGGTAATCCCCAGGTTAAGGACATCCGATATACAAACAACTCCTAGATACGAACAGGGGGGGGCGGTTTGCATGACTGGCAGAAGGAATCTTTTGCTAAACACAGCTGAGGTTGTGGGTAATTTTAAGGACTGTGCTCTTCTGCAGCCTCTTGTAACCCTTTAATGACCAAGACAAACTCTGCAATTGTTTCTTTTTGCATATCAAAGCACAGCTTGCTCTGGATGTTAAGGAATATGTAGGCTTTATAAAATGTTTTTCCTAATTGCATCTATTAAAATAATGTACCTATTCCGACATACATACAAATTCAACTTAAGAACAAACCTACAGTCCTATGTCGTATGTAACTCGGGGACTACCTGCATTGATAAGCTTATTGCCAGTCCTAATCACCTGCTGCCACCTAGTGGTCATAGAGGTGTTTTACATGAAATATTCTGCACAAGGAAGCTGATTTCTGAATACATGCATCTGTCCTTTGGGATGATCAATAAATGTATGAAATTTCTTTGGAAAACACAAATTATACTTAACATAATTGGACAATCCAATAGATATAGCTCCTTCTTAGGTCTGCTGCCCATGTGTGTATTACAATCCTGATCTCAGTGGTCAGTCCTTTGTGGGTCTGTCCTTTCTTGTCACATATACACATATACAGCATACAAGAAAGCAGAGCCTGGGTTATTCCTCAACAATGATGACTCCATCTGCAGATGAAAGCATTGTCAGGGGGAGTGCTGTGATCAGAAATAACAACATACACTCATGAACATCATGAACAATATATATCTTGCTAGGTCACAATAATGAGAAGTATGCTTTTTGTTGTGATTCAGTCCATGACATTGCAGTATCAGACAGAATATTTTAGTAGGTGGGTTTGGGTTTCTTTTGGCTGACATCACAGCTATGAAGTCCTCACTGTCTGTTACTGGCCTGAGAAACATAAACACAATTCACCCGTATAACACCAGGCTGGGTCGCTCATTCACACATGTGAGGCATCAGTTAGCTGTCAGTGAATGTAGGAAATGGTTTGATGGAGCAGATTCCCATACAGGAGCTCCTCACAAAGCAAAGGGTCAGAGATAACCTGAGAAGAAGAACTGCTTGATTGGCAGCGTCTGCAGAAGATAGAGAGGATAAAGAGTAAAAAGATCTGAAAAAAGATCCAGGCAGATGATTGAATTATTTTCTAGGTGATAGAGGAGGATGGGACAGGGATGGGAGAACAAAGACATTGTGATGACTAAAGAGAAAAAAATATCTGTACCTTTCCAGGGCAAAAATTTGTTATCGGTCAGCAATATGATATCACATTCACCCTGCACTCAGCTGGGATGGGATGGTGATATAACCGTGGCATTATTTGTCTCCTCAGGACCAACAGAGATGCCAAGGAGAAGTTGGAGATGGATTGGTCGGACAAGGTGGAGGCGTATGACACGGATGACAAGTGCGGAAGATACAACAATCAAAGTACTGATATCCAATTCCATCACAATTCCTCAAAGTTTGAAGACAAGTAAGTACAAGCTGTGTGTAATGTATAACAAGGGGGTCCCCATGGGATGCATACATGGTAGTCAGCACATGGGGTGCATACATGGTGGTCATACATGTTGGTCCACCAATAGTAGTCATGGCGAACATAACTTGTGATCCAAAAATGTGGCGGTCATACATACATACATACATAGTAGTCCATACATAGTAATCATATATAAGACGCACACTTGGTGGTCATACACTATAGTCCACACATATTAGTCAACACTGATGTACAAAACTGGTGATCCAAACATGGTTTTCATACATTATGGTTCACATATGGTGGTCATACATGGTGGTCCATACATAGTGACCAACACATGGTGATCATCCCTGGTAATTCAAACCTGGTAGTCATACCTGGTGGTCCACACAGGGTTGTCACACACGGGGTGCACCTATGGTGGTGACCATACATAGTGGTCCATGATATTCTACTTAGAAAAACATAGCAAAAAGTCTGGGTAAATGCTTCATGAATCTCATATGAAAACATTTCTGAACAGACTCAAAGTAGTTTTGCTAACATCAAAATGATTCCCAAATATAACAGCCAGTTCATATCAATTAAAAAAATGTGCATGCATCCTATATAAAAATATACATTTCTGATCAGAATGGGATTGACTGTATCTGTTGCACATTGAATTTCCCTTTAGATGAGTCTTTTAACCTATTTGAAACACAAATAGCAGCATAGCTTTAATGTATTTATATGCAGTACAGTATGCATTTTCCAAAATGACCACTAGATGTCAGCACAACATTACTTCATGTGTATGGTACATAGCATGCATGTTCCACAAGGGCCAGTAGTTATCAGCATGGTCTTACTACCTGTTGTAGGCGCATAACATGCACTTTCTTCACTGGCCACTAGATGTCAGAATAACCTCACTGAATGTGCATATTACACAGTTTGCACTTTCTACACTGGCCACTAGATGTCAGCAGAACCTCACTGTCTGCTCCTACCACCCAATAGCCATTTATTACAGACATTTTGACATTGAAGAACAGATAAAATTCATTGAATTTCCGGATTCCAGAACAGAGGTGCACGAGGTCAAACTAAATGAGCTCTTTAGAGACTTAAATTATATCGGTGTAGAAAGGTACTTTCTTTTATTATTAGCTCCTGATAATATATCAGAATACGTTTTATGGTTAATTTTAAAAACTGCACTAACCTAAAGTAATGTGTCAGATGAAACTCCTACTTGTGATGTAGAAAATCAAAGTTAATCAGCTACAGGTTATTTATATACATCACAAGGATTTTAGCAAAATTGATTGCAGGTTCTCACCTTGTCCTGATAGATACTGAGACAGGTTATTGCAGTATCTTTCACCTTGCTGAGTAGGAGAGTCTGTCTAGGGCTGTCACATTTTCTCATTTTTTTTTACTAGCAAACTACCTTGTGAACTTTCTGAGACAATTCAATCTTAAAAAGAGTTGGCTCCCCAACACCCCCACCACCACGCTCCCACCTACTTCTTTGAATGTCAGAGCTCTGTCCTCTTCTGTAAGCATCTTATCTGTACTGGCCCAGCTCCTCTTCCCGCTCATTTTCTCACATGACCTTTATTGTAGCTGATGGGGGAGAAGTGAAAGGGATTATATTAGAGTATCTGTAGAACTGTGAGCCTGCTGGGGCTGCTGACATCACATCTGATTGCCCAGACTTCCCATCATAAAAAAAAATACTCCACCAGCTGCTCTCTCCGCTCCTCCAATGACCTACTAATAACTTCCTCACTCATAACCTCATCACACGCACGGATACAAGACTTCTCTAGAGCTGCCCAACTCTCTGGAATGGTTTTCCTCGTCCTATTCGGCTTGCTTCTACTTTCTGGTCATTTCAAAGGGAACTCAAAACCAGTTTTTTCAAACTTGCCTACTCATCTTCTTCTGTCTTTTGAAACCATCAATACTTCTTACCACTACATATCCCCCCTCTCATTGTGTGTAAATTCCCCCACCTACTAGATTGTAAGCTCTTCGGGGCAGGGTCCTCCCCTCCTGTGTCACTGTCTGTATTCATCTGTCATTTGCAACCCCTATTTATTATTCAGCACTGCGTAATATGTTGGCATCCTGTTTAATAATATTTCCTGAGAAATCCTGTTTAATAATATTATAATAATAATAATCTCCGGGCCCTACTAACAGAACGGCAGCGGGTGGAGGGACATAGAGTGCTGTGAAAATTTGGGCCCCTTATTTATATTTGCCCACGGCCCTGTTTTGTTTAAAGCTGTCTCTGGTAGCTGTTTAAATTTGACTTGTATGTATCATTAAATCACATGGAGGAGGCTTGGCAAACATGATGGGGGCTGTTAGATCTAAACTAGCAGTCTCATGTCTCCAGTCTATGGTCGTCTCCTGAGTTATGTCCCCAGTATCCCTTAACTCCTGTATCATGTCCGGAGTCTCTGACCATGTCCCTACCATAGTCATATGTCTTTATTACAGTCCAAGGTCAATTTTGGGGGTAACCAATTACCATAACTGAAGGTTTTTGGTATGTGGGAGGAAACCAGAGGAATATCTCGTAACACGGGAAGAGCCTGCAAACTCCATGCAGAAAGAGTCCTGGCCGAGGTTCAAACCTGGGACCTAGCGCTGCAAAGGCAAGAACACTTGCCCTGGATCACTTGACCTACAGTAAGCTGTGTACACGTCTGATGATCATCATCCGAGGCCAATGGACATGCTTGTCAAAAATCCAACATATGTACCACATTCTCCCATGGTGGATTGACCAATAGGCAATGAGCGCTGTTAACTCCTATGGAGAAGAGCTCAGTGGGGTGCTGCTCACCCATACTCCCCTCTTCATAGAACAGAACAGTGTTTGTACATTCATCTGTCACTGGAAACAATAAGGAAAGATCATTTTCAGCAATATCCATTGGACGCCTTAGGCATGTATATAGCCTCCATGGAGCTGCCATCTTTAGTGTAGTCAAGAAAATGGGTACTCTTAGTTCCATAGCAGTCTATGTCAACCTTGTCTTCCATAAGAGACCCTTTAAATAATTTTCCAGTGTCGGGGAACCCCTACTACAACCAATTGATTAATGGGAAAAATGCTATTTGCATTGGTCACTAGTAGTATGAATGCCTCCTATAAAATGCCACCTTAATAAACCACTAAAACAGTCCTTTTATGCTTCTGGCTCTGCTAAGTGGTGGACTCAGAACTATGCAGGCAATCAACCATGGCTCAAGGAGCCACTGGCAACGTTACTAATATTTTAAAACAGTAATTATATAGAGCCAACATAATACGCAGCGCTGTACATTAAATAGGGGTTGCAAATGACAGATATAGACAGTTACACAGGAGGAGGAGAGGACCCTGCCCTGAAGAGCTTACTATCTAAGAGGATGAGGAAGTAGCACACTCTGTAAGAACCCTAGTTGAGAATGACTGCTAGTATTTGGCACACATTATATGGGATGGGGGGACGTAAAGTACCTAGGTCAGCACAGACACTATATAGACACTCCAAGAGATGATGTTATGATGTGCAAGGAGAGAGGGCTGTGCTAGGGAATAGACTCTTCCTAAAGTATTTAGATTTTCTAGCAAGGTCAGAGGCACATTGCAAGAGAGTAAAACAAAGCAAACAAAGAAAAAACGCTGCAAGTAAGTATTTAAAATGTCTAATTTTCCATGTTTATACCTACAATGTTGTAGGTTAATGACAGGGTCTCTTTAAAGCAGAATCCTAGGCACACACATCTAAATACTGCCATACACATAAAGTGACCTTGCATGGCTGCCGGCTCTCAGCTGTCATTGGCAGCTTTGGGAACGGTTCCCAGTCATGTGATCTCCATGTCATACAGAATTAGGTGAATATAAGGAAGCTACTATAAAAAGCTTGCTGAATGTATGAGAAGAGTGGGAGGGAAATTTGTATCCTGGAAAATGGACTATAATGTACAGTATAATTCCCTAGTATTGAAAGAAATATAAATAAAATACTTTTACTTGTTTGCATGTTAGGAATTTAAAACAAACAAAAGCCCGATGTGTCCTATAATATGTATTATAAAATGAGTATGCAAATTGGTCATGGGACATATTAAGAAATTGGTGACTGTGACTTTCACAAAACTTTCATTGGTGGCGCTCTGTTTTAATCCCATGAACCATAAAGGGGCAATGAATGCTTCATAAATGTCAGTTTCACTGCAAATTTTATGCGCTTTGAGCAATTGTCAAGTTCACTGATGCATTGATAACTTTCTAATTTTGTAAAGGGCATCAGTGACTTATGTGACTTCAGTGACCTGTGGCCAATTCATAATCTGCATTCTCTGGGATGCCCCTTGCATGGTCATTGGGTGTAAAGCTGAATCAGTGTTTCTCGCCCAGGGTTCCTCCAGAGGTTCCTAGGGGTTCCCAGAGCAATGAGCAATTTGTTCCTCCCAGGTCAGATACCCCTGACTACAATAATCTTTTGGCTATTTGTAAGGCCAGCAATGTAAGAGGAATTCTTTCTACTGATCACCACACTCATATACTGTGAGCTTTGGATGTAGTAAATATAGAAGGGGTTCCCTGAAGACCTGAAAGTTATTCCAAGGGTTCTTCATGGTAAAAAAAAGTCATGAAAGGTTGCTCTAAAGCAGTGTTCCTCAACCAGAGTTCTTCCCTGAGCAATAAGCAATCAAGTCAGTTTAGGTGACACCAATGGTCTTTTTGGCTATCTGTAAGGATGACATTCTTCCCAATGTCCAACAATGTAAGAGACATTCTTCTCACTGACCACCACACTAATGTACTGTGACCTGTGGATATAATAATTATAGTAGGGGTTCCCTGAAGACCTGAAACTTATTTTAAGGGTTCCCCCATGTAAAAAGGTCCAGAAAGGTTGCTCTATATTGTTGGCATCCATGACAAATTCTCATTCCCTCTACATATTATATCACAGGTCACATTCAGATCTTGAAAGCAGATTGGCAGTAGCTCCCTCATTTTCCCAATGGGACTTTGTTGCAGTTCATCACAAATTTTCTACTCTTAACCAAATGACACATTTATTGTAGACTGACCCTGTAAAGATTTTCTCTTCCCATCATTCAAAGAGAAAAACCCAAAAACCGCTTTACCTTTGAAAAATGAGAACCAACTGTTTTTCAATTTTGTTTTGCATTTCCCATCTGAAAAGCATTACTCTCACAGGTTCTTTGTTTTCTTCCTTCTTCCTAATTATTTTTTGATGGTCTATTTGGAGAAACTTTTTCGTTACACTCGGCTAAATCACAAAAGTAGATAAATGAGATATATATTTTCTTTTGCTGTAACCTCCTGCCTATGTAATCTTTTTTTCAATCAAGACCAATGTAATTAAAAGAAGGTACGCAGCGCTTAGCATAAGCAAACTTCAGAAGAAAATGCAACAGGGCATGTTTTCATTATTACTTTTTAAATGAAGTTTATGTTTGTGAGTGGAATTGCTCAGCAAGTGAATGCCAAAGTTTGTTGGTGCCACAAAAGTAAATAAAATAAACAAATGAGGGGTCATTAAGATGTTTAACCATACAACCTGCAGTCATTTTTTGTCTAAGGCACATTCTGGTGTTAAAAATATGCAAATAGTAATGAAGATGTATAATGATTACATTGGTAGTCAGTAGAAAGAGTCCCTCTTAGATGGGTGGGCAGTGAAGAAAGGCTATCTTGCATTTGTCGTCTGTGGTGAAGTGCCACCTTATATAAGTAGTGAAATGCTTACTTTGGTGTTCAGTGGGAAAATGCCTTATGGTATTGGTGGTGTCAAGAAGAAAAAATCCTGCTTTGCCTTGGTGGTCAATGGAGAATGGCTATCTTACATTGTTGGGCGTTGAGGAAATCCCCCTTTGCATTTGTGGTCTATGGCAAAGTGCTACCTTACATTGGTGGTCAGTGGAGAAATGCCCCCCTTTATCTTGTTGTTCAGTGCTAAAATGCTACCTTACATTGGTGGTCAGTAAATAATGGCCCTCATACATTGGTGGTCTTTGGTGAGGCCCATCCTTTCATTGGTGGTTAGTGGGAAGAGGCCCCTTTACATATGTTGATCAGCGAAGAAACGCTTCCTTACATTGGTGGTCATTGAAGAAAGGCCCTTATACTTTGATGATCTATGGTGAAAAACCTCTTTGCACTAGTGGTCCGTAATGAAATACCTCTTTACTTTGGTGGTCAGAAAAGAAATGCTGCATTACGTTGATGGTCAGTGCAGAAATAGCCCCATGCATTAGTGTTTATTGGGAAATATTGGTGGTCAGTAAAGAAACCCCCCTTGCTTGAATGATTAGTGAAGGATGACCCTTAAATATTTGTGGTCTTGGGTAAAGACCCAACATTACATTGGTGCTTAGTGAAAAAAAAGGCCCTTTTATATATTGTAATCAGTGGAAAAATACCCCCTTACATTAGTGGCCAGTGGAGAAATGCCCTCTTAAATTGGTGGTCATTGTAGAAAGCCCACCATACATTGGTGAACTGTGGTGAACAACCTCTTAGTGGTCAGTGAAGAAATGCTCCCTTATATTGGCTGTCTGTCGAGAAATGCCTCTTAAATTCATGGTCAGTGAACAAATCCCCCTTATATTTGTGGTCAGTGGGAAAATTCTTCTGTACATTGTCGGTCAGTGAAGAAATCTCCCCTTTTTTGGTTGGTCAGTGGAGAAAATCTCTCATACATTGGTGTTCTTTGGTGTAGGCCCATCCTTACATAAGTGGTCAGTTGGGAAATACCCCATAAATTGGTGGTAAATGAAGAAATGCCCCTTAACATTGGTAGTCAATTAAAAAAATCCCCTCTTGATTTGGTGGTCAGTGTAGAATGGCCCATCCTAACATTGGTAGTTAGTGAAGAATAGCTACTTATATATGATGGTCAGTGGAAAAATACCCCCTGACATTGGGGTCCATTGAAGAAAGGCCCTCATACATTGATGATCTGTGATCAAAAGCCCACTTACATTGATGGTCAGTGAAGAAAGCCCACCTCACATTGGACAAAGGCTCCTGGAAGAATGGCCCCATACATTTCTAACAGTGGAAAAATGCTCATCTTATATTTATAGTCATTAAAGTAAGGCCTTCTTACATTGGTGGTCATTCAAGAAATGATCTCAAAGATCGGTGATCTTTGGTGAAGGACCTCCTTACGTTGGGGGTCAAAGAAGGAGAGCCCCGTACATTTGTGGTCAGTGGAGAAATGTCCATCATATATTAATGGTCATTTAGGTAATGCCCTGTTACATTGGTGGTCATTGGTATCAGTATTCCTTCATCTTGGTGATCGATAGAGAAATGCCCCCTGACAAAGGTGGTCACTAAAACACCCAATGTTACATATAATCAATAAAATTAATAATCCCAGCCAAGCAAAACATGTTGTCACTTCCAAAGGCAGTAAAAAGACGATTGTTGGTATAAACACCTTTTATTACAGTTTTGCTAACCCTTACTGTTATTTAGTAAGTGGATTCCCAGGAATAACGCAGCTTTGACTTGACAGCTTTGGGCAGACATGTCTGTTACCACGACAACTAAACTATAATGCACCGCCAAACTATTCAAACAAACGTTTTCTTCAGATTTCAGCACTTATCCTGCACTCACCAGCCAATCAGAGCCTAAATATCTGTTAATCAGACTTGTGCTTCTAGCTTGAAAAGTCACAGGTCTTAGTATGAAAAAATTTTAAGAACCTTGAGTCTGATTTATTGAAAAGTTGTAGGAACAGAATGCTCTACATAATCCGGGTTGTCTCATAGCAACTAGAGAATTGCAAAAATTGAATATGGTTAATGTGGAGATAGCCTGATCAAGCTTATAGATGCTCCGGTTGTACCCATTTGGCCGGTAAAGTACCAATTTTTCTGTCTCTGTTCCGGAGAGTCTTCGACTGATGGCCAGCATTATTTAGGTCAATTCCCCGAGTCTCACCTCCAGCCTGTGATTGGACAAAAAAGGAGAAGAAACATGACAAGCTTTCCACCCATTCCTTTTGCTACTTCTTCTTGTCCTATTCGAGCCTTTTTATTATTATTATTAAACAGGATTTATATAGCGCCAACATATTATGCAGCACTGTACATTAAATAGAGCCTTGCTGTAATGAGTTTGCACAAGACCAATACCAAACCACATTCAGATTCACGTCTTAAACAATACATAGTTGTATTTATTTGTGTATTTTACATTTGCTTAGAGTTCAGATTAAAGTCAATTAGTGAAATTACATGACCCCTTTCCCTTTTTTTCCAAGTGTTAGGGACATTGTCCTGCCTACCACAGGCAGGACATTGCCATGTGGTAGGCAGGGCACCTGTCTGTTGATATGAGTAGCACATTTAGGGAAGTGATGGTTTGCAAAAGCTCTCTGGGTTTCTTAGTTTTTATACATCTACGTTCACTTAACAATATAAAGTGTTTTAACACAGAAACCTATCTTCACTTATCTGTCTTTGTTCTGAGTGCAGTCAACTAAAGTTGTGATCTTATTGGCTGATATTGTTTCATGCACATCATTGGGTTATCACTGTGATGTTCTTGTATTTCATATCTGGCCAAGGTTGAACATTCCTTCATGTTCCTAAAGTCATGAGCTTAAGCTTTTTTAATCATTCTGTTAAGACATTGTGCAATTTATTCTTTTTAAAGCACTTCCACTCCTGAATCCTGGGCCCAGTACAGCCACGACAACATATACCGTGCAGAAAGAGAGAGAATGGCTTCCATCAATCTTCGATCTCTTATTGACAACATTCTTCAAGACACCTCCGAAGACCTGCGATCTCAGTGCGACAGCGTCAACAGCGCCTTTGCCAAGCGATGCGAGGAAGTGGAAGATTGCAAGAGAAAAATGGAGAATCATTTGAAGAAAGTAAGTGCAATTCATAATAAAATAAAGAAATGGTGTACAGCAAACACCATGAAATTATTTCCCACCCATTCTGAGTACAGTGGTCACTATGAAAAAATTCCAGATATATCAACAGAATCATTTGACAAAATGTTCCACCTTTAGGATATAAAAGCCACCATTGAGCTCCCGTTCAGTGATCTAGGGTCAAATGATTGGTGGAACCAACAGAGGTGGTGCAAAAAGATGGTCAAGTAAATGTGCCAAAGATGATAGGTCAGTGAAAGGTCAGTGAGTGCCCAGTAGTAAGGCATGGGAGTGGGTAGGACCATGCAAAACTACAAGAACTTTATTCATTATTTATTTGGAAGACTGTTGTTGTTGGAGCAACCGTATTAAACACACTCATAACTAAAATGAACTTTGGTGGACAGATCTATCAATTTATATCCTCAGGCAAACACAAGCTCGGGAAAAAAGCTCACACTTGACAGAGACAAAATAGTTTTTTTAATTAACACCATCAGTTTACAGTTAAAAGGAAACCCAGCGTAGAATTAATAGGTCTGTCACAAGCTTCTGATAAACCACTGATTGCCTCACTCCAGAATCTCTTTCTCAAGACCTCTATATAAACATTATTCACCAGAGAAATCAATACCAAATGTAAAGTAAGAATGATTATGAAGTGAGAATCCAGGCAGCAAATAACTAGAGAGACCAATGATGTCCGTATAGTCTAAATTGTTCCACAGAGGCTGGATCCAGCTCAACAGATCTTGCTATGGATTTTTACGAAACTGTTTTACACCATTATACTTGTCTTCTGTAATAGCACTTTAGGGTCTTATCCATAAGTCTATATAGACATACGCTCCATATAGACAACAGCAGAGAAGAATACAAATGCAAGGTGGCATCTTTATGCAATATACAGTTAGTATCTTTTATCTGTAGTTGGTAAGATGCCATCAGTCTTGATATACCGTCTGTGTTCCAGGTTTATTATGCTACTCAAACAGCTAAATTCCAAGCAGCTATTAAAGACACAAAATATTGCAGCCATGTAGCCATTAATGCATCTTTATGTGTTTTATAAACTTAGGCAGTGTAAAGCTATGGACAATGTTAGTTTTCTCCCAAGAGGAATAATTTTGAGAGTCTTGGGTGAAAATCTGGCATGTGTACAACAGTACCTGGATATTTTTTTTTATTCATTCTGGCAGATCTGTGAACAACTAACCAGGGATGACTGCTATCATTTTCTATTGGGAAGGACACAGTGGGGTGCCCATCGGTTGTCCTTTCACCTCAGTACAGTACTCGTTTTATTGTCACTCGAAATTATCAGTAAAGATTGACTCCAGTGACATAAATCATGTATACATTATCTAAGTACCCTAAAGTGACCTGGTATTGGCCTCTTGTGAATCCTGCACAGCAGAGCATTTGATCAGAAGAAAAGCAGCACAAGCACCCAATCAGTTGTATTGCACTGTTTGTAGCATTCCTATTGGAAGAAAGAGCAGAGTGACTTGAGATGAACTTTCACTATCTGTGGGGTCAAGACTTCAGGTGAAATCAGGTAACCTGTCCTTACAAATGGGGCTACTACTAGTTCAAAGCCCACCACCTCCAGGCTCCTTGTCCAAAGGGAGCTTGGCTCTTTCTAATATGGGCACTTCCCCTGGATAGGGGAACAACAGTAAGTTATGTTTAGATTAGGAGCAAGGCTTAGGCCATAAATTGAAAAGCTGACCCTTGGTAATTAAGTTAATTAATCAAAGAACAGTAAAGTACAAAGATGAATTGCATTAGGCTAATGCAATTAGCGGTGGTAAGAGTAGTAATCTTGTCTTGCTTGCTGAGGTTCTTCAAACATCCTCAGTCAGCCACAGGTGACTGCAGCTTGGATGATAATAAAGGTACAACTTGTAGATGCAAATAGTTTAATGATCTAAACTTAACCTGGAATCTTATGATCTATGTACAGCAGGACTGGAGTGTTTATAGGAAGTAGAAGTATCAGATGCCAATCAGTTTATGTGCTGAAAAAAGCATGCTAATAGGAGGAGAAAACAGAGTGACAGAGACACTTTGGTTCAATTGGCGAAACTTTCATTAATTTGCTTCCGATGTAGACACAAGTGGACAGCCCTCCAAAAGAAGGAAAAACCACTCATAGACCTTTTTCATTCATTGGAACAAGTGTACTCTGATTCTTGTTCAAATGACAACCCAACACCTTGGAGTGTCCTTCAATTTTAGCCATGGTGTACTTGGTTTTGAGACATATCGAGCGAGACCATGGAACCATAGAGTTAAGGAGGGTAGTATCCGCAGTGGAGAATACAGATAGTAATGAATAGCAGACCGTCATTCTAACCCCTCACACACCATCCAAGTCCAAAGAAAAAAGTTAGAGACACTTGACCTATCCCAAATGATACTTCATAAATACCTAACAAGCCTCGTACTCTGTAGCCCCTGTGAGTAGTACCAGCTGTATATTCAGTAGTGGAATGTTGTCGAAAAGCAAAAAAATTATCATACTGTTTAGTTTTGGTATCTTTCTCCAGCTATTATTAGCACAATTAATTTAGTCCCGTATTTTCTTTGACCCTTCTGCCCTGATATAATTCCTTCCGTCAGTTTCCATAACAACCTTCCAGGGTACCAGTTCTTGTCACATCATTAGAAAAGGGACTTGGATGCTATCAGTCCCACTTGTTGTCTGAGCTGCGCTGATATGACTCTTATTGGGAGGACACTTGTTTGTCAGTTGGATCTTGTATCATCCTAATAAAGCGAAGGTTTGTGAAGGTTTGAAACATTAAATTATACTTTCGGTGTTCTGTATTATTTGTCGCTGCTTATTTAGGGTAAAGGAAGAAGCACAGTTTAATGCCTTTCTCCTTTGTAATTCACACCAACCTTTCCTTTGAGCCCCCTATCACTGTATTCAGCCCTACCAGCCATACCCTGAAAACCCCAATACCCTGAATTATAAACCTATGAAAATACAAGCCGGTGTGTTCCTTGGTTCCACCTCCTCCCTCTTTACGGGGCATTACGGAATCCCTCATACTCTATGACACATAGACAAGTAGCTGTGCAAAGTAGGCCAATAGCTGAATTTAGTTGGTGGCCAAAGTTTTATAATGGACAGACACATTGAAAAATTAAGTCCGATGGTTGCATCACCGAAAATAACCTGAAAACTGGAGTAGTGAGATTTCCCTTTGGAGTTTCCCTCTTTGTACCACCCACAAAGACAAAAAAAGTGTAATTCTCTTCCAGCTAGGCTTTCGAGTTGCTTTGAGAATTCTTTGGGTTAGCGGGACTAAGTCAAGCCTATGAAAGTCTGGAGAAACTAACAATTGATATCCAGCACCCAGGCTAAACCATTTTAGATTAGGCTTGCCTTTATAGTAGATCTTTTGCCAAAAGACAAAACTTTTTGCCTTTGGGCAGAGTGGGGGAGGTTTGTAATCTATGTGGGATTTATCTTAGTTTTTGTCTATTGAACAATAACACAGGGACGGAACATGAGGAAATATCCAAAGCTTTAATATGTCACCAGAACAGGACTAGAGAGGATGCCTCTATAATCCACTAAAGCAGAGCTGTCTGGGTTATTTAAAAGTGTATAATAGTTTTTAAGACAACACCAGTTTAACGAAGAGAAAACCCATTGGGGGTCAATAAATGACACATAGACATCTAGGCTCCTAACTGTGAGCTCATAAAAACAGAAGTACAGAGTCAAAATACTACCTACAGATATTTACTGGCAAGTAGACCAGGTTGTGGCCCTCGGACACACCTGTGCAGTTGGCAAAACCCAGGCATTAAAGCAGAATGCAGTACAAGTCAACAGTAAAAGGCCAAAATCCAATGACAAGCCCCAGTTTTGGGCAATTAATGAAAAATTGTAGTCGGAAACAAGCAGAAGTCAGTAGTATGACAATGTTTCCTAATGGGGATGTATAGGAGCATACCATGTGGTTGTTGATGCTACAACATGTAATGACTGATAGAAAGGTTTGAAAGCCACCAAAGAACTCCTTTTTCAGTTAGTGACCAAGTCCTATTGGTTATTTAATCTAATGGGGATACCTGTTCCAGTAGCTACTGTCTAGGAAGGGATATCCTGTTTAATAATAATAATAATAATAATAATAATAATAATAATGTCCTCTGTCACACTTACCTCTTCCTCGCTAAAGTCCAGGTGCCTCTCTCCTGCGCCTGCGAGCCGTTCTGACCCTGGGTGTGCCTGCTCTCCCAAGTTTTATCAGTTTCACCCATCCCACAGGCCAATCAGGAAATAGCCTCTTAATCATCCCTGGCTATTTATCTAGCTCAGACACAGCACTCAGTGTTCATGCAATGTGTCTCCACTAGTGCCAACCCCCTAGCTCTGCTGAGCATTTCCTCTACACCTGCTGTTTAATCCAGTGCTCTCCCTGTCCAGCTCCTGTGTTTACCCCTCAATGCCCTGTCTGGTGTTTCCCTGTCTGTTCCCTTGTGCTGTTCCAGTGTTCCTCTGTGTTTGCAGTGATCCCTGTGTCTCCTGCCTCATCTGTGTTTCCTGTCTCTGCCTATGTTCCCCTGCGTCTGCAGTGGCCCCGTGTCCCCGTTGTCTCTTTCCTGGATTTCTGGATCTTGAATCCTAGCTTGTTCCTGACCTTTCTTGCTTGCTGCCTGCCTCAACCCCAGCCTTCCTTGACAATTTTTCTGCCTAGTGATTTGGAACTATGAATGAACCTGTGCACCCTGGTGTGCCCAAGGACCGCAACCTGGCAGTACCCCACAAATCCTCACCACTAGAGGCTAAACCTGTGACTGCAGCTGAATAGCTGGCCATTGGGACGATGGATCAGAACCATCGGAAACCATTGTATAAATAAATGCTGCTGGACCAGATTACCGGCTGATCCATTCATTGTTTTTTTTCTGATATTCAATCATTTTAACCCTCTTCCAAATAAACAGCATGCATTTCAATCAGGATCACTCATTTAAATAACACACATGTATCTCTGATTTTTCTCCCTCTGTTGTGCAGCCAGCTGACGCGTTCCTGTGTAAATAGGGATTGATTTATGCTGCACAGCTTTGGGGCTATACATACTAATATCCTTGCAAATATTTGAGCACCTACAAGAGCTACTGAGGACAGTTATTGCTTAGATAAAATAGGATGGGCCCTCATGGAAAAAAGAAGAGCTGAGATTTATTCCATCTAAGCCGTTTTTATTTTTATTCTGTCTTTACACAGACCCTGAAGGAGATTGGAGATCAAGAGAATAATATAGCAGCTCTCAAACAAGCTATTAAGGATAAAGAGGCACCTATAAAAGTGGCTCAGACGCGTCTGTATCAGCGCTCCTACAGGCCTAACGTGGAGCTGTGCCGGGACCCTGTACAGTTTCGGTGAGTCGATTATTCTGTGGCTCTGTTACTGGGGAAGGTGGCTGCAAAATTAGGGTCTTTGGGAAGTCTGGGAGTTTGGACTTAGCATTGCATTGCTGGGGGAAGATGTCTCAAAAAAATAGGGCACAAAATGTTTTTATTTCTCTTGTGTAACATTGACATCGTATGCAGGGCTTTTTTGAACAACTTTGGACCTCCAGTTTCAGCACTAGTAGCTGACAATCATACCTATTATGAATACTAATGGAAGTTGATGAAAGTATTTGTAGATCTTCAAAATCTTGGGGGCAGCACGGTGGCTCAGTGGTTAGCACTCTGGCCTTTGCAGCTTTAGGTTAGGTTTGAATCTTGGCCAGGGCATTATCTACATGTTCCCCCCTGCTGTCAACTCAATGAAGGAAATGCGTTGCCCTCAATAATGTATAAGTGTTTCCACACTCAAGTGACCATTGAATAAGTCCTAACTATGATAACTGATTTTTACCTAGTATTTATATGGCGCCAACATATTGCACAGCACTTCACAAGTCATGCCGCAAACTGCCCCTCACAATCTATCACAATCTAATGTCACTGCCATATTCATATGCCATTACCACAGTCTATGGTCAATTTCTGGGGTGAAGCCAAATAAACTTACTGCATGTTTCTGGAACATGGAAGGAAACCCATGCAACCACAGGGAGAACATGCAAACTCCATGCAGATAATGTCCTGGCAGGGATTTGAATGTGAGACATAGCGCTGCAAAGGCCAGAGTGCTAACGTCTGAGCCACTGTGCCACCCCATGTAAGTTTTAATATTTCCGTATGGTTCTGGGTTTGGGGGGAAGAAGGTGGGTTGAAGCTCCCTTGTGGATACCCAGATTTATATCCATACAGATAGTAGGACCCATGGAAATTGGACCCAGGACACTTTTGCTGTGTGGCACAGGAGCCAACAACACAATCACCATGTTGTAGGTGTACATTGCCTCTGTATGCATCTCTATATGGGACCCATTTATCAGGAAGTGGAGAACAGAAAAGTGTCCTCTTTTTTTTTCTTCCTAAATTGTTAGAAAATGATTTCCATTATTAAATAATAAGTCATTTTTCTGAAGGTGGGAACAGATTTTTTTCCCTGGTGGATACCTCAAAGGTTGTGGTTCACCTATGACAAACTAAAAGGTGATGATCAGGATGATCAGCACTCAATATATCTATTTGTGATAGATCTGATAATGAAAATGGCTTTCCTGCTGACAAGTAGCAATTCTTTCTGCTGATGGCCATTTTCATATAAGTGCCAGGTACAATTATTTACAGAAAATGCTTAAGGTTTAGGGTTATCTACTCCTTAACTACATACAGCTGCCTGTCACTTCATAGAGTGACGGCTTCGCCTGTATCCCAGATCACAAATGTTAACTTTCTGTAAATTATCATGTCGGAAGATTTTGATCCCGGGGTAATGCGCTATCATTTCATTGTTCTTTGCTGAAGTGTTTAAAGATTGATGATGTGGCTCTTAATAATATGTCTCGGTCAATTCATATCAGAGCTGGCTTCTGAGGCTCGGAGGAACAATGAGTCATGGTACAGCCACACTGTACAGTCCACTGAGATCAGTACTTTGATCACACTTAAAACATGCAGGACAGAGATGAAGGCTAACCAGACAGATAAGTGAACACATTAGATTGGGGGAAGGCTTTACCGATATGACAGCGAAATGCAAAATAGTCCAAGGCCCGCCACTGACATTATTGTACAGCCTCTAGGCTTGAAACGAGTTCAGAGGCTGAAACCTAAAGGGAATATACAGTGGTTTTGCATATATTTGTATTATGTATTATTTATTCAGGAAACAAAATGGTGGTTTTATCTACCGGTCCCTGCGTCCCCACTCTCTCCATTAGTGATGTATGGGCTGACAAATTAAACTACAGCATGCAGCAGGTGACCAGGCACCCATGTGCATTGCATAGGAAGAGGCCTTAGCATTGCAAAGTCCAGGAACTGGAAGTAGGAGCGTTGAATAAAAAAAGGTCTTTAACTGGTGATGATTTTTCAGTTTTTAAAGTGAAAGATTTGATTTAAACCCCAGCTGGAACTGTTTATATCAACCAAATACATTCCAGAAGCGTCAAAACTAAAGGACCCTATCTATAAAACAGGGAATCAGACATTACCTTATGGGAGTCTTCCAGGTCTATGTATTTCAATGGCAGTGATTGAATCCCACCATGGCTAATCTGAGGGAATGTCAGATTTCCGGTTTTATAAATAGAGCCCAAAGTCTTACAATTCATTTTCTTTATAAAGCAGCCACAGCTTAATCCAGTCCCCTGCTATCATGCTGCAAACAAGGACTGTTGCCCTCTGTGTGAAAGCATTGGTCTCTCTATAGAAGTCCAAAATGCCCTGTGTTGGGTCAGAACTATAGCTCTGCAATCAGCTGGGAGCATTGCTGATTCAAGAACTACATCTGTCAGCTGAGAGTATGTTGGACTTCTTTCGAGATACCTCTGCTTATACACAGGGGGTAATGTTTTCTTTTTTACTTAGATTCTGGAAGCTGGAAGCTTCCAACAGTAAGACTTAGTAGGAACTTGCTGTGCCGTAATTGGACCTTATTTTGCATACTGAGTAGCTTGGAGTCGGCACCTGAGATATCAGCACAAGGGCAAGCAATTGAGAAACCTATTCCAGATTTTTTGTAGTCACCGGAGGTCACTAGAAGATTTACAAATTGTTTCCACCCCGTCTAGTTTCTGCAAATTGCATTTCTGTCATTGTTGATATTGTGCATCAGTCTGTTCCAGAGTGTGTCAGTTATCTGGCAATGTCAAGTATAAGAAATAAGATAACTGCTGCATTGTAAGTAGCAAACCGTTGACCTAATCACATTCATCTGTGAAGGATAGGAGGGCTGAGCCTTTTTTTTCTTCCCTGACATCCTTTCCAGAATGGTTTTCATTGTGTACTATCCAACAATAAACCTGCAGTGTATTTTGTCATGAATTTGTGGAGGAGATACGCTTGCAGTTTGTTTTCTTTCTTTTAGGGGTCAAATAAATTCCCTAACCAGTGGTTGGAGAGCAGCGCTCCCGTCCATAGCTATTGTACAGGTCACACAAAGCAATTGGAACAGCTATTGTAACAGTTTAAAGCAAAGCTCATGATACTTCTAACAAGACTGAAATGTTACCAGGCACAAGCAAGGCTGTTTTGTTACTTTTCAGATTACCAAGGGATGGGACATGTTCTTTATATCAGCAAGGCTGTTTTGTTACTTTTCAGATTACCAAGGGATGGGACATGTTCTTTATATCATAAAGGGAATGAGGGACATGTTCTTTATATCATAAGACAAACAAAAAAAAAAGAATTGGTAATAAAAAAGAAAAGTAATAAATCTCACGACAATGTTTCCAGAAGACATCATCCGTTACACACAACGTTATAAATCTTAGTATTATATTTTCTTTGGGTTTTTTAGTGATATTGCTCTTCATTTTCTTCTCTTCTGTACCTCCAAAATTGCTGGCTGTTACAGTCTTTCTTAACCTTCTATTTGCGGAGAGATTTGCGTACCCATTACCCATCACCCATCACTAGGTCAAACCTGCACCCCCTCTACCAAGAAATTTAGTAATATAGGAATTTCTCAGGTATGATCTTCTTTGTGCTTTTTTGTCACCATTCTCTGTTCCTTCTCATTGTTGTTCTTTTACTGTATCCTCTACCTTTTATAACCCTTATTACTCTGTTTTCTACCACCCCATTACTGTCCACCTCTTGTATGAAGGTGCCAGATCTTTCAGCATGTATACATGAGGAATCAACAGGAAAAGGGCATTATTAGGTCACCTTGGAGCTCCTCTATGGCATCTAGACAAGTCTACTTGTAATTTGCAAAGCACAAATGTGATATTGTTGGATAATGTGCAGCTCTACCACTACTCTATGAACTGTTGTTTCTACCCCCTGGAGGGAGTTATGGCATTTCATTACCACACTTCTGTGCTCTGACGCTGCACCTGCCCATTGTTCTACTGCCTCCTCTTTTACCCCTTACATACACAGCATGCTGCTTCCTCTTACCCCGTAGCCTTGATTGGCTTCCACTGATTACTTCCTCCTCCTTGCTGTTTGTAATTTGCTCCATTGCTTACCATCTTTCTCCCTTTCTGTGCATGATCCAGGTCCATATTCTGTACCTTCTCATCCTTGTGCTCTTCCACAATCTTCCTTCTTATAAGTCACCCTCTGGTCCATTCTTCATCTCATATGGGTCACTGCTCTTCTCTGATCTTACAGTCATTTCTTATCTTCTTTCCCCCATCCACTACTAAACTTGGCATTATAAAAATGCCTTTTTTTAACTTTCCTGAACCTGTAACCATGTAACATTGCAATCCTGAATCTATTCTCTATTGTTTACAAGAGGTAGGAGTTCTTCTCCAGGTGTCCACCTTAATAGTTGCATGATGTGGACACTTTCTTTTAGCTCTTGAGTGGGGGGTCCCTCTCTAAAAGAGGATGCAACAGTAAGAAAAAGGGGACCATCCGGAGCAGGCACATCTGTGCTGGATTAGCTAACCTGGAGAAAATATCAAGGTAAGTATACCTTGCTTAACAAGATAGAAAAAACACATGGGTTGGATGGGGGTTAGAAGGTTAAAATGTACCCGAGGATAAGGCCTAGGCTTTTTGTAGTTTTCTGATCTTTAGAACACTGTCATTCACATTCCTCACCCCTTCCCCCCCCAAGATATCTTTAAATGTTCTGTTGCCCAATTTCTGTTCACCTTTTTCACCAATCTTGATCACACATCCACCAAGATTACCTTTTCTGTCCCCTGGCTACCTAAATTTTATCTGTGCAACTCCAGCATTGCACCCTCCTTTACTACAATTTCATGTTCACCAAATCTACTACCATCATCTCTTTTGAAAGGAACTTTATGCACCAAATTAGGACAAAACATTGTTTTATAAAACCTATAAGCATTTTAATGCATCCACAAGCCTTTGAATCTGAATGTATTATATGAGAAACAGAAGACTAAAGTTGGTTTGGGTAAACCCGTTGCTTATATTCCAAACTATGTATATTATAATCATTTCTCTGTGTACCTAGGCTGGTGAGTGAAGTGGGAGAGCTGACGGAGTCTGTGGAATTCCTCAAGCAGAAGCTGGAAGAGGCAGAGCAGTGTCTTCGTAACTTGGAGGATACCAGAATGTCTCTGGAGAACGATATAGCTAACAAAGCCAACACACTCTTTATTGACCGGGAGAAGTGCATGACCCACCGCACACGTTACCCCACTGTAGTTAAACTCTCCGGCTATCAGTAGCGCTGAGAAAGTCTGAACGGTATATTTCATATTTATTCCTGGTGTTTGAGATGCTGTGAGTAAAGTCTTTGGAAATTTACTGTTTGTTATTCAGCCATAAATAAAACTTAACAATAAATGCACCAGGATAAAGGAAGAATAATACAATAAAGCAGTTATTCCCTATTCCTTTTCTTTTTTTTTTCCTTTTTATAATTGACAGCTACTGCAGATATTTTGCAGATTACACTCTGACTGTCAAAATCCAGCTCTACCATGGGATAGCCGGGTCTCATTGCTGCCATATGAATACATGTATCTGTTTGTGCCATCATACAATTACATTGAACCCCTCCCTAAGATGTCCAAAAGAGATCCTCCACTTTGGCTTAGTGCTCTCTTTATTCTATTCTAGCCATTGTAATTTCATGTCTTGTATGAAGCCAGGAGGTAAACAGAAGCTAGGGCGTCCAGCGGCCAGTACCAGGGATTTTGCTAGTCAAGGACAGGGTGCAAACATGAGCCATAGTCTACCGTTCCTCAATTCCCTGTTATGAGTGTCCCATCTCCTAGCTTTTTGGGGAAGACAATGCTCTGTCCTTGTTCTGTCCTTCTCTCCCAGTGGTGCTCCTGCATTGTCACCCTGTCACATAAGCTGCTAATGCAAACTATAAGTGGCCATTTCACCTCCAATATTGTCACTATCAGAGAACCCACCATGGGAAATATCATGAAGCCATCACTGCTGTGCATGTAGATGACAGAAAAGAAGCTGCAGATGTTAAGTTTTATTTTTAATTTTTTTTTTAATCCATTTTATACCATTCATTGTCCAGGTAATCTCGTAAGAACTTTTTCTTGCAAATCAGGTTCTTTTACTGACCAAAGTCAGGCAAGTAGGAACTTTGTGATAATTGCATAGAAATGAACTCTTCATGTACAATTTGCTTTTACACCATCGGCTCAGTCCTTGGTGAAGTTCTGTTGTCACGACAAATCCAGAGGACAATGCATGACTGTCGACTCTGTGTAGGGATCAAGGTAAAACCTGCTAACAGTGGGTGGCTAGTAAAAAATAATGTTCCTCTGAGGTTTAGGAATATACAAAAGCTGAAGGATGATAGGGTAAGGTCAAACAACATTCCTGGTAGATATATATATATATTTTTAAATGTATTTTTTATTTTTAGCTTTCAGTTTTCACCTCTCTGAAAGAATTTATGATCTTTTAAAGCAGACTTAGATCCAAAGAATAAATATACACCCCAGCTCACCTTGTACAAAGTTAAAGCACAACAAAGCTGAACAATGGCTGGCATGTGGCTTTCTATGCTTCTAAAGCTTTCTAAAAAGCCAGTGGAGACAAAGAGGCCTAAGACTTGTCATAAAGCAAACCTACACTGCCTTGTGTGTGCCCCATTGGTAAGTTAAGCTGTCTATCACTTCAAAGGGATATTATTTTTTGTCTAGTGCCAATGGCTACGTAGTGCCAATGTCCCTCTCAGCATGTGCACTTATCCAGCCATGCTTCCTTAATGCATCCTCACTGCAGTATCCTTACATGTCTATGTCAGGTGTGGAGTGGTGTTGGACTTTAGTGTGATATATTCACAAGGTGGTGCCCACCATTGCCCTGTAGAATAGCAGCTTAGCTGTGCAGGCAGCATTACTTGGCAATGGTACCCATATACAGTGGACTCTTATCTACCAATGTCTTCTGAATCCACAGTTGTGTATAATGTCTAACAACTGCTAGTGGCCAACTGCACCCATCACCTGGTACTGGCTGCAAAAATCTGGCGAACATTTGAGTCGAACACTTTAGATGTGTTTTGTGGTCATCTTTCATCCACATCTGTTGAATCTGATCAGGTGGTACAAGGAAGCGTCCAAGGCATGTGCAGGATTGTACAGAAGACACTATCACCTCGAAAAACTCCAGTTCTCAAATTAGTATAATAGATTTGCTTGACAGTCTACATGGCTAATGGATCGATCATCCACACGAGTAACTGCCTATTTCATTATAGTCCTTACCACTATGATTTATCATTAGATGTTCATTCACTGTGTATAGGATCCACTCTGTCTATAGGGTTTTTATTTGGTATAGGTTTATTTCTCTAGTGGTTGAACTTGATGGACTTATGTCTTTTTTTAACCTAACTGATTATGTAACTATTATCATTTACATAGTCATGTGCAGCAATCTCTGCCATTACCAATAGACCCTGCACCCCTTACAATATATATATAAATACCAGTCATGATCATTTATATATTCATGTGTATCAATCTCTGCCACTACCAATAGATCCTGCACCCCTTACAATATTTATATACCAGTCATGATCATTTATATAGTCATGTGCAGCAATATCTGCCACTACCAATAGATCTTGGCCCCTTAAAATATAAATATACCAGTCATGATCATTTATATAGTCATGTACAGCAATCTCTGCCACTTTCAATAGTTCTGGCACCCCTTACAATATATATATTCACCATTCACGATCATTTATATAGTCATGTTTAGCCATCTCAGCTAGCTTCAGTCTCTGCTTGCTTCTATTCTCCATTATTCCTGTTTTTCCTACTGACGTTGCGTGTTACATAAAGGTAAGTAAGGTATGCTCACTATCCCTGGGGACTCGTTTATCAAACCCATCCAAGTCTCAGTAAATCCAGGACTTTGCAATTTGTACCGAAGCTTAACTTGTCTTGTTTCACACTCTGCACACCTAATACCATAAATCAGCACGCAGCATATTATATTTAACGGTTTCATACCCTCCTCGGGCATTTTGACTTGTTGGCAAAAGCGGTGACACAAATCTTGTAAATCCTGTTTCATAGATGGAGATTTTTGTCAAGGTTTTGTGCTGAGGATGGGTATTTTAGAAAAATATATTTACATATTTACCGCTATGTTGCTGCGTATGTTACCCTGAGCGAAGATAGGAATTAGTGTGAATGCGCTGACATTACGCTTCTCATGTTGTTTCTTTGAAATTTAAAGATATCCCTTTTATCTGCCCAACCATCCAGAGATTTGCAGACCTTTTAGGTGTCTTTCATCCTTTGCATTTCAGTACATTAAAAACTCAATGGATACCACCAAAAAATCCATCATGAAACCTTTTTTGCTGAATTTTTAGAAATTATCTATCTGCTTTTATCCAGTGTGTTTCTGAAACGTTTCTACCAAAACTTTCCATAACACCCCCAAAAATGGGAAAGTTTGAATATTTTACTTATTATTGCTCCATTTTGTGTGTTATGTAGTATAATAGACTGTCTATACCACTGCAACTACTACACTGTGCTATACAATATATACTCTGCATTGCCCTGCTATGTATATTACGCTGTACATCATATACTCTACACTGCCCTAGTGTACTGTGCTGTACATTATATGCTACACATTACTCCATTGTGTACACTACATTATACATACCACTCCACCCTCTGCATTGTGCGGAACATTATATCCTCCACTTTGTACACTGTGAGGTGCATTCTATACTCTAAATCATTCCACTCTGTACATTGTGCTGAATATCATATACTCCATACCTCTCCACTTCAAAATAGACTGCATTGTATCCACTCTGAACCACTCTTCATAGTGCTGTACATCATATACTGCAAAATATTCTACTTTCTAAATAGTGCTATACATCATATACTCCATACCATTACACTTTCTAAATAGTGCTATATTTATTGCTCTATACATAGTGCTGTTCATTATTTTCTCCATACCACCTCACTCTCTCCATAGCGCTGTACATCGTATACTCCATACCACTTTAGTCTATACAAAATGATGTACATCATATACTTTGTACCATTCCCTACAAAGTGCTATACATTATACACTCCATACCTTTCCATTTCCCAAATAGTGCTTTACATTATTTACTCCATATTCTTCTATCCTCTATGTTGTGCTATATGCCATATACTCTTTACCACTCCATTCTCTACATACTTCTATACATCATATACACTATACCACTTTACTCACTAAATAATACTGTACATCATATTCTCTATAGCACTCTAATCTCTTTAAAATGCTATACATCATATACTTCATACCAATCCACTCTATATCTAGTGCTGTTCATTATTTTTCCATACCACCTCACTCTTTGCATAGTTCTATACATAATAAACTCTAGACCACTCCACTATCGACATAGCGCTATTCATATTATACTCCATACCTCTTTACTCTATACAAAATGCTGTACATTATATACTCCATACCACTCCCTACAATGCTATACATTATATACTTCATACCTATTTTCTCTATACATAATGCTGTACAATATATACTCCATACCACTCCCTACGTAGTGCTATACATTATATTCTTCATTCCTAGTTACTCTATACATAATGATGTACATTTTATACTCTATACCACTCCCTACATAGTGCTATACATTATATACGCCATACCTATCCATTTCCCGAATAGAGCTTTACATTATATACTTCATATTGCTTTACTTTCTATGTTGTGCTATATGCCATATACTCTTTACCACTCCATTCCCTACATACTGCTATACATCATATACACTATACTCTTTTACACTCTACATAGTGCTAAACATAATATTCTCTATACCTCTTCAATCTCTTTATAATGCTATACATCATATACTCCACACTGCATAACTCTCTGCACCAATATTTTCTGTAAGGGTGACATTCTTCCCACTGGCCAACAATGTAAGAGACATTCTTCCTATTGACCACCAGGTGAATGTACAGTAAGTTGGGGATATAGTAATTATAGGAACTTCCCTAAGACCCAAAGGTTAATATGGGGAAGTCCCCTATGTTAAAAGGTTGAGAAATGCAGTTCTACAGAATGCTGTATGCTATAAACTTTACCCCCAATCATCACTTTGTTGAAGTTATTTTCCCCCCCTAGAACTTTTTTTGGAATTGAGTATCCTACCGCATTCAATAAAACACAGGCTTTTCCTTGTTTAAAACATTTATATTTGTCACAGCAGCTTCTCCTCAACCCATTCCTAATAACATGCAAATACTAAAAGTCAGCAATCTATAATAAATAAATCATTTCCAATCTTTTAATACATAACTTGTATACA
Organism: Pyxicephalus adspersus; assembly: GCF_032062135.1. Lineage (NCBI taxonomy): Eukaryota > Metazoa > Chordata > Amphibia > Anura > Pyxicephalidae > Pyxicephalus > Pyxicephalus adspersus. Next base: position 11,884,674 of record NC_092864.1, read on the forward strand.
TGGTAATTGTTTTTTCCTGCTCACTCAGAGTTCAGCTTTAAATCTAGCAGTGTGAAAAATCTCTCCATCCCATCTCATTTAGATGAGTCTGTTCAGGTGCAGCTGCTACCAATTTTCAGGTTTAGCTATGAGCTATGTGCAGGGAACATGTTTTAATGAGCAGTTTCGTTCAGCTCTTCATTCCTCTTTCTCAAATACTCTGAAAACTGTGAAAATGACAGCAGCAAGTGTTGAAAATCTGCTGTATACCATACATGCAAACAAAGGAGAATGCATTGCAAATGATAAGAGCCGTGCGAGTAATAATCTAATTTTCTATAATACTGGTTCCTGTATTATAAGATCACTAGGGAGCTAAAGGGAGCAAACTCTGGGTCCCGCCGTGCCTTGTTGATGCCTCTGGCTTAAAGGGGGGCGCACAACAGATGGGGTCAGTAACTGCCTTGGTAGATGAGCAATCATTCTGCAGAATGACATTAATTGTGTCACTGTCACTCACCGTGAGCCTTGTGTATCCAAAGGTAGAGAAATATGTACTGTAAAACAGGTAACCAGATATTCGCTCAAATATATATCCTGGTCGGAATCTTCCAGGTCCATATGTTTCAATGGAAGTAATTGATTCCCACTAGGGATTTTCAGATTCCCTGTTTTATAAATAAAGTCCTATGTATTTCTGAAACTGTTGTGCTTAGCTTACATTTTCCAACACAAAAATGTTTGGGTTACAAAAGGATAAAAGTGTGTATAATGAGATAAGGGCAGCCCTCAGAAGATTTGGGGCCCTATCTTAGGTGGACTTCCTGGGCCCCCTGCCCTCATGTCTAAAAGTCCCAGCCAGGGCAGCCATCAGAAATTTCTGGGCCCTATACTAGGTGAACTTCCTGGGCTTCCCGGCCTCATGTCTAAAAGTCCCAGTGCCATCAAAAATGTCTGGGCGTTATACCATATAAGCTTCCTGGGCCTCTGCCCTCATGTGCCAGGTAGGGGGCCCAACAGAAATGTCTTGGCCCTATACCATGTAAACTTCCGGGGCCCCCTGCCCTCATGTCCAAAAGTCCCAGCCAGGGCCGCCATCAGAAATTTCTGTGTTCCATACCATGCATATTTCCTGGGCCCCCTCCTCAATATCTAATAGTTCTAGCAGTGCAAAAGTCAAACTCATTTGATCTGGAACACAGGTACCCATTGTCTCATAGCCCCCACACCTTGACAGTCAAATCTGTGGTATGTTGATACCCCTTATTGAGTTTAAGCGTTTCCAATGCAATGCAAAACCATTTTAGAAAATTGACCTCTTCCAGTTGTTAAAAGCTCTTTTCTTTTCAACATGGCTGTTCTCCTATGCACAAAGCCAGATTCATATAGACATTGAAGATTTGATGAGTTTAGTGTGGAGGAAATTGAGTGGCCTACACAGATTCCTGACCTTGACCCTACAGAATAAATTTTGGATAATGTGGAATTGTGAGCCAGGTCTTTTATTCCAATGTTAGTATCTAAATTTACAAATACCCTTTTGGCTGAATGACTTCAAATTCCAACAGCCACCCTTGAAAATCTTGTGAAAGCCCTCCCAGAGGAGTGGAAGCTGCTATAGCTATGAAGGTGGGGCAATTCCATATTAATAGCCATGGTTTAAGATTGGAATATCCAAAAAGCTCATTTAGGTGTAGTGGTCATGTTTTCACAAACGTTTAGCTATATGGCGTATGATCAGTTGGACTATTAAGTGAATTTGTCCCCTAAATAAGCACAAAACTAGTTCAATTCGAAAAACCAAAATAATTAACAAATAGGTATTTGGTTCATCATTTAGGTAAGAAGGACTTTTTACAGCAATGGACAAAGTTCTCCCTGGAGATCAGTATAGGGTACAGTAGTCGTTTTCCAGCATCTCCCCTGGGAATAGGTTCCCAATGATTGGAATGGATCTATGCACTCAACAACGTTTTACCACGTATTGGAGCACAGGTGCAGGAGGTACTTCAATAAAGTGGCAGCAGAAAACACACAGATCGGGAGACGCAGTACAAGCTGACATTGGGATTATCTCTGAAGAAACGTCAGTAATACCAAACATCTACACTCCACTTGAAAGACATTCTGCATTAAGTATACTCTAAGCTGCGAATGTGCACCTCTCATGAATCCTAACCAGTTAATTAATAAAATTATACATGTTATCGTCAATTATTATCAGCACTCCAAGTGAAATACATCCTATGGTTTACTTACACATTCAGCCAAGTGATACATTGAATATTTTTTTAGCAGATATAAGTATCTTGTATGTATGGTCATGTAGATATTACTAGGGGTAAACAGGAAGGATTCCAAAATGTAAATACTTCTTGGTTTCACCAAAACTGGGCATTGTTTTGTGGTGTATGGCTCGCAATTTCTTCTTTTTTTCTTGTTTGTTTGTTGTTGTAGTATTTTTAGTTGCAGGAATAGCTCTCAGTATTTCTGTTAGTGGTAGCAATACCCCATAGAATGCAAAATTCAGCAAGTGTCATGCCAGCAATGATGAACTCCAGCAACAACCCTAGCAAGTGTCAAGACCAGCAGTGATAAACCCCAACAATAACATCAGCAAAGGTAAGGGCAACTATAAGCCCTGCAAGTGTTATGCCAGCTGTTACTGGTTGCAGAATCTAAGTGATCCCCGGTCTTCACCAGCGCCCCCCCGCAAGGAGTGATAGGCCGGTGACCCTAGTGGCCACCGGACTACTTTGCTGCAAGGGGATCACCAGATCGTGGCCCCCAGGCTCTTCCCACCAGGGGATGACATGGATCAGAAGACGTACGGTTGGGAATGGTGACGAGGCCGGAACATTGCAAGTCAGGGAAACTTGACTGGCCAAGGTCAGGGCAGGCAGCAGGCCAGGCTAGTTCAGGTAACAGGCCCAGGACAGGCAACGGAAAAAGCAAAGTCAAAGGCAGGAAGTGCACTGAGAATCCAGCAATCTGAAACTGTAGAGGTTTAAAAAGGCCCACGAGGCAGTGGCAGGGGAGGACTGAACAATCAGTCGATTGGCTGCAGCATCTACTCTAGAATCCCCTTCAGCTGTGCACAGCTTCTGTGCAGGGGATGCCGATAATGGTGTAAAAATCACTGCTACAGGAATGCAGGTGATGCTGCAGCATGCTGAGCAGATGATCTGCGGGCGGGTTAGTAACACCAGCAATGACCTCTAGAAAGTGTAGGGGCCAGCAATAATAATTTTGGAATTTTGGAAATTTTAGCAATGACATTCTATGACTGTAATCACAACCCCTTCTAAGTATTAGGGTCAGAAATAACCCCTGATAAGTGTCAGGGCCCCCACCTGTTTTCTTTCTACTCTCTCTATATAAAAGGGTGGCTAACCTGTTTTCTTTCTACTTTCTCCCTCTAGTGCCTAGTGGTGTCTGGATAACCAGGTTTAAAGCTCAAATCCCCCCATGATTGCCACCTAAAGTGGAACTGTTGTTAAAAAAACATAACCAAATAACACTTACTTTTACAGGTGAAAAGTTGCGGATCTCTCTGCGATCCTGGTCCAATCTGTCTTGTGCCATCCTGTCTTCCTTCTTCTTCCCAGAGCAAGTTAGACACTGGGGGCCACCATCTTCTTCTTCTGGTGACATCCGATGTCACACCCTGCAGTGCATTTTCTTTTTTTACATTTCGGGAAATCAAGAGGGAAGATGAGGTTTAAATCTGCCACCTTTTTATCCTGACAACACCGGGCACTAGAGAGAAAGCGAGAGAGAGAGAGAGAGTAGAGTTATCCACTATTTTATATAATGTAAAAAAATTGTGATATGCTTTAAGGATTTCTCGGGTCCCCCTTCATCTATTCCCCTGTTACCCGTTCTCTATAATCCATTGGCTAAAGGAGGTGTTCAAAGTATGCCCAGCATCAAGTATAATATGATAAGTGCACACAAGTAACATGCAAAACTTCCAGGAACATATTACTTCAGAATTTACTTTTTTTAGGACCAGATATTTTTTTTTATTATGTCCTGTGTACTTTAGTACTTTCTTTTCACATGACTGTATGCACAAGCTATCAAGATTACTGGCAGTGAAGGAATTCTTTTTAGGAAATGTATATACTGGGAACTGAAAGAAAAGCTGAGACGGGTACTTTGGGCTTTTTGCCTTAAGTATTTTGTCCAAGCATTGAGCTACTTAGTTTCTTCTGGAGCTGCCCACACCATTGTTGGTGTGCCATAGTCATCATCTGTGATGTAAAGGATTAGTTGCTGGTCACAAAAATAAAGGATTAGCTACTGTTCACTAAAATCCCCATTCATCTGACTCCAATTTATTCTTCTTACCAAGAAAAATGTTAGCAAAAGCCATTTTGCAGCTGCTGCATTTAAGTGCTACAAAGTCATTTATGTTATATAACATCTGTGGGTCTTGAAGATTGGTATTGAGCACTTCTGATTTAAAATGTGGGAAAAGTCCAAGAGAAGCAATCATGAATGTTCTGGACCACTAGGAGGCTCTCCTGGCTTGCAGTATGATTACTAAAAATGAAAATACACATAGAAGACTGCAGACTTTAATATTGTGATTTATTTTATAATGCCAAATAATTCAAAGCTCTGTTTTCAATACCCTCTACTTAAATCTTATCACTATTAGATATGTCTTGCTTTTTTCTGGAAGTGTAACTGGTCAAATCACTGTGCTACTGACACTGTAATAAGCGGCTGTTAGTATAGTTGTGAGTACAAACACATAAAAGGTGCCATCTGCTTAATTATTAATCATTTCATATTATAAGTTCTATTATACCAGGAATTAGATTTGTTTAATGTTTTTATGGATAACATGGGAGCTGTTAGAATTAGGCATTGAGAATAATATGCATAATGTTACAGCGACTCTTCAAAACACAGGTGAGAGGGGACAGGTGGAGGTAAAAGGTTGACTTTTAAGTTTAATTTAAGTTCCAACATAGCATTGCTGCCAATATTTCACATGATTAAGAGTGACATTTGAGCACTTACACAGCAGCTTTGGTTGAAAAAAAATCAGCATCTGCACATGTGACGCAGTGAGCAACTATACCATACTAGAGAACCGTGAGTACTAATACCACTTACTGCAGCCCCTATTCATTCTAAATGGGGCTGCTGCAGAGAGACACTATGTGTAGCACCCCCCCAGCGGAAGCGGTTCCTGGAAGTAAAAGCACCACAACCTCATTCCCAGATTTTTTTTTTATTTGATTATTTTAAAAATCATATCTGGCCACTTACTAAAACTGATTGCTACAGTTTATTAGGTACAAGCAGCAATGCTCTGTGATTCATCGCTGTCAACTCCTTGTTTAATAATGTAATTAGTGTAAAGAAGAAGACAAAGCAGACGGAGCATTATCCAGGATCGGGGTCAGAAAATCCATCTTAATGATTACAATACAGGCCAGTGATAGATGGACTGTAACTCATTGCGAATGACTAGGATTAGATATGCTTGTCCATACCTGCTCATTGGTTGTATTCCCATCCTTCTGCCCATTTAGTAAATAAGAAATGGTCCATCAACAAGGCAAGGAATTCATGTGTCTGTGCTGACAATGATTTAGCCATAAAAAGGGCCTCTTTGTATTGCTTACAGAAGAGATGTTGTTTAAGTGTTGGCGCCAGAAGGTCAGGAAATGTATTTTTGCATCATGGAAAATGAATGGGGAACTATCATTTATATTTTTATTAAGCTTCAGACAGAGACAAGAGGGTGATCTGCTTAAAGGAAACCCATAATGAGAAGTGTAAAGTGATTGCTGAGCTCTGTTTCTGGGAATATTAGGTCCTTAGCTTGGTGGCTTTAATATTTTCTGAACGAGCATAGCGAAAAAACAGTTTATTGGCTTCAATCCAAACCCAAAATCTGCCACCATGCCAAACCCCCAACTGCACTGGTTCTCTGGTATCTGGCATGTCAACTATATCTTGTCTGTAAAGTTCCAGCACTAAAGTTTCTTCCCAGAACAAAGGGCAAGGGTATGTAACCACCGACCCCAATGCAAGGCAGGTACTGGGAGAAAAAGCGTGAAACACCAAAGATTTTGGGGTCCAAAAATATTTAATTTATCATAAAAGTCCAAAGGCAATAAGCCAACATGTTACAATGACTGTAAAGTTCCCCTTCATCAGGGCTTAAACTGGTTTGAAAGAAATGTTAGCCAAAATGGGTTAATGGAAAGTTCATTCAACTTAATATAAACATTTTATTCCAAAGGCATGCAGGTTGTGAACGAGAATTTACACTGACATCAATGCTGGGGCATCCTACTCCCACTGACTGTCATTTTTATTCCCAATGATACCAATATAGGAGTAATTTTACTCCCACTGACACCAATCAATGGTTTATTTTTTTTCCCAGTGATACCAATATATAGGTCATTTTCACTCCAATTGGCGCCAATGTAAAGTGCATTATTGCAACACCAATGTAAGGGGAATCCTACCTACATAGGAGTATATTTTTCTAACCCTCAGCACCAATGTAAAGGGAAGTCTTTTTTTCCATCTATACCAAAGCAGCTTTTCCTACTGACTACCAATGTAAAGGGCCATTCCTTCCATTGACAGTTGTCACCAGTACAGTTGGTTCCCCAGTCCCTGTAGGATGTTGGATCATCCTCGTTTCTTATCATTGGACAAAAATCACCAGGAAAGGTGAGAAACACCTTGGTGAAATTCCATTAGAACTTGTATCTATTCCCCATTATATTTAAAACTAGTAAAATATTTTAGCTAGAACCTTTAACATGCTCCCCCAATTTTGGAGCAGAGCCAAGCCATCGATTCGCCTCCACAAATCCGAAAACCTCCACCATCCACAGTGTAACTGAACGATATTGAAAAGAGCTGCCAGGAAATAGGAAACTGTTGATTAGCATCAGCAAGGCTTTCGGTGCAGTCTATAGCTGGAAAATTTAATGAGTTTTCAAATTAGCGAGACTTACAGAAAATCAATACCGGGTGACAGTACCGCCATAGGCGGATAAACCATTGCATTTTCTTGCATTGATCTGAGCAGTGCAACTTCTATGACTACATTTGGTACATTATTAATGGGGAGATTGCAAGGGATTTCGCAACTGCAATGTAACAGAGAGAGGGGTAGAATTAAATGATGAATTGAGCAGCAGTTCAATGGGGGTAGAATAAAAAGCATGTTAAAAATAAGGCGAGCTCACAGCCAATCAGAGTTTTACCTTCCAGTGCCAAATATTAGAATGATTGAAAGGTATTGCTGGTTGCTAAGTGTTTGTTATATTTAAACCCCATGAACCCCTACATGCCTGTGTGGGACATCATCCTGGCCAAATTAGGAGCACAGCCTTAGGTGCCAACGCTCTTGTTCCACAGTACAGCGTTGTCACCCTTAATCAGCATGAGAAAAAGAAAAAGAAAAATCTTTTACAAATTGCCCCTGCTGCATAATATTCCATTCTTGTTCTTGGCTTTGGCTACATTCTATTTTCTCAATTACTTGCCTTGTGTGTATAGAGTGACCCCTGAGATGGAGTTAAAGCATCTCATCCATTTTCTGCTCTACCCATTCTTGCTTTCTATACACTTTACTTTATCTATTACTCTAAGGAATTATTAAGTGCTTCCCATGTGTATAGCGTGACCCCTGAGAGAGTGTTGAAGCGGCTTCTCCATTTTCTGCTAATAGACCATCTTGTGCAGTAAGGGTAACAAGCACAATGAACTCCCTACTATTCCATCTTCCATTTTTGCCGGTGTCCTGTAGGTCAGAGGAGTCAGGGGCTATAGATCTTGAAAAAGCTAAGAAGAACTATTTCAGGGTATAACTAAGATGTATTGGAATCAATGTGGCCAGTGGCAGACACAACAGCGGCCCCTGTGCGAAATTGACGAGTGACCCCCCCCCCCAGACAACCTCCCCTCTCTACACCACCCGAATATCTATCTTTATCTCCCCTGCTGTCTTCTCTTTTTGCCATTCCTGCCTTTCTTTCTCTTTTTACCCCCCATCTCCTTCCCCATTTTTTTCTCGCCCCCCCCCATAAAACTTCCATTCCAATCTCTATCTCTCCCTTTCTCTTCTCTCCCTCTTTTTCTCTCTTCCTCCTTTTCTTTTTTTCTGTTTCTACCCTTCTACCCTTACTGCCTGAAGCCAATAGCTACTTGCAGGGCTCCAAGAGTGTACAGTCTGCAGGTTGCAGTGGCCCTTGCACCAGCTTGTATTGTCTTTGCCTGCAAGCCACCCTAAATAAAGTGGATCTATCAGCACATATATAAACGGGTGGCAAACCCTTTTTTATAAAGAAAAAACATTTTTATTAGTATATGTTTTTAATTTTACTGGGAACCCCCTCTATATATAAATCACGTATCCCAGGAGGTTTCAGGATGCTCCTTCGGCGTATGCTCACACTCAGACATGTGCAGTAGGAGCTTTCCCACAATGCCCAGTGCCTAGTTGACCCCAGAAGGAAGAAAGAAGATGGAACCAGACAGACTAACTAGACTGAGAGGGATCAGCGGCTTTCCACCAGTGTTTTTTTTCTGATAGTTTCACTTTAACAGCTGGCAGCATCTGCCCTCAATGTACAGTCCACGCCACTAGTCAACTTGCAGGAAAAAACTGTGCATGTTACAGCAGGGGCCCATGCTAGCTAAAGACTGTCCAGGGGCCCCTGAATGTTGTCATTATTGCTTCTGACTGGTGAACAAGTTAAGAAAAAATCAACCAAAATGAAGGAATTCTCCCTTTTAGGCCGCTGTCACTTTAAAATATGTCCCCATTGGAAGATTTCTCTCACCTCTACTATTTTAAAATTCCTCTCACTTTCCTTTCCTGTAATTCACCACTACAAAAGTTTCTTAAATCTCTTTGTCTAGAGATACACTTGAAAACATATAATAGAGGTACAGAAGTGACAAGGGGCACCTATACTCTACATTGGATGCTATTGCTATAGAAACCAGAAGGCCAAGAATGTCACATGACTAAACAAGCTGTCAGGTTGAATTGCAGGGAACCCCACATACATTTCCACTTATAGAAACCTACAAATTGAAATGAACTTGCTGCTTCTATTTAGGTTTCAGAAGGAATTAAAGCTGCTCATAGAGCAACCCAATCCTCCAATCTCCTTTTCATCCATCAGCACTTGTATTGGCTTACCCAGTTGGGTATAAACTAACCTGCGGCCTCCCCGTGCCTACCAACAACATCACAGAGTTGCCATGATGGATGAGGGCAAAGAGGGCACCATCAGACAGCACCATCTATTGGGAAACCATTACACTGCACTCCAACTGATAGAAAGATCTCTACCCCCCACAAAGATCTCAATCTTCACAATGAGAAATTGTCTATCATTTTGCTGGAGAGAAGATGATGAAGAAGACTATCACCAGTCATCATTAAGACCTTCAGGACATAGTAGCCCTGTTTCCCATGCCTCCATAACTCCATTGGTGGTACTAGGACTAATGCCACTCCAACATTCACAGACAGTAGGGCCTACAATGCTTCTACTAGTTCAATGGAAGCTGACTTAGACATTTAGACCCTTGCCTCAGCCAAAGCTAGGTTCATGTTGGATGGTTGCACAGCTCATAGTGCCCCATCTATTTCTCTGAAATCTGACTTGGACCCTAAGACCCTTGCCTGGGCTAAGGCTGGGCCAATGACAGACATTTGCAGGGCCCATCGGTCTCCAATCTATGGATTCGGCCACTCCTCTAGACTTATACAGCAAAACCCTTGTCCCAGGCTGGGTTAATGATGTATGGTTGCAGAGCTCATAGCTCCCCAGCCTCTAATTCAGCTAATTCTCCGAAACCCGACATGCACACTAAGATCTTTGCCTCGGCTTAGGCTGGGCCAATGACAGATATTTGTGGGACTTCCATGAATTTGGCCACGCTTCTAGACTTGGACAGCAAAACCTTTGCCTTGGCTGCGGCTGGGTTAATGACTGATGGTTGTAGAGCTCAAAGCTCCCCATCCATTGATTCAGCTAATTCTCTGAAACTTGTCCTGAGACACTAAGACCCTTCCCACTGCCGACCTCCTAGGAGCAAGCATCTTCTAACGCTGCAGGCAGCGTCCCTTAACTTAAATAATTATTTTTTTAATCATTTTTTTTATTATCTAATAAATAAAAAAAACTTTATTTTACTGTGTTTTATGCTTTATTCTTTTTAATATTCTATTGTCTGGAATGCCACACTATATAGTACATGAGAGTGGTGTAAGTTAGAGCTAGTGATAAATATTGTAATAAAATAAATATGGACTTATGTAAGGAAGGCTATAACCACCAACTTTTTGAGTTAATTGGAAAACTCCTAAACAAAGTATTGTTACCAAATTGGTGGGGATTTCAGGGGTACCTTTGGGAAAATGTCCCAAACATATAAAAGAGGCATGTTGTTTTTCCATAAATCAATGTTAAAGTATAGTCAGGAATACCTGAATACCAATATTTTTCAGTACCAGCCAGCAATTTTTTACATTTTAAAAAGATAGAATTGTCAACAAGGGGATCAGGAGAACCCATAGGAGAACCCATATGTTTTGTTATTTTAAGCACAGGTGTAAAACACTTTTTTTAAAAAAAAAATAATGGTTATTTAACATCACCTAATAACATCAAAATACTTTCATTTACATATATTTTTATTTATTTATTTTTTTTATAAATTTTGGTATAAGTTAGCCTTTACATTCATATTTATATTTTATTTTTAAATTTTTATTGCTATGTCCCTGCAATAAAACAAACTTACCTGATGTTTGCTGATGATTGAATCTTCTATTCAATGTACGCATGTGCAGCTCAGTGTACAATGATGGCATATGCAGTTGCCGGAAAAGTAATGCGAATGGAATATAGGGGAACGTAGGTAGAGGGCCTGCATGACTTTGTGCACAGGAGGAGCAGAATGGAAAATGTTAAAGGAACAGGGGAAGTGTTCTGAGGGGCAGACGGAAAAAGCGATTGGTGGTAGAGAATTTGGGGTTGGAGGGTAGAGAGAGGTAAAGTAAGGAAACAAGAAATAGGGGGTCTCTCTTTCCAGGACAGCAAGGAGGAAAGGGATCTGTCCTTCCTCCTAATAGGTTGTAGAAGAATGGGGGTTTGGGGTTTGTTATTAAGGTTGGCGGTTTGAGGTCCTTAAGGAAGTGTTTTTGGTTTATGGTTGGGTAAACCCATCTATGGTATGGTAGTTAGGAGGTGGTGTACCCAAAAAGTGGGTATATGGGTGTTGGTGGGCTGCAAGAATTTATATTGGTTCACAAGGCGCTGTACGCGGGAACAATAATATCATGGCAGACCCTTCTGGGCAGAAGGATTTAGGGTCTTCAAGGACCTGCAACCTGAGGATACAGTGTTAGGGTATTGTTATATTTTAATATAATGTTATAATTATTTGCCACTAGGCCGTTTCAGGGGTAGTCAGGAGCATACTAGGCCGGACTCTCTCTTAAGTCTTGCCTTAATGGCTCCACCCCCACCAGGAACTCCCCCTAAAGGGAAATCCCTCTCCTCCGCAATGCATATGGAGGAGAGGGAATGTTCCCTATTTACCCCAGCATTGGAAGTGTTAACGCGGGCCGTGGTAATAGAGAACAGAACCACAACATGGAGGCCCAAGAGCCACATGTGGCTCTGGAGCTCCGGCGGCTCCGGCTCTGGTAGTTTGTTCCGGCTCCGACGCGGATTGCCGGCCTGGGATTAAAGGCCGGAGTTTGCCCACCTCTGTTATATGGTTATTTCAGATTGGTTATTTTGGTTAATAAAATGTGTTGGATAATAAGCGTCTGCAAAGCCCAGGGGAAGCCCAGGGGAAGATGATGGCGAGGGGAGTTTAGCCCTGCTTTAGGTCAATCAAAAACATTTTTTTTAAACACGACCCTTTCATCCATTCACAAATTCCATTCCTTGGAAACCTTCCATGTAAAAATCCGCAAATTGCAGCCTGTCTAATTACATTCCAGGATATTAATTTGTCCCCTGAGCTTTGTTTATCTTGTTAAGTCTCCCATGCAAAAAGCAAGATTGAGCGTAGGAGACAGTGAGCGAGCTGACAGTGCATCTTCTTCCAATATTAATTGCAAGCTACACATAAACAGCGGGGGTATGAATGGGATTCTAAGGAAGGGTACAGAAAATTACACAGGATTAATAATATTAAAAAAAGAAAAAGACTTAATATTACCCAGAAGCCTCCACAGCAGGACAAAGGGACGACATGGAATCCAAGAATTTATTTGTGTGGCAGAATCAAAGGCTTTATGAATTAATTCCAGTGTTCAAGGAGAGTGAATTGGATTATTATGCGTCGCATGTTTTGCAGCCAAAATCAAAGGCAGCAACAAAGTATCTTATTAAGGAGGGGTGTTCTTGTTCATCAAGAGCGAGCGGCACAATGCGATCATTTTCCTTCCTTTCTCCAACGCTAATGAAACTATTACCTGCCTTCCCGGAGCAAATGGGACGGCTTTTTCAACATTTTAACACTAGAGATCGTCAATAGGACTTAGAAACCTCAAAAATGTAAAAAAAAAAGTTTGGTCTAAAATGATTGGAAGCGTGCAGGTTTTCTTATAAAAGATTGATGTTCTTCTGTAATCAAAATGAAACATTTAGAAACAATTGTAAAAACATTGCTGACCACATAATTCAGCAGCTTCCAGCAGATTCCAGGGTTCCTCTAGCATTGAACCTTTCACGTCAGTTTAAGTGACACCAATGACCTTTTTTCTATCTGTAAGGGTGACATTCTTGCTAATGGCCAGTAATGTAAGAGGAATTCTTCCTACTGTCCTCCATACTAATGTATTGTGAGCTGTGGATATAAAAATTATAGAAGGGGTTCTCAGAAGACCTGATATTTCATGGGTTCTCCCAAGGTTGAGAAAGGCTGCTGGTGTTTTTTATTATTTCTGGGTGAACACTAGAGGGCAGCAGAGTGGCTGCAACTTTAGCTTTTCACCCATAAGAAAACATATTATCATATCAATGTGGTTGGCTACATGTGTAGTATCAGCTCTCTACATTACAATGGGGTGGCAACAAATAAAGACATTCCCAATGAAGCATGATTTGTAGCCGCAGGTATAGGATAGAAAGTTTTTATGGGGATAAATATTTTTAGTACAACAGTAAAAGAAATGCAACATAAAATAAATATAATATATAATTGTGTTATCTTTAAACCAGTGCTGGAAACTCATGATGATCCTGGATGATGTCTGAACAAAGATGCTGCTGGTACTAAACCAATCACTGCTGCCCCATTGGGTTGCTCTGGGTAGATGCTACCTATAGAATCTCCTTTGAGGCAACAGTTCACTAGCTCGGGGAATTGATGACTGCCCAAAACCTCACCGCCAGCCTTACACTCTCTAAGCCAATGGACCTGATTTAAAGCTCCCCAACACTGGAGAAGATAGTCTATCACGGGAGAACCTGGGTGATCCAGCAAACCTAGAATGGATTTCTTAAAAATCATTGGCTATTAGTCATCAGAATACTTTCAAGGTTTGCTGGATCACCCAGGTTCTCCCACGATAGTCTATTTTCACCAGTCTTGGAGAGCTTTAATAAATCAGGCAAAATGACAGAAACATCCTTACCTTGAAGCTGAGCTCCAGGCAAACATCTATATTTATAAATTATTCACCCATCAATTTGGCTGTTGGATCAATCACAGCCATTGGAATCCTTGTGTATTGATCACTTGATTGCATATTAAATAGAGGCTCACTCTGTCACCTAGTGGCCAGATTTAAAAGTGCACAACAGTCACAATAGTAAATGCTGTATCTTCTATCGAATAAATGGCTGAATCCTGGCCAAATTGACGGGTGAATAAGTTATAAATACAGCCCTAAATACAGGGATGAAATGCGTATATGAGAGCTATTTAACCCACTAAAGGATTCAAATTTCCCCATCTAGATTTGCCTAGAGTGAAGCAGCATAATAATTACTCATCTCTCAATTTTACACCCCCGTGAGCACTACAGCAAACCTGATTGGCTACTGGCTACTTTTGCTGCTTCTCTTTCAGACCCTTAGAGCCTTGCCTACTTGCATTAACATATTTATATTTATATAATATTTAAAATGAATACAGCTTTATATTTGCACAGAATTCATTTCTTTTTTTTTAAACCTTATTTGATTTTGTTCTGCCGCTGGAATTTGACATTTTCTTCAATAATTCATTTTCTTGCTGCGACTGTTCACTCTCCACCTAACGTCCCATCCTGTTTTATTTCCCCTCGGATAGTAATTATCACGGCGTAATTGCTTTGCCAAACAAATCACTATGGAGCACAATAAGTGGCGGATAAGATTTGGGAGTGTGGCTGTCACGCTGAGACAAGTGGCACGTTTTTGGGTTTTCCATTAGTGAGATTCTGCTCCGGCTTGGAGCGAAAAGAGAATTTTAACAAGGGGAAGCTCAAACATTTTATGCGTTGCCCACACCGGCTGTGGTGAGAGCTGAAGCCCTACTGCTATCAGAATGCTCTACTAAAAAAAGAATGTCCCCTTTCAGTTAAATTTGAAGATGTTCAATGAAGAGGCATCCCCGTTCTGCTGATTTATACACCTGGAGGGATAATAGGTTCACTTTCATTATAATGAATTATTAAATGCCATTGATTGCTTCATAAAACTAATTATCTTATATTCTTTTCTATTGATATTAATATTTAATTTATTTTTTATATTAAAAACTGAAAAGCAGCCCCAAATTGAGTTTAAAATAAAAACAGGAGCTCAATACTTGCCTGCTCTCCAGAGCTGTCTCCTGCAGTAATCCAGTTCTGCCACAAGGTGCACCCTCAAGACGTTGAATGACACCCAGCTTCAATTTAGGAGCCAATTAGGACGTATTGTGAGTTCAGAGCATCATGGACATGCCTCTTGATGAGGAATCACCACCGCAATGCACTGTTTGTTCATTCACGCAATGTGGTTGGCAGCTCCACAGCAAACTGCTCCTTAATGAATGAGACTTGCACATGGTTTTACTGCAAATCTTCATACAACAACTGCACGGCAACAAGTCACTTTTTGGAGCCATGTCACAAGCTGCATGCAACAAATGGTTCACAACTTTTCCCATTAACTCAAATGAGAGATGTTGGGATTACACGTGAGCCCATGGCAGTAACCTGCAGCTCACTGTGAGTCTGAAAGAACCCTAAAGACTGACATTGATGTAGTACATCTCTGAACTATCTAAGAGACAAAAAGGACCTTTTGTGTCCCAGGAAGTCTTGATAAATTTGTAAAAAGAAAATTGAAATATGGCAAAAAATAGAACAGGGGAAGAGGGCTCCAGGGGAGCACTGAAATATGCATACCATGTATTTTCTGGTATGTGAAGGTGCCTAGGCACTAATGTTAAGTGTACATCTGCAGCGTAGGATCATAGACACCTGATGGAAGATCAACATTTCCAATGAAGGATTACCAATGAGCGCTGTACACACAGCACTGTTCTATTCTATATGGAGTAGAGGGGAAGGATGAGCATTCAACACTCCTGTGTTCTCCTGCATTGAATTGCACAGTGGTCATTCCCAATCAGTTGGATTGATGAACAATGTTGGGGGACCGCAGTAAAAATACCAGATATTCACCCAATACAAGCTTAAGGCAAAGATTATCTGACATAAGTACGTAACTTTAATGCTTGCCTCAGCAAATTTAAATCGAAATTTGGTGTTGCTGTGCTGTAATAGTTCTCCTTGCTGGAGGCTCTGACATTTGGAAGCAAAGCCCTGTCTCTATCATAATGGTGCCTCGGCTCCTCATAGGGACATGGTGCAGAAAAAGACATGGTAAGTTGGTAATTGGTAAAAGATCAGGTACAGGAAGACCACAGGTGATACTGGTGACTGGTCCTATGCCCGCTGACTACCATTTTTGGGCAAAGTTTGTTTGCTCTTTAATTCTAACTTTCCTATTTAATGAAAGCTTGTAAACTATATTTGTTAGTAGGAAAGCAAAGTCTGTACTCAATACGACCATTGCTTAGTAAACACTCTAATTGTTCCCCCAGCTTTTGCTAACAAGGGGCGCTGGTAGGGGGTCTCCCTCTTGCATTGCAAGACCCCGACCCCAACTTTGTATCACCATTTAGAGGTTTGTTAAGAAAGCTTTAACACTTTGCAATTACTTTTCTATTACTGCACTAGTTATTTCTGTGCTGTGTCTTAAATCTCATAACGTCGTTTTCTTTTATGATAAGGTTGATCGAAATTATAGTACCGAGCGGCAATCATTAAACAGATACGCTGCCGTCTTCGATCGTTGAAAGAGATGATTGTAAATATAGGTTTGCCGCAATACCTGCTCTTTAAAGAGTAGCAATTTGTTGAGAAATCAGGGCTTACTATTTCTCTGTTACTTTTATATCAACATTTCTTGATTTATTTTTTATTAGTAGTTTTATTTTTTATTTGTTTATAAAGGAAAATGAGAGACATAAATGGAACTTCATGGCTGCCTTCTCCTATCGGAAATGCTAGAGCAGAGGCTCCTCAAACATTTATTAGATTAAAAAAATGTAATAATGCTACTTAATGATATCTTTATGATAGATATCTCATAATACTTACATTTATGTATCAAAATTAGGGATGAGCGAGCTGTGAATCGGGCCTTTCTCGTTTACTGAAAATGTAAGTGAGAACGGCCTTTTGATTGCATCATCCAGCGGTGGATATACGTTGCTATCCCTGGGCACTAGAGGGTAATTAAATTCTAGTGCCCCGGAGATCGCACACTCTTCTCAATAAATGCAGCCACAGCTGCAATCATTGAGAAGATGCCCGGCACAGGAGTACTTCCTGACATTGTAATATAAGTATCTCTTACAAATGATACATCTGTATCTGTAACAAATGTATAATTTGTAAGAGATACTTATTTTACAATGTCAGGAGGTTCTCCTTTGCTGGGCATCTTGCTGTGGCTGCATTCATTGAGAAGAGTTTGCGATTCCCAGGGCACTAGAGGTTAATTAATCTCGCACGAACAGGAGAATTTCCAGGGCTGAATGCAGCTCTGGGAATCCTCCTGTTTTAATTTCCTCTTCCAATAGTTTCGTGAAATAGTTTCGCGAAATTTGCAGAACCATTAGAACAGGGGTCCTCAAACTTTTTAAACAGGGGGCCGGTTCACGGTCCCTCAGACTGTCGGGGGGCCGTACTATAGTTTGAAAAAAAAACAGGAGAAGATTCTTATGCACACTGCACAAAACGTATTTATTGTAAAAAAAACATGAAAGAACAATACTATATGCACAGCACACTTGCCGATCATTAAAAAAAAAAGTGGCGTTTACTTTGGCTTTAAAATTGCTTGAGATTATTCCTCAATTCCTATGTGCATTGGAAAATGCACAGATAAATTTGAATTTTCACTGTGTGTATTGAAAATGCAAATTTATCTTGCATTTTCCATGCAAATGAATAATCTCAAGCAATTCATTAATTTGCTTCTTTTTATACACCCTACCCTACACCCAACACTACCCCACACTTTTTATTAATTAAAAAAGGGCTGCTAAAAAAACTTTGTTAGTGTCTGCTACCTGTCACTCACTGCTGCCTTCATACATGGATCACACTGCAGCACATGTGTACATGATCAATGTGCATAGTATGTTTATACTATTTACAAATGTACATTGATCATGTACATTTGTGCAGCAGTGAGCAGGGAATGAAGGCAGCAGTGAGTCTGCTTTGCTCATACCTTCTCTGCCTGATGGCTTCAGCCCGACAGCTCCAGCGTTACCCCGGCAACAGTGGTGTCACGTCACCGGGTTCCCTGGAGTGCAGATGGCAGGCAGCCAGAACTCAGGCAGGAGAAGCAGCCTCAGCAGCCGGCGGGCCGGATGGACAACTTCAGGGAGCCGTATTCGTCCCGCGGGCCGTAGTTTGAGGACCCCTGCATTAGAAGTTTGAGGAAATTTTCATGACAATGCCAGAGGCATTATGGTAGATAGAATGCTGAAAATTTACTAAATGCATAGCAATCAGTTCTTTGGCATCACTGACTCTTCTACTTTGTTTGAGGTGGGTGTACTCATTGGCCTTCCAACAATATTTGATGTGGGTGTACTCACTGGTCCCCCAACAGATGTTAAGGTGGTTGTACTCACTGCCTCTCTAGCAGAGTCTGAGGTGGGTTTCACTGGTTTCGCAACAGACTTTAAGGGGGTTTACTCATTGGCTCTGCATAGTCTGAGGTGGGTGTACTCACTGGTTTTCAAACTGTCTCTGAGAACGGTGTACTCATTGATTTTTCACCATAGTCTGAGGTCGGTGCACTTACTGGCTTTCCAGAGGTGTCTTTCTAGGGGTGGGTATACTCGCTTTTGGGTGTACTCACTGGCTCTCCAGTCTCTATTGGGTGTTGTTTTCTAACAGTACCTTGGGAAGTTGTACTCACTCTCCAATAAAATCTGAGGTGAGTCTACGCATTGGTTTTCCAACAGTCTAAGTTGGGTGTACTCACTGGTTTTCCAACACTGTCTGAGAAAGTTGTATTCACTGATTCTCGAACTGAGTTTGAGGTGAATATGCTCACTGGACCTCTAACAGGGATATGAGAGCATATGCATAGTATGTGAACTGAACACATTTATCCTTTTAGGAATAGTGAGGGTGGAAGTTTACTGAAACACAAAGCCAAGTATGCTAGTAAGCACCGAGGGGTCAAAACTCTCATCCCAAGGGGTGTTTTAGGTATGTAATGTACAGCTGAATATACTGTACAAAGGCCAGGCATGTGTAAATTCTTTCTTCTATCTCAAATTCCACTGTTGGCATACCTTGAAAGGGATCTATTCAGTAGCCTGAGCTCCCCAAGCTCCTGCTGGCACAAAATCAGTTCAGCTGTGGAACTATGTCTATCCTCAAAGCAACCAAAGGTGGCATAGATGCAGCAGTGTAGGAAGATTAGGGTTCTGACCTACCTGTCACATGGGTAGATTTTGGTCAACCTGTTGCTGTTTTGGGCTCCAAGTCTTAGACTCCAATCCACCAAAGGACAACCATATGGAAATCCAGCTGGTAAACAGAAGGCTTGAAACCCAGCTATGCCACCATGTCTATGAAACTCACCAAACAGCACTTTTCCATTTTTTTGTTTTTTTAATAGTGAACAGTTAAAAACCCTTTCATGCCAAGAAAGTCAATAGAAGGTTGTCCTCATTAGAAAAACATCCTCCCTCAACTTTTTTTCTGGAGACAATTGTTCAATTTTGTTTTCCAGACACTTTCAGAGTAATTTTCCCCTGTGAGGGAAAAAAGCTTTAATAATGATTAAGAAAACATGAGAAAGCTTCTATGGTGTTGTTCTATACATGCACTTTCAATCCCCTTCATCTCTATGGTCTGGCCCTCACACTTCATTTCCATATCTGAAACCAAATTTTGGAAATATTGCTTCTGTTGCAAAAACTATTTTAAAAGAATAGTCCGCTTTGTAGTGCTTTATTGACTGGCTTTTGTTCCTTTTTGACAGGTCATCAGCTGATATTGTCCCTGAAGTGTATTTGCCCTGCAGTAAATTGAATCTCATTTGTGGGGTATCATGGCCGAGTGATAATGATTTGTCGGTGTTTTGTGAGTTTTCAGTTAACAATGCTTCCCTTCGGTCCTGTATACAATGGGCATCCATCATTCACAATTCAATAAAGGGATCAAGGTGCTTGGATAGTAGCTTGTGTTTCATGCGATTCTGCTACAAAAATGCTGACCGTGGGGAGATACTTGTTTGACTTGTATGACTTGTTTTATGCTTACCAAACCAGGAGGTAGACTTAAAAATTGTAAAAAATAAAAAATGCTGCAACCTTATAAAACAAACTAAATGTACTTTCTATAAATTTCTTGGCAGGATAAGTTGTGGTCTACAGCAAGATAGGTAGCTGATCTCAACCAATGTTCTTCTTCCAATGGTCCCAGGACACCTACCATCCACCACACCAATGAGGATGCTTCCATAATCTATTTGCCAACAGTTAGGCAATTACTTTTTACCTTGGGGATATTTATCTTGTAAATGGCAATTGACAGTGTACCCTAGATATGATGTATGAGTTGAAATGGACTTAAATCCCTTTAGGTCAACATAAGGTTCTACTTGAAGTTCTGAGTTATAATTAGTGATGATAGAATATGCCCAGGTGTCGTTTATTGCATGGTCAATGAACATTTTCTGCCAAGTCGGTTTGTTATGAACCTATTGAAGCAAACCTATAAATGGTCTCTGATGGAAGCCCATTTATAAGTTTCATTGCGGGAAGTATTACAATTAGTTGGTCTTTGTCAGGGCATCAGTCCCACCATTTAGAATGCAGTTTGCCACATGGCAAATTCTTTAGGGTTCACCTCTTGTGAACGCCCGTATTAAAATTTGCTGCAAAGTTGTGGTGAAATTGGACTTCATCAAAAGGTTGATGAATGGTTTCAGTCATCAATGGTCATCAATGGTTATCATCCCATCCAATCACTGAGAAGCTTGACCTAGTAATGTGAGGTAGGTAGGTGATAAATATCTGAAGTATCTTTCTAGATTCTTGTTTCTGTTGGCACCATCCCATTGGGATTTTTTTCTCGTCCTGGAATTATGGATAAAGAAAATTTTGGCCTAAAAGGAGCACTAGCTCTGGACTGCTTTCGAAGAGGTGGTGTGTAGAGGTGAATGGTAAGGAAACATTCAATATGGGTCAAATTTGGTCAAATCAGTTAAAAAATCTTACCAGATTTGGAAATTACAAGCCAGAATTTGAATATTTTTTTTGACCCCTATTATATCTGGTATAGGTATATGGGAATAGAAGGGCTTGCTCAACATAGCCACCAGTCAATCCCAACACTGGACTCAGCCCTACTTTACCTGCCATTACCCCCCTTTATCAAACCTTCCTGCCCAAAACAAACACTTCACATCTGAAGAGCCCGTCATGAATAAATGGCAGTCAAAATAGGATTTCTTGAGACTTGATTGAATCTTACATACCAGTCACATTTTCTACATGCCTTCAGATTTGATCTGATTTGAATAAATTGTTCACATCTTGTTGAAGAAAGCACAAAGCGAACACGGCTGACATATTTTTAGAACACATAATTAGATGACTCAAGATAAATGTAGAAAAATCTACAATTATGTAATTACTGAACCCTAGGCACATATAAAAGGCATATATTAGTGCATATCTGGAATTATTACTATGTCATGCATTATATTGTATTGAAAAACAAGCAGTGTAGGTCCGAAAATTTGGACTGGTATTCTTCACCTGCAGCCCCATACAGCAGTCCTGGAGTGTAGGAGGTACAAACAGTATATGGAGCCAATCAGTCCCAACCATGTCCTAACAAGAAGCCTGCTTATAGGAGGAGAGATAAGCTCGTCAATGTGGAGACTCCTCCCCTTCTGACTTTACTGCCTGATACGGGATACATAAGCCAAATATCCTAGGAGGCTCCTCTGATCTCAAGCATGTGCAAAATGGACTTTCCTCTTCTGTAAAAAAGAAAGAAAGAAAAAGAGTGCTGACCTTATGCATGTGCAGTAAGATTGGCAGCATCACCCAATCTCGTGCCTGCGCAATGCAAGATCAGATGACGGAGTAAGAAGAACCCAGAAGAAGAAGAGGATAACAGTGCCTGGTGTCAAGTCCGTGCCAGAACAAAGAAGGACCAGATGGCACGGGACTGAGTGGACTAGGTTTCCACCTATTATTATCTTATGTTTTTTACGTCACGCTTATCCCTACCCTTTTTAATTCTACTTCCAAAATACTCAGGTGTGCTGTTTCCAGTGGGTACCCAAAGGACGTGTATGTGTATTTTGTCATTACAAAAATCGTGTTCAGTACTAGTACATTCCCATTTTCTCAATGCTCTATCTCTCAAAAATGCTATTCATAATCGTAATGGGCACCCAGGTGTGTAGAATGGAACTTGGCACTGAGATCTCACCTATACAGTCCCTGAGAAATATAAGGAACCAGATGGCTCCATTCTCTAGTTCTGCAAAACGCGTTGTACCTTTTCTTTGGAATGACCCTTTAAAAGACCAATGAGGCCATTTCAGAAAGCTTGGATGGGTTTTGAATAGTAGGAGTTAACACATTTTCCTCCAGAAATACTTCACAACCTATTATTGGGCATGTAGCTTTCTGGCTTCATCAGATTCTCTGAAGATAATTTACCAATCAAATAAGCACAATACAGGAGCACTTAAGGAAATTAGCACCTGAAATTGCTGCAAAATCTAAAAACCACTTTCCAGGAAAAAGAGAACAGATGGCTTCTATGAATAAACATAGAAAGGCTGATTGATTCTGTTATTTTCTAAAACCAAACTTTTATCTAGGCTTTCAAGGTTACGGCTGTCCTTTGGGATATCACTGCCCCATGACCTAACCCCCCAGGACT
This sequence comes from Pyxicephalus adspersus, assembly GCF_032062135.1. Taxonomy (NCBI): domain Eukaryota; kingdom Metazoa; phylum Chordata; class Amphibia; order Anura; family Pyxicephalidae; genus Pyxicephalus; species Pyxicephalus adspersus. Next base: position 11,907,163 of record NC_092864.1, read on the forward strand.
GCCAATGGCCACATACTGACACGTCATAGAGTGTTATTATTCTGTGACTTGCTAGTATTAACCATTAGATACTTGCAAGTGGAAACAGTTTAAAAATCCAGCTAATAATCCTCAAATGGGAATATGTGGGGTTATTCGGTATTATGCCCACGACAAAAAAATCATAATACAATATTGTTTCCTAATTTATTTAGTCCTGCAGATATGAATCTAAATATTCAAACATAATATGACATTGTTGTTTATCCATCCAGTACGTAAAGGGATAGACATAGTGTGCTTTTTTGTATTTGCCCCAAAAAACTGTTTGTTACAGGCCTCAGTAGCTTAAACTGAATTAAAATTCCAGAATTAAAATTAGACATATTCAACAACCAAGCTTTACCTGTTTAATTTTCAGTTTCATAGTCTGTTTCTGGCCAATTTTGGTGCCCCAAGTAAGGTGACCAATCCCAAGCTCCACCCATGTGAGGAAGACAGCCCTAGAGTTAACAATCTCCAAAATACAGGGCTGCCATGAAGGGAGAACAAGGGGTACTTCTCTACCAGGCTTGATCAAGAGAGCTCTATTTTTAGGGTGCTGGAACTTTTAGATATGGAGGAAGGAGGCGACATATGGGGCTCAGAAATTTCAGATGCATTACTAAGGGATAGTGATAATTTACTTGCCAAATTTTTAAGGTTACCCCAGCAGTATTCACTCTCTCAAGAAAACTAGAGAACTGCACCCTGCATTGTAGACTTGTACTCAATATTTGCAGCCCAAACTCCATCAAATGACATACCTTGTCCCATCTGCTGGTTGCACCTCTTCTTCCACCCCGGACCTATACCATACTAAGTGTGCCACTTTTAACATTCACCCACAGCACCCGTGCCACACAAGCAAGAAAGAAGGTTTTTTTTTGTTGGGTTGGCCATATCAGAACTGGAGAATGCAGTCTGTGGACAGCTCTGACATGTTCTGTCTGGAACATGGCTATTCTGGGAGGTTGGGGGTAGAGTGGGGAGGAAGAGTGGGGCAACATCCCCCTGGCTGACCACTTATTTCACAATACCAGCCCCAATTTCATGCTTCACTGACAATGTTTTATTCAATCGTTCCATTGTAACTCAGAAATGACTCCGGCACCTATTTTTCATTCCGTCGCTATCCATCTTTCTTACGCCTAGCATAACACCTCCTGTACTTCTCAGAAAGCACAATTAAATTTGTCTGCTCAGAGGCATGGAACAGCTGCATTACCGTACAGTGAAATTCTATTAATGTAATGAATAGAAAAGAAACATAATCAGATTTTCAGTTAATAATATTGAATACTACATCCACTAACTGCCCGCAGAAATGAAAACACATATGAAGTGCAAAAATAAAAAAAGCCACTTTCTGGTTTCAAATATAATCCCTCTATGGTGTCTGAAGCAGCCAGGTAGTGTTCAGATTTAAATATTTAAGCTTTGTATCGGCTGTGCCGGTTGGAGTCTGCAGGGCAAGCATAATAATTACCTAAAAGCCTTTGGATTTCCAACTGTAAAATAATTTTGTGATGGTGTAAAATATTATAAGATGGCCTACGAGTGCAATTTATGTTTTTCTTCCAACACTTGGATTCAGTTATTAATCCGGACATTACCAGTTTGTATAATTCACCTGGGTGCTCTGGTTTTCTCCCACAATCTAAAATAGACAGATGAATTAACTTGGTTCCATGAAACCTAAGCATAGTGAAATTGTGTGTCTGGTATATAAAGTATAGTGAAAGTTCCTCTAGGGCGGGCACTAATAAATTATAGTTCAATGTTCATGACTGTCCAACTTCAGTTCCCAAGGGCCACACACAAGCCAGGTTTTTCTATAGAAACAGTAATTTTCTGACTGAACCACATTCCCTATTTAATGTACAGCGCTGCGTAATATGTTGGCGCTATATAAATCCTGTTTATTAATAATAATAATAATAATAATCAGCCAAAAATTGCTGTCTTGCAAAACTCTTGAGGACCTAATGCTTTGGGGGAATTTTTTTTCAGTCATTTTACAACTATGCTATATATAACCTGGAATGATTTGATCCAATTAAAAGGATAGCACTGCCCCTTTCTCTATCTAGCTGATAGAGCCCTAAATGTATCTCAGTAAGTGAGATTCAGTATTAAAAAGCTTAGCGTGCACCAGAAAAAATGTTGTCCCTATTTGTCTTGGTAATTAGTGTTATTGGGGCAGAATGTGATGGAAAATTTGACACATGCCACCAGGGCAAAAGATAATATCTTCTAGTATGCACATTCACTGCCTGGCCAAAGCAAAAAATGCTCTCCAATCCTGTGGGGGCAGTGTTATGATCTGGGGTATCTGTAAGTGTTATAATCTGGGGTACGTGTAGCGACATTGTTATAATATGAAGAGCCTGTAAAGGCAGCGTTATGATCCTGGGTACCTGTGGGACAGTGTTATGATCTGGGGTGCCTGTGGGGGCAGTGGTATAATATGAAGGCCCTGTAGAGGCAGTGTTATGATCTTGGGTACCTGTGGGACAGTGTTATGATCTGGGGTACCTGTGGGGGCAGTCCTATGATCTGGGGTGCCTGTAGGGACATTGTTATATTATGAAGAGCCTGTAGAGGCAGTGTTTTGATCTTGGGTACCTGTGGGACAGTGTTATGATCTGGGGTACCTGTAGAGGCAGTGTTATGATCTGGGGTACCTGTAGAGGCAGTGTTATGATCTGGGGTACCTGTGGGGGCAGTCTTATGATCTGGGGTGCCTGTAGGGACATTTTTATAATATGAAGAGCCTGTAGAGGCAGTGTTATGATTGTGGGTACCTGTGGGACAGTGTTATGATCTGGGGTACCTGTGGGACAGTGTTATGATCTGGGGTACCTGTAGAGGCAGTGTTATGATCTGGGGTACCTGTGGGACAGTGTTATCTGGGGTACCTGTGGGACAGTGTTATGATCTGGGGTACCTGTAGAGGCAGTGTTATGATCTGGGGTACCTGTGGGACAGTGTTATGATCTGGGCTGCTCATGGGGGCCGTGTTTTAACCTGGGGTTGCTTTAGGTGGTCCAGTCTAGGTCCAGTAACATTTCCAAAACCTGAGGTCAGCTGATTTCCTGAATATACCAAATGACCAGATTTTTCCATTCCATTTTTATTTTCCATATTGGCATGGACATATTCTAAGATGACAATGCCAATTATTTATTGGGCTCAAATTGTGAGAAAATGAAGGAGCAAAGGACAGCAATGATCTGACTCCCATTATCATAAATAAATGAATGAAACTTTGCATGGAAAAAAATGTTGTGACATTGCATAAGTTTATATACATGGTACATATGTACATCTTGAGTTTTTTCTAAATCATGAAAAATAGCCACGTACTTGGTGAACCGTGAGCTTCTTAGTTGTATATAGGAGGCCAATAAAGTCACTGCTACCTCTGACTCCCGGTCTTGCCCCAGGTTTGGATGTTTTGTACATATCATGCATGTGCTGCTCACTGTTTTCTCTTTGCTGGAGAGAAAGCTGTACCTGAGGACCTACAGTTCAAGGATCTCCCCACTTATTTATTTTGTAGATTTGTGCTTCCTCCATCGCTGCTGCTACTCCTTGATCATCACCTCACCAGTCATTAGATGACCAGTTCTCAGCACTAAAATCAGAAACCAAATGGCTGCTCCTCCAATGTGAGATTAATGAGAATATCATTTTCAAGTTTATGGCCCCTGACAATCACCAGTCAATAAGATAACTGCCCACTGTTTAACTCAACATCAGGCTCAAAGTTTCATTGGCAACCATCATCTGTGATCACGTTGTGTATTATACCTGCTGTGTACCTTAATACATATTCAGCAAAGGTTTCTTTGGTTCTTGTAGAACCCAACCAATGTTGAACATTCAGGTTTTTCTTTTGGAATAAAATAGGAAAACCACTTTTAGGTACCATAGTCAACCATAGGCGACCAGTTTTGGGTTTGCTAACCCGAAAAAAATTCAACAAAGCTATTTTTAGCCTGCAATAAAGGAGTCTGGTTTTTGAGTAATGGGCAAGCATTTATCCACTCTGAAAAACAGACGTAATTATGTTTTTCAAATGATCATTTCTCAACGCTCTTTTTTTCTTTACGTTTTAACACCCCAGTGAGCCTTTCAGAAAGATCCTAAATGGAACCTGAATCATCAATAGTTATAACAGTGACAACATAATTATTCATAAGAAAGCCAATTTCTTATCTTCGGGAGATATAGAAGGACGCCACATTCACTCAATTAACAGAGGAAAGCTGTGAGAGCTCATAATGGAGTTCACAGGTTTAAATCAGGAGGTTTATTAATCTTCCTTGTCTCTGCACCTGATTCTCTATTGTTCAGCTGAATGTGGAGCTTCTGCAATAATTGGGCCCAAAGATAAGTCACCGTGCACCCGGCACACTGCCATTTTTAAGGCCTTGTAAAAAGAGATGAGGGGATAATTAAATTGTATAGTTGCCTTTTGGTTTGTCTGCATGAATACCTTCCTGATATATAATTGTGTACAATAAAAAGTAATAATAAGCAATGATAAAGTTCTGCTATATGGCTGTGCTCAGGCTTTGGATACAGAATCCAGCTGAGCACTCCTTTGTTTCATCGGATGGTCCCACTATTGGAAGTTTTGTAGGCAGACGATTCTTTAGCAAGGTTCTTATTTTTTACTGAGGAATATTTCTCTCTATTTCATCTTATGTTGATTTGGCCAGTGGTGGACAATAAGTGCCTGGAAATCTTTTTTCATTCGCTTTAGAGACAGCTGTCAGTTTTTTGTCATTGTCTAGATCTCTTTTCCAAAGTCCCTGTCCTGTTTGGACTGGATTACCAGAATATCATATAAAGAATATGCGTTAAAAAAATAAAGAATAGCAATGCAAAGCTGACTTCTATTCCATATTTTTTTTAAAACTTGGAAGAAGAGAAAAAAAAAGCATGAAGGAGAAGGGAAAGAATGAGAGGAGAAAAGGAGAGACACGGAGGAGAGAAATAGGGAAATGGGGGAAACAGAGAGAAACAGAAAGAGAGGGTGAGAGGAGAGAGAGAGAGAGAGAGAGAGAGAGAGAGAGGGGGGTTCAGAAGGAATGAGTGAGAGAGGGAGGTGAAAGGAGAGATGAAAGAAAGAGAATGGGGAATGAGGAGAGAGATGTGAGGGTGGAAAGAGAGAAAAGGGAGATAATGATGGGGAAGAAGAAGAAGAAGAGAGAGGGACATTAAGAAAAGAAAAAAGAGTGAACAGGAAGAGAGAGAGAGGGAAAGGAAAGAAAGAAAGAAAGAAAGAAAGAAAGAAAGAAAGAAAGAAAGAAAGAAAGAAAGAAAGAAAGAAAGAAAGAAAGAAAGAAAGGAAAAGTAAGAGATATATAGAGCAATAAAGAAAGGAAGAGAGTGAACAGGAAGTGACAGAGTGAACGAAAGAGAAAGAAAGGAAGAGAAAGAGAGAAAGAAAGAGTGAACAGGAAGATAAGAGAGAGAGAAAGAAAGAAAGCAAGAGAAAGGAAGGAAGAGAAAGAGAGAAATCAATAAATTAGGAAAGAAAGAGTGAACAGGAACAGAAGAAGAGAGAGAGAAATAAAGAAATAAAGAGAGAAAGAAAGAAAGAAAGAAAGAAAGAAAGAAAGAAAGAAAGAAAGAAAGAAAGAAAGAAAGAAGAAAGAGAAATTGTGTGTGTGTGAGAAAGAACAAAAAAAAAGAGAGAGAGAGAAGGACAGAAAGAAAGAGCGATCATAAAGAGAGCGTGAGAGAACAGAAAAAGAGAGAGAGAGAACATAAAGAAAGAAAGTGAAAATGAGAGAGAAAAAGAGGAGCAAAGAGAGAGACAGAAGGAAAGAAGAAAGAAAAAACAAAGAGTATTTTAAAGCTATAAAGTTCACATTACAACTTCACTCCTCATTATTCATTCAGTATGAAAAAGTCCTTTCAGGTGACACCAGCAGACTTTTATACATAATTTCACAAGCTGTCTGATATGTTTGATTTAAACCACTGTTTTTCTCACAGAGGACAATCTCTGCCACTTCTCTTTCTTCCTCCAGTCTCCTGAGAATATTGTATTCAGTGTGTGTCCGAATTATTTTTCACCATAAGTGCCTTGTGGTACAGATTTCTGACATGATTCATACAATGCTGTAATAACATGCACAATGGATGAAGCTGTACAAAGGAATCTCATTTTGGTTCCTGCTGAGACTATGAGCAAGAGAAGGAAGCCAGGACCACATTTAATTTCCATCATCTCGAAAAGTGGAACTGAACTGTCATACCTGCTGCGGATGGGCTTGCTTTTGGGCTGAGGTTTAATTTAATTTTGCTTTTTTCCCCCTCTGGGTTACAATGGAAGGAGCAGCTTTTGAAGATGATTAAAACATTTTCTTTGTCCACACACAGTGGAGGGAGATATTTTGTAGCTGGAGCATAGTGAAGATGTTTTAGGTAGATGACATGCCGAATGCATCTTGTCAGTCTCTATTTTATAATTAGTGTGTCTGTGCCCAGACTACTATGTGCTTCTAACTAAAAGAAAAAAAAACACCTACTAACCTCTATAGCTGCAGGCACTGTGAAGTCATTCATCCCAAAGATTACAACAGAGACGTCAAAATTGCTTTTACTGGATTTCTACAGCTTATATCACTTGCTTTTTCTATACATTAAAAGACTGGCAGACTGCCAAATCCCTGCTGCAAGACAAAAAAGGAGCTATATATATATATTTATATATATATATATATATATATATATATATATATATATTTATATATAAAACCATATTTTTCTGCAATTTGTGTCCCACTGGAACAAAAATTCCCCTAGGTAGATTTCCCCTTTATTCCTGTTCTGGTGACAGATATATTTTTCCCCATATTCTGTCCTCATTATGTTGGTCTATGAGTGTTGTAAAGTTTGAAGGACCGTTTTGCCTTCGAGACTATTTAATTTTTCATAGTATAGAATAAACGAGGCTCTGGAAACATCTCTCAGGGACTTTGGTTCATATTGACAAGATAGCAACATGCAATTGCTGCAGATTTTTTGGCTGCACGTTCCTAATGTCCCTATTCCACCACATCCCAAAGGTGCCATTGGACTGGGATATAGAGACTGTGGAGGCCATTTGAGTCCAGTGAAGTCATGTTTATGTTTATGAAACCAGGCTGAGCTTTGTTCCATGGCATGTTATCCTGCTGGAAGTAGCGATCATAAGATGGGGATACTGCGGTCATAAAGGGATGGGGAGAGTCATCAACAATACCAAGGTAGGATGTGGAATTTAAACAATGTGCAATTGCTACTAAGAGGCTTAAAGTGTGCCAAGAAGATATCACCTACACCATTACACTTCCAGCATCAGCCTGACCCTTATACAAAGCAGGATGGAGCCATGCTTTCATGTCGTTGATGCCACATTCTACAGCATGCAGCAGAAATCAAAACCCATGATGCCAGGCATTGTTTTTCCAGCCTTCTCTTGTCCAGTTTTAAGGAGCCAGTCGGAATTGTAGCGTTGGATATCTGTCCTTAGCTGACCGCTTTGACACCCCGATGTGGTCTCCTGCTGCTGAAGCCCATCTGCTTCAAGGTTCACCCTGTTGTGCATTTGGAGATGCTCTTGTATAAACCTTGATTGTAAGGAATGGTTAAATGAGTTATTGTTACCATTCTATTAGAAAATACTCAAGCCAACCTTCCTGGCAACAACGATGGCCTTTCTCACCCATTCTAATGCTTGGTTTGTACTTTAGCAGATCTTCTTGGCTTCTTGGCTATGGAGTTCCCGCCATAAAATTGGCTGCTTGGATAATAACATTACCAAACAGTTGAATGGGTGTGCTTAAAAAAAAGGGGCCAATGAACATTCCATATTATGGGCGCAGATGCATTCAAACCTAACAGGTCAATGGTTCAGCCCAATGAATTGTCATAATTTACTTTGAATAATTTTATTTATCAATTTTCCCTCTATTGATAACCCTACAATCCACACAGGTGACCAAAATCTCCAATAACAAAAGAAAAGAAGTAGTGGAGGAGGTATCAGTCCAATTTTTGGAAGTTGGTGGTTAATGTCTCACTTTTACTCTACTTACAAAATTGCCCATGTGACTTCAGCCTAACCCAACCCTTCATCCAACCTGCCCTTGGCCCTGAACAATGTTTTACTATTTGATAATTTTGTATCAGCTGAAGAGTTAAAAAATTTCTCAGTTTTAGCATAGACATTTTCTTTCATGGCAGCTGTTGATATTCATTATCATAATCACCACTGCATAAAGTGAGAGGGGCGTCAATGGAAAGTGTTATATAAACATATGATTAACTTATCGAGCTGCGCTCCGTTATGAAAATATTACAAATATACTCAATTGCATTAAATCTTTAGCTGTTGATTTAGCACTTTAAGAGCCTGTGTGGGCGCACATTAAATTTGCTTTCATCGATAGTTTGAGAAGCTTCTGAATCAGAACTCATTGACGGCTGCATTTGACCTGTGGTTGACTTCTTCTGACCTACTCCAAGCTGTTTTTGTATTCCCAAAGCGTTATATCAGAGAAGAAGCAGTTCTAACACGCATAGCATTCCATGGAACAGGCCCTTTAAATGCTTTCCAATAAAACCCAGGACTCTTGTCATATGAACTCATTCTCTCAGCGGAAATCTTTTATGATGGAATTAATGGCAGCTCGTTGGAGTGACTGGTTTGTCAGGGATCCAACTATAACAAAAAACAAATGAGACGGTGAATTCAAATAGCAGGAAAATAAACTGAGAGCTGTGTGGAAAAATGCTGCTTGTTTTCCATGTAATACAATAAAAACAGGTTGGCTTGAAGCCTACGGATGTGATGGTGACCCTTTGTGCACCATGTTTGATGCTATATGAGATGGTGTCCGCCATTAAATGTCAGTTTAGCTATTACAAGACTATAAGAGGTAGGAAAACCATATGCACTCCTCCAAAATCTAACCAGTTTGGAGGCAAAAGTGACGTTTTCTCTATGACATTATGGGTAAGGGGCTAGGACAAGGAAGTCCTTTATAAATATCCATTGGGTCAAATAAACCACAATGCCCACCCACAACTAAAACACCCCTGGAACGGGTCTTTAAATGCCCCTAAAATGTTTTTTAGGATGCTCAATGCATTTTTAATATAATATTATTATAATTTATATTATTTAAGTAAATAAACCCATGGGGTCCATCCACAACTAACTTTAAACTTTAAATCCCCCTAAAATCTCCTTTATTACATTCAATGCACAGAAGAAGGTGATCCTTTTTAATTATCTAAAAATGTAAATTCATAGTGCCCACGTACAATTAAAATACCTCTGTAACTAATCCTTTAACCTTCTTTATGGGAATATTACACAGAAGAATAATATTATTTTCCAACATATAAATATATAATTACATTGGGGCCACTTACTACTAAAATACCCGTGCAACTGGTTTTTAAATGCCCTTGAAATCTCAAATGCTCAACTAATACAAAAAGGTGATTCTTATTTAACTTATAAATGACTATTTCCAATGGTGCCCACAGGAACTGCTCTTTTAACGCCCCTGAAAAGTCAACACAATCTGACATTTTTAATATATAAGTATAAATTTTCATGTTGCCAAACCCACATCTTATACCCCATGGAACTGATCTTTAAATGCCCCTAAACCACACACACAAGAAGATGATCCTTTTGAACAAATAAATAATTTTATGGAGCCAAGCCACAACTAAATCCCCTCCTATAATTGGTCTTTAAATGCCCCTAAAACCTTTTTAAGGGGCTCAACACATAAGAAAATGTATAAAAGTATATTTTTCCATTATGTCCACCAACAACTAAAATAACTCTGGAACTGGTCTTTAAGTTCCCCCCGAAAATCTTCATTAAACTCAACACACACAGGAAAGTGATCTTTTTTTAAAACATATGAATTTATAAATCCATGATGCCCATTTACAACTAAAATACCCCTGGAAGTGATGTTTAAATGCCCCTCAAAGCACAAAAGAAGGTGAACCTACCTACATATAAATATATTTTTATTTGTGCCAACCCACAACTAAATTATCCTTGGAACTAATCTTTAAAACTTTCTTTACGAGTCTCAACAAACAGATTATTCTTTTCTAACATATAAATATAAAATTCCAAGGAGCCTACTCACTCCTTAAATGCCCTTGGAAGGGGTTTTGTTATTACCAAGGTGCCTATCACAGCTAAAACATACCTTTAAGTGCCCCAAGAATAATTTAAAACCTTCAACATGTAAAAAAAAGTTTGATTTGTTTACTATACAAATACCTCTGGAACTGGTCTAGAAATTCCCCTTAAGTCTTCAAGACACTCAACACAAGAAGATGTCCCTTCAAGACATAAATAGAAAAGTTCTTGCAGCTCACCTACTATTACAATTCCATGGAAATGTCCTTTAAATGCCCCTGAAATCTTCTTTAGGATGCTCAATTCATACAAGAAGGTGATTCTTTTTGAACTTATAAATGGATATTTCCATGGTGCCCACTACAATTAAAATACCCCAGAACTGGTCTTTCAATGCCCCTGAATCCTTGTTAAGGGGAGATGGCTCTTTTTAAACATATAAATACATTTTGCATTCCTAAGCCCTATACACTAATAAAAAAGCCCTCAAACTGGTCTTTAAGTGCCCCTAAAATCTTCTTCAGGACACTCATCTCACACAATAAAGTAGTTGTTTATAACACATAAATGTATAATTCCACTGTGCTCACCTACAACTAAAATATCAACTGGTCTTTAATTGCTCCTAAAATCTTCTTTTGGAGGTTCAACTCATATAAGAAGGTGATCTAGGAAGATGGCCCTTTTTCAACATATATAGATATAATTCCATGGTGCCCACCTACAGCTGATATACCCCTGCAACTGGTCTTTAAATGCTCCAATACCTTTTTTAAAACACTCGACAAACCCAAGGGGCGATCTTTTTTTCAAATATGAATTTATAAACCGACGGTGCTAAAATATTCCTAGAAGTGATCTCTAAATTGTGCCATTGTGCCAACCTACAGCTAAGAATGAGTACACAAATGCAATAATTAAAAATAATAAAAAAGACTGAGCGATGCATAAACAAGCACTGTACATACAGCACCATTTTTGCTCAATAGTTAGGGGAGTAGGGAGAACGATGGAGCGGCACCCCGCTGTGCTCTCTCCCCTTCACTTCCATTATGATTGTTCCTCGTTCGTCGTCTGTGGGTCCGCCAGGACTGGTGATGGAACGACTGACAATGAGTGCTGTACACACGCCAGATTCTCGTATGATATCAGCCCTGAGGTGATTATTGGACGGGAATCATCTGACGTGTGTACGTAGCCTAATCTTTAAATGCCCCTAAAACCTTTGGAGCCCCAACACACCAAAACATGAAGATAAATTAATTCAGATTCTTTGGATGTCTTCGCTCCCTCTGCGGCCCATATGTCATTGGTTTCCGCAGATGTTTCCGAGTCTTTCCATGCATTGTTCTTCTCCAGACCAAGCCCGGGAGCTGGGAGACGGAGATTTACCTGTTTGATGTACGTAATTCCCTGTTTATTTTATTTTCTCTTCATGTCTGCCCCTTTCCTATAAAAGCCCTCCCTGCCGCCTGTTTTCTTCCCCAGATGTGAATTGCATTGTGAGTTAGACTTTCATCAGTGCGGTCTTTGTGAACTGTGCGCTCATCCTTGTCTGTTTCTGCATCGCTGTGCCTGTCTTGTGGTGAGGACCATTGTTACATATGAATAGAACAGTGTGCTCTCCTGTAAAAAATAAACACACCTATTCTCTGAATGCCCTAGAGCAATTCAATGGCATACATGGAACGCAGGAGACCAATAATGTAGTTATAAACTCTACAGCTAAAATCTCCTACAGGCTGGTACATCTAACAGAAGTTGTTTTTTATTATCTGTAGCTCTGGTTGTATTTATGTCAGGGGATCCTACCATGGAGGTGACCACGCTTCATCCCTGTTTCCTAAATGGGCTCACGAGTTGTCACCCTGACACAAGCTGTCCTGAACAATGCTGTCACCGTGCAGACATTGGCCTGATTTAATAAAGCTCTCCAAGGCTGGAGAGGATACACTTTTATCAGTGAAGCTGGGTGATCCAGCAAACCTGGAATAAATCTGGTCCAGGATTGAAAACATTTGCTAACAAATAGCAAATGACTTTTACGAAAACCATTCCAGGTTTACTGGATCACCCAGCTTCAATGAAAAAAGTGCATCCTCTCCAGCCTTGGAGAGCTTTAATAAATCAGGGCCAGTGGGTGTGGCTTATGAAAGCTCTCCAAGACTGGAGAAAATAGATTATCATGGGGGAACCTGGGTGATCCAGCAAATGATGGAGGGCATATGGACAGGACGTGGCTACTAAGATGAAACTAAGAGGATAAAACTAGGTATTTTATTAGCAAACTCATATACTTTCAGATCCATCCCATCCATCAAGCCATTCTGATATTTGCATAAGGAAACCCATTAGGAGGAGTACTGAGGCTATTCTATGCAATGCAGGTGGGAGGGGCCAGCAGGGTGTTTTGCATGACTTCCTAAAAACATTGCAGTTCTGTTGGCCCCACAAGCCATTATCTGCCTGATTTGAGGCAAATTATAAGCAGATACATTTAGGAATATATGTCTATGGTGTTTATATACGAAGGGGTGCTGAGAAGTTCCTGGCTTTGCCCCCTTCCAGATGACATAGAAAAATGAATGTGGGGGCATATGACAGCAATATATCTTAGTATGTAACTGTGCAAATATCAGGTCTTTGCAATTCTTAAAACTGTTTTTTTCTTTTAGTGAGAAACTGTGATGGCAGAGGCACAAGCAAGTTTCACGTCGTTGGAGTTACGGGTTATCACCACTATCCTAGACATGCCCAAGCTTTCAGCGAAGTGGGTGCCAAAATGTTTGAACAGTAATCAGAAGAAGGAACGAGTTGAAGCATCCAAAGACGTTTTGGCCCATTTTGAAGCAGCACAGGACTTTTTGGCTAAGTTAGTGGCTGAGGATGAAACCTGGCTCCACATCTATGATCCTGAAACCAAGGAACAGTCAACGGAATGGCGCCACAGTGGGTCCCCCCAGCCGAAGAAGTTCCGAACCCAGAAATCAGCCAAAAAAGTCATGGTGTCCGTTTTCTGGAACAAAGACTGTATTCTGTTGGTGGACCACCTACCTCAGGGCTCTAGTATCACCGGACAGTAATATGCTAACCTCCTAGACCAGCTGAAGGAGGCAATTAAGATGAAACGCCGTGGAAAGTTGACCAAACGGATCCTTTTTTTGCAGGACAATGCACCTGCTCACACATCCAACGTTGTGGCTGCCAAATTGAACACCCTGGGTTTTTAATTGGTCCACCATCCCCCCTATTTACCTGACCCGCACCTTCGGACTATTATCTGTTCCCGAATTTTAAGAAACACCTGAAGGGGCTTGTGTCAGGGTGAGGACGTTGAGGACGTTTCTGACGTCAAAGATGCTGCTGAGAGTTGGTTTGCGGCCCAACCAAAGGACTTTTATTTGAACAACTACACATCAGTCTCGGGGGGGAAATGTTGAATAAATGTGTTATTTCATAACTCTGGCTCTCTTCTTTCTGGGCAAAGGCAGGAACTTCTCAGCACCCCCTTGTATATCTATCCAGATTTTAGGCTCAGTGAATGTTCTTTTTCCTAGGAAAATTACAGCAGCCTTGGAATGTGATAGCTCTGCACTATTTATATCACAGAAACAACAAGGGGCCATCCGGGGTGTCCTGAGTAACCTCATGTGAAGACACCGCCCCTGTCTTTTGTGTTGTTGTTGGATATAGGAAGTGCAGACCTACTGGATTTAGGAAGAAGAGAGGAGGACGGAATTCTGTGCTCAGGTGAGTCTGATGCACCAATGCAGGACATGCACTCCCCAATGCAGACAGGCTGCAAAGATCTATAAAATTCCTATGTATTGGGGGTCCATGGGGGTTTCATGAGGATTCCAAAGACATCTATTACATGTATAACCCTAAAAGTATCCATCTCCCCTATCTTATCCCCATTCTCTTCCCTAGAGGGGTCAGATATTTACATTTGAATTTAGCATAATGCCTAATATTTATTTTTCTATTTATGTTTATATGGTAAATATTGTATATTGTTTTATTATGTGGTTCCAAGATTTTTTATAAAAACAAAAATTACACCGGTCAGGTTTTATTCCTTGGACTTGTATATTTTTTTTCCAAAACAAACACACTGTTGCTGAAAGTTTTGCTGAATGTTTCATTTGGAGTTGGGCTTTCATTTCAAAGTCCTTTTAAATCTTCATCTTAGACCTCGCTGTTCACAAAATGCCAACCCTGACATGTGATTTGATTACATTGTGGTCACTCTTTCTGGAAAAGTAACAGATCTACTGGCAGGATCAATGTTGTGTTTCATTATTATAAGTATTCAAATATAACCAATTCATTGGAGGATGCCGATTACTGCACAGCTAAAAGAGAGACAATTGGGGAGAAGGGGGGATGGGGAATTTGGGTTTAAAGGGCATTACCTTGAAATGAAGGGTTATTTGCATCTCTTCTGTGTTCCTTCACATTCTTCTTCTTCCTTCTACCCAGTGCTATGTGCAATGATGATGTCTAGGGGAGCATAAGGTTACGGGTGGCCGACATGCAGTATTGGGTATGGCATGGGGTGCTGATTGGCCTCTTTAATCAGATATTAGTCTTCTGGATCTGTTTCTGCTGGCAAAAAGCAACATGTGTACAGTGGTCCCCCATTGTTGTTCATCAATCTGCCATCAATGACCAAACAGGAATCACCTATGGAGGAGAGCACAGGAGAGTTCCGCTCACTTATCCTCCCCCTCTCCTCTCCATGGTTATTTACCTGTCAATACAGTCATTTACCTGTCATTGGAAACAACCACAAAAGATCATTTATATCAGTCAAATGACATCTGTACTGGGCTTAACACATTTATTGACCTACAATAGTTGGATGGAGCACATACAAAGACACAATCACGCTCAGAGATTAGCACAGCATGACTTTTCTAGGCACCGGACCAGAAACTAGACTGCTATCCTGACCGCCTAATCCTGCCCTTCCTTCCTGATAATAAGCTGGCAGCTTTTCCATCCAGAACATATAAATATTGGGCACTGTAACGGAACAATTGTACAATATCACAGGCAGGGTGGTAAATGGATCAAATGCCTTACCAATCCCAAGCTAAATGGGGAAATTTCAGCTCTTAATGGTCAATGTTTGAAAGAAGAGCAAAAAGGTTTTTCTTGGAATTGTAAAGGATTACGCTGCATTTTTTTTCCATTGATTGGTTGTAACTGTTAGCTGATCACATTGAGTTTATTTGCCATGTTTAGGCTTTTTTCAGACATGTAGTCTAAAACTGTGTACCTAGCCACCCATGGGCACCCATACCACTTCAGCTTTTTGTAGTCCAGTTAGGTTCCATGGAGTTCACTGGGGTAAGGAATGTGGGCCATCCCTAATCTTCTAGCAACAATGGCAACCAAATGGCAATGCAATGCAGAGGAGCTCAGTGCAGTTGGAATGTATCCCCATTCAAGCCAAAGGAAGCCACTCAAGACCAGGCAGAAGCTACATTGCACTTTGAATATAAACCTAAACAAACAACACATGTACCTTTTAATATTCTGTTAGCAATCAGCATTTTCACCCAGCAGCAGACAGAACCTTGAGCATACATATAAAGAGTCCTGTACATAGTTGAGATGGAAGTTTGGCTGCCAGGTAAGCTCTTTGCACCAGGGAGGGGGGAATGACATCCCACCCAACAAATCTACAAAAACTCCAGGACACTGAACAGAACTTATTATTGATCTGGGGAAAATATATACAAATCATGGAGCCCTAAAGCTGAGGAACCTCGGTGGCACCTATCATCCCTCTCCTTCGTTCTCCCTCACTCTCTCTCTCTGTCCCCCTTCCCAGATTTGAACTTCTTTCCTATTAATCCTCAATTTCTGGCCTGGAAGCAGGATGGAGAGCCCATTCATTTCTTCCAAGACACTCCGGGCCTTGATCCCAAATAAAGAGTTGCAAATCAGAAGCAACACAACTATTACCAGCTTTATCTAAGCCCTTCATCATCGCTTTCCAAGGTGAAAATGTTGCCAAATACCCTCTGGATATGGTCTCACATTTCCCAATATGCTACTATCTATCTATCTATCTATCTATCTATCTATCTATCTATCTATCTATCTATCTATCTATCTATCCATCCATCCATCCATC
>NC_092864.1:11923528-11967572 GCF_032062135.1 Pyxicephalus adspersus
ATCTATCTATCTATCTATCTATCTATCTATCTATCTATCTATCTATCTTTCTATAGCCCCCCAAAAAATTGTTATAATCTGTTGCAACCCATTGCTGCATATTAGTTTGTTTAGTTTTGCCAACAAGCGCTCACCAAAATTGCACATGCCATAACAAGTCTGCGGTGGCATCAGGCTCATTCCAATGTTTTTCTTTCCGCTATACATTGTAATGAATGTTTGTCTCAGTGTTTGCCTGCAGGTCTGTGATCACTGCACAGCAAAGAACAGAATACCCAGCCAAGCTGAAAAGTCACGTGCAGGAGCCAAATGTAACACTCCAACCCTCCAGGAAAACTCAGCAGCTCCTAGGCAGCAAAACTTGAATTAAGTGAAGAAGCAGCAGGCGAGGACACTGGGAGACGATTCAGAGGTGGGGGGAAAGTTTTGCAAAAAAACAGCCTGCGGTTAACAGCGGTGAGTCCACAATGCCTCAGAAAATGCCGATTTTCCTGCCTGGCTGGCTGGTTAAATTGGACAGTCAGGCTGCTTTTTTATTTTTTTTTTTGTAACCACTAGCAAGGGTGGAGTCTCTAAATATGACAATATCTTTTGTAGGAAAAGGACATCCAGAAAACAAGAGCTGACCGGCATTCTGGGAATGCAAAAAGTTGGCATTTTCGCAGTCGTAAGTACCTTTTTGTTTATTATTCACAAAGCGCACAATAAAGTGCAGACCCGTACTGTGTTTTTTTACAACAGGAATTATTCTTTTGGAGTGTTTTTGTTACTTTTTTGCTTTTTTTGTGTTACTGTTTGCAGTAAGTCACAGCCAGCTGTGTTTGATTACGTGTTCAGATTTATTTTGCTGAGCAGAATTATGTCATTCTGAGCATGCTTCTTCCTGCAGAACAAACCTTCAAGGTATTATTTTACTTCTCATGTTTGTGAATCGAGATCTTAGCTAGATAACATTTACTTTGCATGAGCTCTGTGTCTAATCAACAAATTATATTTTTATTTTTAGCTGCTATTCGCTAACGGCTTATGAAATTATAATTTTAAGAACATGAAGAATCCCAGATGGAATTGTATATAGTTTGGTATGCACTGTGTATTTGTGTATCTTTTATTACATCTCAGCGCTGCTGATCGCTTGCATCCTCTTTCAGCTATGTTCTGCCTCCATGCATTGGGCCTGATTTATTATAGTTCACCAAGACTGGAGAAAATAGATGATCATGGGATAACATGGGTGATACAGCAAACCTAGATTGGATGACTTAAAAATATTTTGCTATTAGTTGGGAATTGTTTTCAATCCTGGACCAGATCCATTCCAGGTTCATTCAGGTCATCCATGATAGTCTATCCTCTCCAGTCTTAGAGATCTTATTAAATCAGATCAATCGCTTTAGTGTCAGCTGCACATTATCACCAAGGCGGGGAGGGTCATGATATTGATAACCCTGTCCCATGCCAGTGCATTGCTCCCACTTGTGTTCTTCACCAGGAGAGCACTTGAAATGGTGACAACCTAAATACAGAATTGGGAGGCTGCCTTTCTGTTCTAGCTCCTGAAAACTAATGAGGGGCTTTTTTGGCATATTAACAGCTTTGGGACAGTTAAAAAGAGCTTCTGTAACCTTCAGGAGCCATTTACGAGGAACTTCCCCCCAATGCAAAATTCACAATTCATATACATACATATATATATATATGTTCAAATAGTAAAACTTTCATTGATTGGGTGGCATAAATGAACATATTGCAATTTACCAAAAAGTGCCTACATTATTTTGTACTTCCATATTTCTTCTGCCACTGGTGATGTCGACATTGGTTCTTCTTGGGATGCCCCATGAAGCTGTCACTGCTAAAGGAGAAATTTTGAGCCGATTTAATAAAGCTCTCCAAGACTGGGGAAAATAGACTATAATGGGAGAAGCTGGATGATCCAACAAACCTGGAATGGATCCCGCCAAGGATTGAAAACATTTGCCAAATAGGAAATCCATTTCAGGTTTGATGAGCTCTCCTATGATAGTCTATCTTCTCGAGTCTTGAAGAGCTGTAGTAACCCTCTGTGGATCTTGGTTTATCAATTTTTGTTGGCAATCTAGCATAGTTTGATATTGTATATTGGTTGTCAGGACTAAAGCAATAAGAGTGTTGGGTGGGGTAATGACCCTTATGTTCCTAAAGCCATGGCAATGGTTAAACATAAACAAACTCAAATCCCATAAAATGCACGCTCAAGATCTGCCGTGGATGTCATTTGCAGGTCTCCGATGACTTAGAGATTTTAAAATGCCAACGTGACATTATAACACGGGGTGGATGGACCACTGGGATTTTAAACTTGGTATATAATGAAAGGCAAGTAAACAAACACAACATTTATGTATTTATTTATTGGCTATGAATTTAAAGAGTGTGCTGGCCCACTTTAAAAACCTATTACACCATTACAATACATTACAAGAACCGTTATTAGAAATTACAACAACCTAAATTTTGCTTTCCAAAATTTTTGCCAAAATTTTGCACAGATCTTGGATTTTTACCAAATAATAATATAATTGAAATGCTATAATGCATTATGAAAAAATGCTATATAATGATAATTGAAATGCTTCATTTCGCTGCTCCCTTATTTGAAATGATTTTGTATAAAGCTGCTTGAGTTTTTTGTTACTTTGTGAGAGATAATCCCACCAAAAACATGAATAGTAGAACAGGAATTGTCACATTCAGTTAACAAACAATATATGAACGCAAAAATTCATGACTTTTGCCTTTGATTACAGCGCACATTGGCCATGGTATCATTTAGATAACTTTATTCAATGTCAGAGAATTTATTTCCGTCCAGATTTGCATTCATTGTTCCCCAAGTTCTTGTATTGACAATAGGAGAGTCGGAGCGCTGTGTCTTCTCCAGCTCATCCCAAAGATTCTCAGTGGGGTTTAGATCTGGACCCTGTGGTGGCCACTCCATTCCTGACAGTAATGTCTCATACTCCCTTAATTACATTTTCACAAATGCCTTGTGATGCAGTTAGGTGGAGTTCCCTTAAGCAAGGGATTGTGGGCCATCTCTAGTCCTCTGGCAACAATGGTAACTGAACCTCAAAGCAATGCAAAGCAGCTCCGGTTAAAATGTGTCCCCCTGTAAAGTCGAAGGAAGACACCGGCTGGTCAGAAGCTACATTACAATGCGAACGCAAACCAAAACTGCTTGATCAATCTGGGTATTGTCATCTTGGAATATGCCAAGATGGATAAAAATCCATTGATGGAAAAACCTGGTCATTCAGTATATTCAGGTTGTCAATTGACCTCATTTCCCGGGCTTATCTCTTTGCCTAGAGCTGACCAATTAAAGCAACCTCAGTCTTTTTGCTTAGATTGTGACTTTTTTTGGCCAAGCAATGTATGTTAATAAGATAATTAACATTAAATCCTAACTCCACCCAAAAACATTGCATTGTTTAAGTAGGCAAGTGTCAGATGTTTGTAGTTTTGTGCCGGCAGTTACTGACGAGGTTCCCTTCCTGTCCCAGTGCCAGTATAGGTGGTACCAAAACTGGAAAGTAGGAATAAAAAGCAGGTCTTCTAAACCTTCTTTATCCAAAACTTTTGACAGTAACCTTACTTTAAAGAGAAACTTTTTTATAGTTATCTTTTAAAAACCCCATATTGGTCATTTAGAATTCTAGCTTATGTTGGCCATTTCTAACATGAGCAGTGCAAGCCCCTGGAGAATTCAGTGTATAAAATTCTTCTTCTTTCATCTCAGAGTATAAAGCGGGGTGAGACATGGGTGATGTAATTGGCGGCAATAGATTTTCAGCTGTGAAAAACTAATCCTGTATCTGCAGCCATTGGCCCTCCTGCTGGGTCTACAGTGTGTGAATCACTAGCAGTTCCTGGCAATCTAGACATTTATATATTGCATGGCCAGTTTTTAGTCTTTCGTGAAAGCTGTAGAGCGAGAATGTCAGATTAGTGTTCAGTGCTACTTTGATGGTTGCTTTTAAAGTGCACCTGTATCCTGATCAGGAACCAAATGATTCCTTGTCATAGACCAAAAACCTGTGCAAGCCACTGATGAAGCTCCCAATACAACGTGGCTTTAAGACCTGACTTAACCATTAGTTCAGGACAGACGGCCAAGTAACAGGACCCACTGAGGACTCCAAACTGATTCCATTTTTCATGGCAAGGTAAACCCCAACCAATAAGGCCCTGTCAATATAATGATATAGGGTGCAACGCTGGGAAGATCTTCAGTAGGTCACAACTGTCCAATGGCGGGTTGTAGCTTTGGTGAGACTGAACTCTTCTGGCACCACATTTGGTCTCCCCCATCACCCTTCCATTAGTCACTAACCACTCAGCAAAGAATGTATCCGGAGAATGTACAATTATCTCTATTGGGTCCTAAGCTACATACAAATAGTAGATACTTTTTGCCAGGAAGAACGATCAGGATCGTCAAGGGCAAAAGTCTAGCAAGTGTACAGCGGATGTTTAGAGATCTGCCATGGTGGATCAGTAACCAACCAAGTAGGGATGACCTCTGTTATGTCCTATGGGAGTGGATGCCCACTCAAAGGTGAACATAGGGAGGTGCAAAGTGGGCCCTTCTCAGCCAATAGGAACCCCCACAGGGGCCCAAGGGACATTCAGCAGGGGAATCGCAAACCAATTCTGCACAGGAGCACACTGTGGCTATGTTCGTCCTTGCTTCCACTTGTCCCCCACCTACCAATCCCCATAGAACTTCGCTCGCTCATTCTAGCTTTACTGAAAACATTCACGAAAGATCATTTTCAGCAACAGAGATTTGAAGTTTGTACACATCTTAGCAAACCTTAAAGATTAGAAACGCTTGAACTTTTCAGTTTGGAGAAAATATACTTTGTAAGCAATTTAATTAACATCTTCAAATATAAAAACAAATTAATGTTTTGTTGAGTGTTGAGAATCCGGTAGGAAAATACATTCCGTTATCAAAAAAAAAAAAAAGATCAAAAATTGCTGAAATGTACTGCTTCTATAAGAGTAAATTAACTTTATAATACTTTATAATAAGGCTTGTACAGAGCCCAAGGGGGGATTAAATGCATGGATGTCTTTTCTATCAATTTGCAATTGTGGAATTCGAAAATGGACTGGATGATAGTCTTGCAATTAATATAAATTATAATTGCAAAGAGAGAAATATTCAGAAGTATGGGAATGACCTAATTGCCCCTTGGAGGGGGTGGGGAATTGTCAACCATTTACTTTGCAGGTAAACATCACCCATTAATAATGATGCAAATACTGAAATCTGTGTTTCTCAACATTTTAACATGGGGGGCCTTCCAGAGAACCCCTTATATAATTACTGTACCCACAGCTCACAGGATATTAGTGTTGTGGTCAGTAGGGAGAATGCCTTTTACATTGCTGGCCAAAATGTCACCCTTACAGATAGCCAAAATGAATATTGGTGTCACTTAAACTGACCTGAGAAGCACAAACTGCTCATTGCTCAAAGAACTCACAGCAACCCCTGGAAGAACCTTGGTTGAGGAACACTGCCCTTTGCCTGGGTTAGCACAGGAGTATTGCAGTACAGCTATTTATTTCCTTGTTCTGCTTTTCCTCCCCCAGTCACAACTTCAATATAAAGGGCAAGATATATATCTATATGGCAAGGCTGAAACCAAGTCAAAAAATTACTTACACTGCTTCTATGAAAAAATAATAATATAATATAATAATAAATACGGAGCTGATATCTATTATATCTGCCCAAGTTCTGAAGTCTTTACTTGAAATGGTCTAAGATGCTTCTAAGCCTCGACTCCCTAACATCATTTTGCAGCTGAGCAGTTTAGAAAATGTGTTGGGTACCCTCAGGATTAAAGTTTTTCCAACTTTAATACCCAACTACACAAGTGACTAAATATTTAAAAGCTGTTTTAGTTTTTCATTTGACCAGTTAATCCTCTGAAATCATTCTTTTGTAAATAAAAAGGCTAAGCAAGCTGAAATAATATTGATACACAACACTGCGCAGTGCTGCCTTACCCTACAGTTCTAAAAACAATGAGTGATCCTAAAGACCTTGCCAAAGATCTAAAAAAGATCCTGTCTCGGTACTCCTCCAGTTCTTCTCATGTTTAACCTTTTACTGGCATCACCAATGTGGCACGGTAGTAGTGGGATGCAAACAAGTTGCAAGAATTATTAATTTGGGCAGCTTTAAAGCCATCCAACCACTTTTATGAGGCAAAAAAAGTTGGTGTCCCTCCATACCCCAAAAGCTCTGCAGGTTTGCCAGGCTCACCCATTTTCTAAGACTTACAAAATTGACATTGATGGAAACAGTATGATAGTTCAGCTCTCGGCACATGTGGACCAAGACGTATCTAATCCCGGCCAGTGCAGCTGGGTAAAGAGTAGAATGGGCACGTTCCTTTCCCAAACTTGTTGATGGTGGGTGCATCAGAAGACATTAGGAACCCAATAGACCCCTGATATCTCCATGAAGAGAACCTGTCACTTTCTATTTGCTATTATTTACCCGTAACCTTAATACTAGCAATAGGGTTATGTGAAAAAAAGGAAGACATGTAAAGAATAAAACTAGTAAAAAAGCAAAAATATACCCCTGATCCTTCATACATTTGTCTTTCCTGAGCCTAGGTTCAGATTATTGTCTTTTAAAGGGTGTTTGTGTTTATCTACCCTAGGGACAGGGTCTCTTTCAATTACAAGGACTGGAAGACCAAAGTGGGTTATTCATGTCCTTGGCATATGCGACCTAAGGATTAAGGCGTAATCCCAATCATGATTCTGCTAACTAGTCTCTAGTCACATCTATTGATCACTTTCGACTTTTGGTTTAAATGTCAGAACATTCAGTAATGATCAAAACAATGAAAAAAATGATTTGTTAACAGCTGTCGTGTATATATGTCTCATATAACCAATATAAATGGTCCCCAGCTTTTATCAGCTTGTGATTGTAAAAGCAAGAATGGGCACCACCATATAGGCAATTTTTGAGGTTATAGTAGGAGAATTGGGAGAATAATAATAAATGTTGTTGTTAAAGTCTAACCAAAGCTAATATTTCATTGTCTGGTAATGGGTTTGTGGTTCTGTGCAATATATGGTGTTCTCATTATCTCTGGTAGATTTTCATTTATTTTATATTTACATTAAACATAACAGGAGGTGCTGGAAGACACAAAGGTGTGCAGGAACAACTAGGTCCATGTCGGTCTATTTGGTACCCTGGTGCAACCCCCTACAACAACCTCCATTTATTCTCTAGTCTATGTTCCGAATATGGGGATCCACCCTCTTTATCTGTCCAGATAACTACTAAAAGGGAAAATCCACATTTTGAGAATTCACCTACAAAAGTGTGCAGGACCAATTAGGGCCATTTATAAGTTATTTTGGAGCCCTGTCAAATCACCATACCCAATCCAATTTCTAGTCTGTGGTCACAATAAAGAGATTCACCCTTTCAGTCTGGAAAGGGAAAATCCACATTTTGAGATATCACCCAAAAAAGAACAGAGGGTAAATTTACCACTGGGTTCACTTGTTTTGGTGTAAATGAAGAGAAACCTTTATTCCATTTGGAACAATGTCCTCTCTAAAGGACACTAAGTGAAGTAAAAGCTCTTAATCGTTCCTGGGGTGAAGTTAGGCCCTGGCCCTGTTCTTAGGCCAAAAAGTTTCCTCATTGGGTTGAAGCATAACATTGGATACTAAAAAAGAGGTGAACGTTACCATATAGAAACATAAGGTATGTGAGGCCAAATGTAGTGGGTATGTAGCAGCAACTTGGACATGGCTATAGTTAATGGCAGCTTTACCAATCTTTATTTGGGATTCAGGTCCAGAGTGTAATGGGTGGGCCAAACACTTCATCCCTTTCCCAGCTATGGCAGCACTTACCAAATCCTGGCCTAAGATGGAGTGTTTGACTCACACATTACATCCAACACACTCCAGACCAGGATTCTAAAAAAGATCAGTAAAGCTACAGTTCAGTTCTGCCATGACTTGCATCCATTTTGGGGTTCTTTATTCTCTTTTCCAAGTAAAAAAGAGAAAGTTGCTGCCAAATACCCTCTACATTTGGCCTTAGGATGCTACACCTGTTATATGATCACCATGCCAGCTCTGCTGAAAATCATGTTATGCGATTTTTAAAAAAAATCGTCAAAGTTTGCTTGAGCGATTTCAATGGTGAAATTGAAGGTGTTCTTGTTCAGTGTGTGAGTTTAACACTTATGTGGGATAGTCTATTTCTTTATATTAGACCAAAAGAACAGAAAGTTGAGGAGGAACAAGGGATATAGTGTCTATGATGATTATCCTCTGACCCTAGACCATCATAAACCCTCTGTCTCTTGTTCCTCCTCAACTTTCCCTTCTTTTGGTCTAGTATAAAGAAATAGAAATGTACATTGAAGTACAACCTAATTGTTCTGTATTTGATAACTGGGAGAATTTCCTTTGACTTATAGGTTCCTTTCCTTCCCATCTCAGAAGGCCGCTATGAGTCAAGAAACACTAAAGTCGAGTTTTATATAGTTGTCTTGTACTATTCTTTCAATTTGAAGGTTTAAGTCTTTTTTTAGATAGATTTGAAAATGAAAAAACAATAGAATGCTTTATGTGGTGCTGGTTGCCATGCTGTGTTTGTGTTGTATTTTTATTGGAGTATTTGGAAAGTGTCAGCATGTTCTCAGGGGCTCTAAAGACATCAAACGGAGATATACAGAGAGGAACTCAATTACATCCAGGTATCCCCAGGGCTACCTTCTAAAGCATTGCCTGGACATTGACTGTTCCAGGGATAAAAAACCAACTGCGCCTTTATTTTCTGAGTCGTAACCCTGCACTCCAGCCTTTCATGCTATGGAGTTCATTTCCCACCAGTCATCAGCTATTGTATGTCTCCATACTACTTCATCAAGCCCTTGTTCTATTCAGGCTTTGAACTCTGGGGCAGGTGCTGCAACCTTTGCTCATTTCGTGACTGTTAATGTGTTTGTCTGTTCAAAGCCAAAAATAAGACTTCAAATAGATCTGAGTCCTAAATGAATTGATATTTGCTTGGTATAGAACTTTGCATTGTTGAGTAGTCACTTTCTTTGCAATGATCTTTTCTGCATCTGAGTGTTGCTGATCTCTTTTACAGCCACTTCCGGTCTACGTATGCTTGCTCCATGGTCAGCTTCACATCATTCCTCAGGGTCTGCTTCCCAATATTGATAATGGGGAGACATGTGTGTGCAATGTGTATCACTTTATTAAAGATTTCCAGGCCTGGACAAGATGGACTATAATCAGAGAACATGGATGATCAAGCAAACCTCATCCATTTATTTAAATCGCTTACAATCCTGGACCAGATCCATACTAGATTTGCTAGATCACCCAGGTGTCCCCGTGATCTTCTTCAGGCTTGGAGAGCTTTAATAAATTAGGCCCATAGTGTCCATCAAGGGTACGTGTGACTGGGTGACAAAGTGGCAGAAGCACAACAAGGCGATGACTGTCACAGGGTGCCTGAATAAGGACCTTCATTGCCAACAAAGCTTTGTTAACATTAGTTTCATTTGCAATATTCTAAAATCCAGGGATGGTTTTGTTTGGAACATAATAAATCTCTTCCTAGGCAGGAATAAAGTTTTATTAATAGGCATGCAATTTCATAATAGTGTTTTGTCATTTGTGTACTCGTTTCACAATGAAAAATGTAGCCTATTAATAGCCTGCAAAGTCAAGTACAGACGCTCCATCCTGGAAATGATCACTAGTGACAGAAAGGAAAGAATAACTTCTGCCCAGACAGACATGTTATGTTCCATGGAGAGGGGAAAGTTTAGGACAAATGTAAGGCATCATGTTGTATTCTGTTCCATGAAGAGGGGAAGGGGTAGGACAACCATAGGGCACCCATGCTACCCATAGTATTAATATTATTATTATTATTATTATTATTAATAAACAGGATTTATATAGCGCCAACATATCACGCAGTGCTGTACATTAAATAGGGGTTGCAAATGACAGACTAATACAGACAGTGATACAGGAGGAGGACCCTGCCCTGAAGAGCTTACAATTATACTGACCCAAAACCAACCTAAGACAAAAACAAATGATCGTTTGAGTCGTACAAAAAATTCTGGCTTCTATATGAGATTATTAGGCTTGGAAATGCTGTTCTGCTCACTCAGTGCCCAGAGTCAGCCGGCAGACCAAGATATATCAATAGTGGAATGTTTTGGGTGATTCTGATTTGTTAAAAGACAGTCTTTGCATTAAGGTAAGAAAAAGAACATATGTGATTGGCCATGGGCTTGTGAAAACAAGAAATTGTCACCATGGGTCTAACATGATTCTAACAAATCGTAGTTCATGTTCATGGCCCATCTGCCCCTTAGCCTTTGCTAAGTGTTTGCTACAAAAGACACCCTTTGAAGGAAGAGAAAGACGAGAAGTTTAACCTCTCCATGTTTGAAGTGCTCTTTTCTAGTCGTGTATACTGCAGACTGAATAGTATAAAGATGAATCCTGAAGTTGCTGCTAGTTACTGCAATTTCTTTTTATGATCCTGAAAGTATATAGAAGTTGTGCAGTGAATGTAAAACACAACTTGGCTTCATTTAGAATTTTAATTTTTGGACAATGTCCCAGCAGGGTGTTCAGTGTCTCGAATCTGGCACAGTTACAGATAGTGGATGTGCAATCCTGGCACATATGGATGTGTCCCTGGGGCAGACAATGCCAACAAAAATAAAAGTGGAATGAAACATTTATTAATAAAAATAACTTGGCTGCATTTCTCATTTTGTTGAGTGAGTTTTAGTAGCTCACACTTGGATTTGCTAGTAATGATTACTAATCAGATGGAACAAGTGAAAAACTATGAGACAAAATGAATTGGATTAGCCATTCTCAGTTTGGGTTCTATGACACCTGAGAGTTCCTCAAAGGTTGCTAGGGGTTTCTTGAACTGTTGCTGATTGACCCCCCATTGATGATACCGGAAGGTTCTGGAGACACTACCATGGGTAGAGACAGCTGTATGACTCCAATAATCCACTGGCCACCAATTTAAGAGGCTTTTCTTTCAACCAACCCCCAATAATTGGGGTTCCTCAAAATGCCAAAATGATTTCAAGGGCTCCTTAAACCTGCTACCTTCTTGGGTAGAAGATTGAGAAAGGCTGAAAGGATGGAAGATTGCTTCTTTTGTGTAAGCTACACAGTGATCTCAGGAGATGATGCCATCATTCTGTAGAAACAGATTGGACCGCCGGCAACATCAGACCTCTGGAGGCTGGCGTCCCAACATCCCCACTATACATCAACGTCCAAGAGAATTTCTGCTCTATGATCTTCAACAACTGAATTGGGGAACTTCACCTGAAGGCCAATTACAGCTTTTTCTGTCACTTTGAAAGATGCCTTATGGGATACCTACTAAAATACTGACACAAATCCCTAATTACACCTGGAGAGATTCTGAAGCTAACCCTTAAGAACCTATTACCACCCAACATCCAAAAACCCATTACACCACTCCAATCTACTCCTATGCTCTTTCTACTTGGTGAACCACCACTACTCCCTACACAATGTTGTGTCTCTCTATGTTCTACTGAAGAAGCCTTTGGGCGAAACGCGTTGGTAATTGAGACAAGCCTTTGTTTTGATGAGCACTGTGTATTTGTGAACACGAATATGTAGCGTTCACTGAGTAGATGTCTGCCTGTCTTTGCTTTCTCTTCAATACTTATACTATACCACAGGCAAGGCAATAGTATTCCTTTTTGGAAAACAGCAAACGTCCTCTTGCATATCTTCATCCCTATCCTGTAGAAACATTGCCTCTTCTTCCCCAGTGATCAAACTACAACATTGAGAGTGCAAAACTGCACATGTACCAGGATTTACGTGAGTATGTTATACGTGAACCTGCATCTTAGCCCTAGAAGTAGATGTTCACCCTGAATGATCGCTTACTAAAGTTTCCTCCTGGGGGGTTTAAAGGAGATTGGGTTAGGTAGAATTGTTTTTTTTTTCAGAAACTGTGACCTTTTTGAAATAAATGAAAACCCCTGACCCCATCCCAAGTGTTTTTTCTTGGATGAAATGTGGTAATGGCCAGCAGCTATAATTTCTCCGATCCGCACAGGCATGGCCATTGTATATGCATTCATAAATGTACAAGTATGATCCGTCTCCTCTGTGAGAGAGGGAAGTGTAGATATTGTCCCAATAGTTGCCAACTGACCTTTTCCACTACTTGTAATCCAAACTGATGACCCCTTCTACCCCAGACAGCTGACCCACTTTCCCCTCTATTCCAGACTGATGACCTATCCATCTACCCAAGATGGATGCCCCACATCCCACCAATTTAGCCGATATTGATAATCCATATACCACCCATCTTTTTCAGACTAATGAACCATATTCCACCATTTTCCCAAGACTGATGACCTGCATGCTGCCTAATTACCCTAGACTGATGACCCACAATCTACCCATCTACAGAAAACTGCCAGCCACATAGCACCTGATGGCCCACAACCCCTCCCTATCACAGCTCTAATAATCCCCATTCACCTTCCACTCCACATTATTGACCCACACAACTTCTTATGACTCCTAGCTTCAAATCCAGCCTACCTGTTTCATGATCCAATCTACCCCCATATATATTTTGGATAACCAACATTTATTCCTTCTTACCTAAATTGATGGCCTATAACCCCCAAACATTCAAAGCCACACCCCCCTCCCTAACATTTTACTATAGAATTTTGCCTCCTGGACAGAAAATGAAAACCCAAAAAAGTTCCAAAAATCTTTAACTATGCACAGCTTTTTTTTATTTAATTAGTATTATATGAGCAGATAACATAACATTTCCTAATATTTTGTCAGATGTTTTGTTAAAATACAGAGTATCAACATTCCTACCAAGCCACATTCCATTCCACTGCACTCCAGGCTGTAATCTTGCATGATTTGTCTAGTTGTTCTCAAGGTCGGAGACAGAGGAAGTTCTGGGAAATATCAGTAAAGTTCTGCAGGATATTCTCACCTCCTAATTAAAGTGATGAGGCAATATGTATAGTCTGCTTCCTTGGAGAGGATTAGTGGGATCATTAAAGTGGAACTTGGATCAGCATTGTTCCTCTCCACCTAAACTTTAAGTTTTGGATTAAAATGAAGAGCTTTTATAAGCACCCAGTACAAAAGATTAAACTTTTATGCCTGTGGAGCAGAAAATTTGTAAAATATCTGCTACCACCTTCTTTATCAAATCATGCTAATTGACAACACAGCTTAAGCTCCGGACAGGCGTTCAATCCTCGTCACCCAAACAATCATTAGTGATCATTTCTGGTGACAGTAGGAATGAATAAGTGCTGTATAAATGGCCTGTTCTATGGAAAAGGGAGGGGAAATGATGGAGGTGGCTTTCTAAATTGTACCCATTGCAAAACATAATCTTTAGTTTGGTTGGTTATTTGTCTTTTTTGTATATTTTTGTATGAAAAACACACAGATAATAACCTAAAAAAGCACCCAATCATAAATTTGAATTGGAAAGGGAACAATTAAAATGAATTAAATAGAACAAGACATATTCCAAAAATAATGAAATACATTTGTATATCTACAACATTACTGGGGGGTCATTAGCTAATAGCTAAGTGATACAACGTATACGATGCTTGGTGGTACTGACAAGGAAGCAGTTTAGGACTCCCATACCTGAAAAAAGCCATTCACCTTGGCCTCTATCATAGAAGATCTCATTCCAATCCAGTTGGAATACATGATTCAACTTTTCTAAGAAAAAATGTACTTACACTTATCCACAGGTAACATTCCATTTCCAACCAATTCAGTCTTATTTTTAACTACAACCCTTTATAGACTTTACCCGCCATACTAAGCTGCCATGACAAACACCAATAACCACATATACCATTACCTAATTTCCACACCAACCAGCACCCCTTCCTTTTCTTCGCACACCCAGCCCCACCAGTATATGTAACCAATAATCCAAATCAAGATGGGAGGGTGGTTGACCTTCAACTTCCATCTCTGGGCTCCAATTGACTCAATACACCCCACCCACAGCCTCAAACCCCTGACAGCTCCCCCTGATGGCTTGTCCCTGACCTATCAGGTAAGCCCTATTTCCTCCACCCTATCCATGCTTAACCTGTTCACTCCTGTAACCCCCTCCTCACCCTGTCATGTAGTCCCTGCACTTATTGCTTCTTTTTCCTAAGTTCTAACTTTGTAGCAAGTCAAGTAGAAGAAGAAGGAGCAGTATACTAATGTGTGCCAGATATTTGCTGTACAGGCACCAGAATTTACACAATTGTGTCATCTAAAAGCCAGCTGCTCAGTGCAAAGAGTAGACTTTGAAACTGGATGATGCGTCTTGAACAAAGATGGCTCTATCCTTCCTTCGGGACCATTCTTCGGGAAAGCAAAGCAGATAAAAGCATTGTCACTACTATGATCTTGGTGAGAACTAATAGATTCCTGGAAGTATTACACTTACCTAGCATGCATCCAATCAACATGAAATAATGTATCTAAGACCACTTTAATGTCAATGTGAGATCTTCATCCCCTGCGCTTTTTTTCCTCAAGATAAGACAATGCGAGCGCACAACAAACACATATAAACACAAGGCACTAGCATCTCAAATGTAATTTGGAATTCCTTGCTCACAGGCCGTTGATCATGCTCCATCTGGTTTTATTGCTGTAAATGGGAATACAGAGTATGCATTAACAATGTGTTTGACATGAGTCTGTACACCGCAATGAGCTTGTGAAATCAAAGAAACTTTTTTTAATAACACCCATCAAAATGTAGTACACACTAAGAACATTCTCAGACACATTGCAAGCCCTTCAAAAAAGCTATTAGACACATCAATAATGCATCCTGAACACAATCCATTTTTTCTGAAGTGCTCTTCCTTGTTGGCTCCTTGTCAGTTGTCATATACATATTTTCATACATGCATACCTTCCAATTTTTGGAGATCGGGAAGAGGGACACTTTTTAGACAAATGACAAACCCCTGCTATACCACCATTTTGCAGGTCATACAATAGAGATAGAGATTTTAATAGTAAATAATACATTTTATAGATCTGTAATAACCCACCAAAAAGGAGAGACAACTGAAGGGGAAGAAGGAACAGAGGGACTTGGATCTGAAAAAGAGAGAATCCCCTTGCAAATCGGTAAACCGTTGGGAGGTATGAAGAGGACCAGTCCCTAGAAAACAAAGGGAATTAGGAGGTATAAGAAGGGACAGTCTCTCCAAATCAGGGGCAGCTTGGGGGTAGGAAGGGTAACAGTCCCTCTAAATCAAGGACAATTTTGAGGTATGAAGAAGGACAGTTCCTCCATATCAGAGGGAGCAGTGGGGTCTGGAGAAGGACAATGCCTCCAAATTAGGGACAATATGGAGATATGAAAAACGATAGTCCTACCAAATCAGCAACTGTTGAAAAGTATGAAGAGGGATAGTTTCTCTAAATCAGAAATAGTTGGGATTTATGGAAATAGACAGTCCCACCAAACCAGGGACAGTGGATATTTATGAAGAGGGACAGTCTCTCCAATCAGAGATGCAAATCCGAGCCAGTTGGGAAGTTTGACCAGGAACTGTCCCTCCAAATCAGGAATAGTGGGTACGTCCGAAGAGGGACAGTCCCTCCAAATCAGAAACTGTTGGGAAGTATGAAGAGGGGCAGATTCTTCAAGTCAGGGATGGTTGGAAAGTATGAAGATGGACAGATTCTACAGATCAGGGACAGGGAGGTTTGAATAGGAAAGGTCCCTCTAAATCAGAGACAGTTGGGTGGTATGAAGTGGCTGAGGTACATCTTAAGCTTCTAGCACTAGATCAGCTGTTCCGTGGCATTGTTAATGATCTGCCATGTGGGATTGCAAAATTATTATCTATTCATCCTTACCTCTCATAAGATCAGTGCTGTTCTTTGCAGTGACAAGTTTTAGGCAAAAACTCAGGAAAATTTTAGAAAAAGGGATTTTATCCCTGGGGACAACTGGCCAGGAACAGGTTTTAAGACACCAGGATTACCATAGAAGTCCTCACTGGGTGGGCTGAGCCTACCTGTATGGAGACCACCATTGCCAAACTACTTGTGAAAATGCTTGCTCTGTCCTTGGGTTTGATGATTTAGTTACTAGCTTGCATGCAATCAGTTTATTCCAAGTAAGGTCAGAACTTCATATCTTTATTCCCACTAAAAGTCAGTGAATTAGAAAGTCCAGACCTCACTAGATCATCATGATAACCAGTGAATGAGCATTTCCAGAAGGAGAGATGGGCATTGTCACCCTCATTGTTAGTACAGATTTCTTTATAGCATCTTGACCCAACAACAACATAAAGTCATTTTTTGGGCAAAAAATGATTAGGTAAAGGAGAAGGAAACCACATTTTAGAAGCTTCAACATTATTAGAATGAATTAGATTTGTGTTTTTGGGTATAGGCTTTAAAATAGACTTTGCATCAGATATGTAATATATCTCACCTCTCACTTTGTGACTTGCTGTAAAGTTAATGCCTAATTTATTAAAATTCTCCAAGGCTGGAGAGAATACACTTTCATCAGTGAAGCTGGGTAATCCAGCAAACCCCAAACAGATTTCCCAAAAGCCATTATCTATTTGTTAGAAAATGTTTTCAATCCTAGACCAAATCTTTTCCAGGTTTGCTGGATCACACAGCTTCACTGATGAAAGTGTATTCTCTACAGTCTTGGAGAACTTTATTAAATCAGGGCCACTGAATGTAATCATTGAAATAGTAAAATACTTTTTCCTGTCTGCAGCAGACTGATGACTTCAATACAGCCTAGGCGCAGTCACTAGTTTTTTTTTTTTTTTGCTTTTATTATGTTGCTGTATATTGTGGCATGCCAAAAATGTATTTCTGTTGTTAAAAGCAAATTGTTCTTGTTGGATCAGAATGTACCCTTAATAAATTTGTGAAAACTTTCAAATCACAGACACCTTTTTTCTGTCTGCAACCTGGAAGTATTAAAACCTTTACAATAAAATGCATTCTACAAATATTCTTTAAAGCCCATCACTTCTTCGCACTTTGTGCAGATGGCATACCAGAGCGATGAGGAACATTCTGTTCCGTCTTCGTCTATTTCACTCACGTATATTCCAGCATGTGTGCACCACACGGGGAAGGAACCAGAATTTCTTTTTTCCAAGCTTCTTCTCCAAACACCTCAAGCAGAACTTTCCTTGTGAAGTTTACTTTTGAACAGGAGTTGCACACCTGCAGGAGAAACCTACATATCAGTTCTTCAGGCCTGTGATGTATCCGCTGCCTCCGAGCATAATGCGTAAAGAATGGATGATGCTGATTTTCAAAGACTTTATTGATAGCAGATGGGATCTGAGAGGACTATGTCCTCCAGCTAGGAAGATTGTAAGGTGTTTGAACTTACTCTGGCTGCTCCTGTTAGCAGGATCCATGGATGCTTCAGGCACATACCGATTTATATGAAAGAAAAACCTAATTTGCCGTTGTTCTGAAATGAAAGGGCATTTTTAACCATGGCAGGTGGACTTTTAAATATTTATCCTGGCAATACAAGTGCAATTAGAGTGGAGCATTATTCTATTAGAGGTCAGAGGAGATCTGTTTTGTTGTCTGTGACCAGCAGAAATATGCTTTTATTACAATCTGGTTCTGAATTCATTGTATTCTGAGCAGACAGGATAGTTAAGGTTTGATGCTTCTGCCAACTTTACAATTATCAGGGGTGGGGCAGCAATAAAAAAAGTTGCTTCAAGTGTTTTCATCATGAAGCAGAGCAGAAGTTGGTGGGACAGGTTTGAAATGAGGAGGCTTTTTCTAAGAAGGAAACTTCTGTTGCCTATGACCTCCTGGCAGCTAATTTAGGTAGACAGAGTACTTTACTTCTTCATTCCAGAGAGCTGACTTCCAGATAAGTAATGCAATGATTAAACCAGCAAAAAAGTTGGAAAAAAATCAAAGATTCACAGAATGGATGATGTTGATGTAGGGAATAATATTCTTGTCTTGCAGATCCTCAGGTACGGCTTTCTCTCCAGGAAGGAGAATGTTAAGCAGAAATGTAATACAAGCTCAAAACTTCATAAACTTTAACATATTTCATGCATGTTATTTGTTTGTAAAAGTTTCCATCTATAAATGAAAAGACAGATAAAACCCTGAGACTGCTGCTAGGCTCTACTACTTTATATACAAAGTAATGCTTTTTAGATAACCCAAGGTAGGTGGCCTAATTGTAGATTTCAATACCTGTACCTGTCGATCGATCTTCTAGTTGTGTCATCATTAGAATCATCTCTATATTGGGTCCTCTAAGCGCTGGAACATCTCTTGTAAAATGCCTAAATTATGCTTGGGGGTCCTGCTGGCAAGTGATTCCTTATGGAGTTTACCAATTTTGTACCTGCTGGAAGCCTTTTGTAGTGGTAAATGCATGTGGTCATGTTTCAGCAACCTCAGTGTGTGGCCATCGTTGTGGCACGCCTAGCCATGCTTCTTGGCACCACTATTTTAGATATGATGTCAGCATCCCTAAAAATGTTATGTAGGGAGCTGAAGGGAGGGCCGGAGGAACTACGCATCCAGGGAG
The DNA here is from genome assembly GCF_032062135.1 of Pyxicephalus adspersus. Classification (NCBI taxonomy): domain Eukaryota; kingdom Metazoa; phylum Chordata; class Amphibia; order Anura; family Pyxicephalidae; genus Pyxicephalus; species Pyxicephalus adspersus. The sequence continues at coordinate 11,942,280 of NC_092864.1, forward strand.
GGAAAGGGCTGTGCCAGGGAAGTTACTTATGTCTCTTAAACCTAAAAGATGGCACACATTTCCCCACCATGGTAGAAAATGTATCTAATGTGGCTAAGAGACTTTTATCTCAAGCCAAGGCTGTTTTAGAGGTGAGGGGCACAATTGGTTAATGAATAAGGGTTGAATTTAGTTTAGGTGAGGACTAGGGACTGGAAGAAGAGTTAGTGCTTGGGTTGAATGTTGGGCTAAAGTTCAAGGTTATGTTAACCTTTCATCACGTGAAGCCAAAATAATTAGTTAAATTAAGTAGTTTTGGGTAGAAAAGGAAAGATTTAGAAGTGTGTATTTTATTTTCTGTGTTCTGTTGGGAAAGTTCCCCTTTATTATGTATCCTAGTGATTAAATAAAAGATATCTCCAAAGCAAAAGTATAAGGCATCATTGGTATCATAAGAACTTTATCTGCTAAATAATTTCCTCTCATTTTTTTGGCGACTCAAAGTTTGGAAATAGGATTCAATGGACACGAGGACACTTTTTCCATTGGAGACAATGGGCATTGTAATAAATAGAGAAAGTGAATCTTTCCAGTGGGTACAGAGAGAGAAAGTGAATCTTCCCAGTGGGTACAGACACCCAATAAAAGCCAGATAGATTCTACCCCTACCTTATTCTATCCCCAACAGCAAAAACAACAAAATAACTTTACAGTTTTAATTTAGGTTGTTGGGTTAAGGAGTACTTTACTTTCCCTGCTTTTTTTTTTACTTATCTCTAGGCTAGGAACTATGGGAAAATATTTCTTGCATTTACACTTAATAAACCCCACCATACAAACGCATTTTTCTAAACATATCCTATGTAACAATGTGTGAATTTTTTTTTTTAAGAGAAATGAGGGAAAACAAGTATTTTAAGTCCGTCTAGCAGATGTTGGAGGATAACTCAGCACAGTGTCAGTAGGATGGATTTCCAAAGAATTATGGGTAATGTAATTGTCAACAGCTGGTTCATTGAAGTGAAATACAGTACATCTGCTAATAAGGTCATAGTTCTCCAGAGAAATATGAGGAATCCCTGTAATATACGGCCAAAGTTATTTGATTGAAAACAAGCAAAATGGAAAATTTCCGTTGGGAGCTGGTACAGAACATCATTCCTGAACCTAATGTTGTCTATCAGTTATAAAAAAGTTCCCATGCACATGAAAATGTGACGTGGTCCTACTGATTCCCCATCTGGTATAATCCATCATTATAATAAATTTTACTCCTTTCGTGTTATTTAAAGTAAATCTACTGTTTCATTTAATATTTTAGTGGAAAGCAGAGAGGACCCACGATGCATTTTCCTGCATTCATCATCGTTATCTCCATCTTGTCAGTTGATGCTGCTGCACCCAGAACTTTCCTATGGCAAGAAGTTGGTAACCCATCTTGTGTCCGCTGCTGTGGAGCCACTGAAGAGCCGACAGAACCTGCCAAGAAAACCAGAATAAAGGAGTATGTGATGTACCCCATGCCGAGGGTCCAACCGCGCATTGAGATGAGCATCCTCAAGGGTTAGTCATTGATATGTTCAAAATGGGGTCTGATAATTTTTAAAAATTGCAACAACAGCAGACCTGTCTAACCATTTGGATCTGCTGACCCTCCTGGTAATTTTAAAAACCTGGGGTTGCATGCAGAGTATTACATCTTGATCAACTCTTCTTATTTCTGGAGCTACCAGGTAGAACAAGTAGAATCAAGTGAAGTACACCAGGAATGTAGTAGGACAGGTGGAAGGGCAGGGCAGGGTAAATATGGCCAAAGAACAAGCCAAGGCTTTAGGCTGGTGGACATCTAGAGGGTTAAGAATAAAACGTGCATCAATAACACTAATCCCCATAATACCAATCCATATCTTTTCCATAACATTCCCTGCAACCATCTTTGAAGGGTCTCATTTCTAGGTCATTGTTCTCCATCCAGGTCATGTATATATAGTACGGTAGTAGTTAGCCATTCAACTGGACTTGTTTTTGAAGAAGTTTCACAGCCTATCCAATCTGCTTCTTCAGAACTGAAGAAACAGTTTGGATAGGCTGCGAAATGTCTTCAACATTACAAATGACTAGCTACTATTAGATTTCCCTGTCACCGTAACTCAATCCCTCACACTAACCCCTGCAATAACCATAACACTGACAGGGGGTGGGCAAACTTTTTCAGTCAGGGGCCATAATCTGAAAAAAAATTTGCTAGAGAGGCCGGATTGATGGTAGATTGGGCGGGGTTATGCCATCATGACATCCCCGAAGCAACGTTATGATGGCATAACCCCACCCGCTCTCCCATGGGACAGCCTGTGATGGGAAAGTGGGTGGGGTTGTGTGCAGTGACACAGCCCGCCCACTCACCCATTGCTGACTCAGATCCGGGGACGTGTCCCGCGACTCTGGCCCCCCCGGTGGGGTCCTTCTCTTGACCCTGCTCGGGTTGGCACCGGCCAGAGCCACGGAACACCCAAAGGACCAGTGAAACATCCCCATTGGGCCGTATATGGCCAGCGGGCCGTAGTTTGCCTATGCCTGCACTAACCATTAACTCTGCCTTTTATACTAATCCTCCCAGTAACCCTAACACAAACCCTGCCTGTAATATTAACCTTCTCTGTAACCCTCACACTTATCCTACCTATAATATTCAAATTGTTTTTCATTGTCTAAGCCCAGAAAGATGATATCACCATCATAGTGAAACTTGTTATATTGTTATCTCTGAGTAACACCTAAATCATCTTGTCTGGTCTTTGGACACCCTAAACTTTAAATGTTAACCCAAATGTATGGTTCCTCCATGTGATCTGTGCCATCATCTGGACAGGTGAGAAGGGTGATTTTGGAGACAAAGGTCCACCAGGAGTTTCAGGAAAAGAAGGCGAACGAGGACCACAAGGGCATCCAGGACTTAAAGGCCAAAAAGGTCAAGTAGGTCCACCAGGAAATTCCTGCAAGGTCCATTATTCTGCTTTCTCTGTGGCTCGTCGTAAATCCCTACACAGCACTGAATATTTCCAAACTGTCATCTTTGACACAGAGTTTGTAAATCTGTACGAGCACTTCAACATGTTCTCAGGGGCCTTCGTCTGCTACGTTCCAGGGATCTACTTCTTCAACCTAAATGTCCACACCTGGAACCTAAAAGAGACCTATCTCCACATCATGAAGAACGACCAGGAGACGGCCATTTTGTATGCACAACCAAGTGATCGGAGTATCATGCAAAGTCAAAGCCTTATGCTTGAGTTGAAGGAGAAGGACGAGGTGTGGGTGAGGATGTTCAAGAGAGAGCGGGAGAATGCTTTATACAATGATGAAACTGATGTCTATATTATCTTTAATGGCTATCTGATCAGACCAGCTGATGAATGAAATATCCGCGGTGCATCTTGAACTCAAAAACAACACAAAATGCAAAGACGATTTTTATAATGTTTATTGCTGCAAAAGTATTATCTGCTGAATAGTTTCAAGGCTAAAATGATCCTATTTGATATAGGAAAGTTTTGTATATAAATAAATATTCTCATTAATAATCTGCAATTTTGGCAGATATCTATAAATATGCAGATCCTCATATATATATATATATATATATATATATATATATATATATATATATATATAATATAAATGAATATATTCATTCAATGGGCTTGACTTATGAAAGCTCTCCAAGACTGGAGATGATAGACTAATATGGGGGAACCTCGGTGATCAAGCAAACCTGGAATGGATCTGGTCCATATTTGAAAACATTTGCCAACTAATAACAAATAATTTTTAAGAAAACCATTCAAGGCTGCCTAATCACTTTTGATAGTCTATCTTCTCCAGTGTTTTAATAATTTAAAGGCTCAATGTAGTAGGTGAGGAGGCTATGAAAGGTACATTTGGTTGCATTAAAAAGCACATTATTGTTTAATGAATGGTCTAGCATATCCTGTTAAAGATGATCTAGGCAACCTGCAATGCCCTAAAACAATGGGTCTTATGAAGCACATCAACCTATTAATATTATTATTATTATTATTATTATTAATAATAATAATAATAATAATCAATATTTATATAGTGCCAGCATATTGCACAGCGCTGTACATTAAATAGGGGTTGCAAATGACAGACAGATACAGACAGTGACACAGGAGGAGGAGAGGACCCTGCCCTGAAGAGCTTACAATCCAAGAGGTGGATGAAGTACCACACAATAGGAGAGGGGATATGGACTGGTTGGTGAGCAGTGAGGGTTTAAGAGACAGAAGAAGACGGGTAGGTGAATTTTAAAATATGAGTTGAAGGGCTCTTTTAAATGTGCAAGTAGGAGCAAGTCGAGTTAGACAAAGAAAAGAGTTCCAATAAGTAGTGGTGGCCATAGAGAAGTCTTGGAGTTCTGCAAGTGTTGAGGTTACAAATCCATAAACATTTTATGTAGTTTTGGATAAAATTGGGAAGGTTTAGAATGTCTGCCAGGTTTTTTTACTGTCTCTGTCCCCCACTGGGAGGCTTGACCCTATCTGCTCCATTCTCATTGGGAATACAAGTCATGGGAAATTCAAAACTTTATAAATAGAATATAAGAGGAAATCAACTGCTACTTTTTCCTATGGCAAGGAGTTTCCCTAACTTTGGAGAGATTTTGAACTCTTTGGCTTATGTTGGACGTGAAGTAAAGAGAAATCTTCCAATGAGAAACCAAAAAGGCTTCTAGCGATTCTCTACTGCAGTATTCCATTAAACCCCTGGGTTCTTCCAAAAGCTGGTAGGGATTCCTTGAGCAATGAACAATTTGTACCTCTCAGATCAGTTTAAGAGACACCAATGATCTTTTTGGCTATCTGTAAGGGTGACATTCTTCTCAATGGCCAGCAATGTAGGAGACATTCTTACTGAATATTATAATGTAAGCAGTGGATATAGTAATTATAGTAGTGGTTCCCCCAAAGAACTGAACTTTATTGTAAGGGTTCTCTATATTAAAACACCAAGAAAGGCTGATAAAAAAAAAATTGACTTTTTTACTTTTTCTGTAAGGAGATACACTATACTTGATAATAGTGAGCGGCTAGTATGGAGTATTTCCATACATATGGCAGTTCTATTTTTATTTTATTACAGAACAACAAAATATTATGTATGTTCTATTTATATATATATATATATATATATATATATATATATACCATATGGTGTATTTGTACTTGGCTGTTTGGAGTTTTTTTATAAGCTGTTTTGTAAAACAGATATGATTACCGAGCGGCAGTTAACAAATATCTGATTTCTAGCAAAATGCCTTCTTGTCCACTGGAGGTACTCAGTGCTTAGAGGGAAACAGAAAATTTCTCCTCCCTGTGCAAAGAACAACTTTGCTGCCTTTCAGCTTAATGTATTTTTCCTTTGCTACAGGGTTTCTGACAGTTCTTCACATCCTCTTAATGGATTTACAGCAGGAGGGACCTGGGAAGGGGGCAGCCGGACAGACCAACTCCAGCTGTCTCTAATACAGACTAAGCATTAGGTACTTCACAATACCTGAAGACTATACAATGGGACAATAGGAACCAGGTAATAAACTATATATATATATATATATATACATTTCTAAATTTATATACATGTGTACCTGAAGACTATACAATGGAAACCAGGTTACTAACTATATGTATATATATATACAGCTCCTGTTTTTGCTGTTGATGTCCATTTAGTATAGAGTAAAAAAAGGGTAAAAACTCGACAATGCATTTATATATATATATACTCATGATGGGGTCATATATATATATATATTTAGAAATTTGCATATATATATATATATATATATATATACATTTCTAAATTTATATACATGTGTACCTGAAGACTATACAATGGGAACCAGGTTACTAACTATATGTATATATATATATATATATATATATATGCAAATTTCTAAATATATATATATATCAGGTAATGAACTATATATACATAAATGCATTGTCGAGTTTTTACCCTTTTTTTACGCTATACTAAATGGACATCAACAGCAAAAACAGGAGCTCGCTGTTCTACCAATACCAAAATAAAGAGAGTTGGTTGGGTTCGGTCTTTCTTTCTACAATCAGTTATAAATCTTCTCCTAGGGTCACTGTCCAGGGAGAATATGTAGATAATGAGTTACAATTTGGGGTTATGCTTGGTTCTAGGGGAGCACTGTAATCAGATTTTGTACAGTACTCAAGGAGCTGACTGATAAAAGAACAGATGAGACTGACTTTATTAGCATGTTGATGCTCTTTCATGATCCAATCAGATGGTAAGTTGTAATGCTGTAACTCTGGCAAAAAGAAAGTGAAGTCAAAACCTGTCTGAGCTGTCCGTCCAGGATGTTTTTTGACATATGGTTCAAGAATCCTCTGCAGCATGCTGGCAGGGGACAGATATTAATGCCTCGTAAAGCTGAGCTGTAAGGGTTTTCCCATTTTTTGTTGATGCACCCAGAACGCATTTAACAGATTTAAACTGAAACTTCGACTGGACCTATGTTAACATCAAAACTGCTTCTTTGCCTATACATGTCTATAGTAATGCGGACGCAGGTCATAAGGAGGTCTACTGTAGGTTACATGCTCCTGTTAGTGAATTATGATTGATCTCAGAATCCTAAATCTATATATATAAAATCAGATGTATGTGTGTTCCACCATCACTCGAAAACGCATAGAGACATTTCAACCAAACTTACCACACATATGACTGAGACTCATGTGAGTGCACCTGTCATCTTTGTACAGCGCTGGGCTATAGGTCAGAGCTAAATTTGTATGTATGTGTGTATGTCATCACTAGAAAATGCATGGAGACATTTCAACCAAATTTGGTATGTTCCACCATCACTTGGAAACGAATCCAAACATTTAATCCAAACATGCTAGACATATGACTCAGACTCATGTGAGTGTACAGCGCTGTGGTATATGTCAGAGGTATATTTGCATGTATGTATGTATGTGTGTATGTATTGCTCAGTGACAGTGTACCTTTTGCTTACATACTTTTTTTGGACTTTTTTACAAATTTTTGGCCTGTAATAATGACTTTGAGAAAATGTAAAACGCAAAAAAAAGAAATAACACCATACACAAGAAAATCTCGAGGACAGGAATATGAGACTTGCCACGCGAGAGATAGAGCTACTACATCTAGAGCTTCAGAGACAGTACAACAGCATGAGACACGAGTACAGGAAATGAGAGAAAGAGCTACTACATCTAGAGCTTCAGAGACAGTAGAACACCATGAGGCCCGACTAGAGGACAACAGAGATAGAGCTACTACATCTTGAGCTTCAGAGACAGTACAAAAGTATGAGACCCGAGAACAGGAAATGAGAGAGAGAGCTACTACATCTAAAGCTTCAGAGACAGTACAAAGGCAGGAGGCCTGAGTACAGGAAAAGGACAACAGCATGAGACACGAGTACAGGAAATGAGAGAAAGAACTACTACATCTAGAGCTTCGGAGACAGTACAACAGCATGAGGCCCGACTACAGGATAACAGAAATAAAGCTACTACATCTAGAGCTTCAGAGACAGTACAACAGTGTGAGGCCCGACTACAAGATAAAATAGATAGAGCTACTACATCTTGAGCTTCAGAAACAGTACAACAGTGTAAGGCCCGAGTACAGGAAATGAGAGAAAGAGCCAGACAATCACGGACTGCACATCATTTTATCTTAACATTTGAAGGATTCCACTATGATCCACATAAAGACTACTCACACTATGCAAGTGTTACCATCGAAAAAATGAAAATGGTTTATAGTTACTTTCAAGACAAGAAGTTTAAATCTGAGTCTCCTGGTATTTGCTACAAAAAAAGGGAAAGTCAAACTCTGCCAACTGGAAACACCACCACAAGAACTTTGGAATTATACATCAGCAAATACCTGTGAGTCAAAGCATTTTCTTAATAACATCAGAAAATACAACTCATGTTTCCAAATGACATCATTCGGCGCCACATCATTTGTTCAACAGCCTTCCATCCACATTCATAGAGCAAGGGCAAATTTACCCTAAAGCAAGATCGTTACTTCTGCTGCCAGATCAACCAACTATATTTTATTGAAAACGAACTAATAGAAATTGACCAGAGGTGCACCTACATCTCAGGAACAAAATTTCAGATTGTCTTAAAGTTACAAAGGTTGTTTAATGAGTACAATGTTCTTATTAAAACATTTAAAACAGCATTGGAACATATTTCATTAATATAGGGTAATTAAATTTAATTGTATTTTAATTTATTTGTATGTTGTACCTATACTTTTAAAACCTGTAAAACACAATTCTTTGATTTAACACTGTAGCTTTATTTGATTCCTTTTCCTGTATAAGATAGCAAAAAATAAATACCCAGGCAACACCAGGTAATCAGCTAGTCGATGTTAAAAGCAAGCCCTAACACTAGAAATGCTTAGAGGACCCCATAAACTGCTTGTTTTTTTATCTCTTTCCCATCGATATAGAAAATACCTTCAGACCATGGATATGGATACTGTCTTCTACAATACATTGCCAAGCAGGTCCAGTCATTTCATATGTAGAACAAGGGAGCTGGCTAAGCCACAGGTGCTCCAATGGAGGATTCTGAATGTACACCTTCAGAAATCTCTGGGCTCCATACTAAGTAAGCTTCCTGGTCCCCCTCCATTATTCCATTATGGGTAAAAGTTCCAACATGTCAAGTTCTTTTAATTGGGGCTTAGTAAGTGTCCTCTGTCCCCCTGATGGTGGCTTTGTACATGTAAGGGCTGGCTCTCCATGGTGTCAGTATGGCAGCATACATAGGAATATTATGACATTGAATGTAAACCTTTTTATCGTATTTGGCAATGCATCTCCTGCCTGATGTTTATTTCTAAGACATGAAAGTTTTTTTCACTTTATGAAAGGTTCCATTCTTCCTGCATCTATGGCTGCCTCATGTCCCAGCCCTTCTGACAACGTTAACAGCTTCTATTACACAAAGCTGGATGGCTGTATGCAGGTTCACAATCACTCAGCTTCAGACTTTGCAGAGAATACATTCTGAAAAGGTAATCTAGTACAAGGTCAATTACCTTGCAGAGAATGCAAAACACTGGAATAAAAAAAACCTTGCCGTATAATAATAGAATAAATGGCAGCTCATCGTGTCCATTGTAGTTATGGCACAACCTACACTTCAAAGAAGGTGTATAGTGTTCTTAAAGTAATGTTACTCTTTAGTGTTTTTAATGTTTGGAGAAAAGCATAATGATGAGGAGGGGTGGGTTGGCATGTTTGATGTTGGTCTTACCTGGATACATTTAGTTTTATGTGTATTATAAACAATTGATATGATTTGAATAAGATGGTTTTGATCTTTTTATTTCTCACATGCGGCTGATCCTATTAAGCTTCAATGAAAGCACTTTGGCCTATATGGCACTCAAGTGATGACTACATAGCTAGGTTTTGTGATAGTGACAACAATGGACTATGCCTGCACAATGGATCTGATTTGTTAAAGCTCTCCAAGACTGATCCTGCAAACCTGGAATGGATTTCCTAAAATCATTTGGTATTAATTGGCAAAGGTTTTCAAACCTGGTGCAGATCCATTCGAGGAATGCTGAATCATCTTGGTTCTCCCAATATGATCTATCTTCTTCAGTGTTGGAGAGCTTTATTAAATCAAGTCAATTAAGCAGGCATGATCCACTGTAGTTGCCATCACAAAACCTATCCATGCATCCATCACTGGAGCCACAATGGGGCTTTAGGAGATGTGCAGTACTGAGATGTAAAAAATGCATTCAACTAGTTGCTTCATGTAACTAAAAACTCCACAGCAGGTTCACCTTGAAAGGTAAAGATTCAAAAATTAAAAATTACTTTTGGAGTTACATCTCAAGGTTTATATGAAATTTTCATATAAATTGATAAGAAAAGCAAGTCAGGGAAGAAATGTCAGAGAGAGGCTTTTTGTCAAAAAAAAACATATATTATTTACTTATTTAGGCAATTCATAGCATTGACTAACAGAACTCAACTATTGATTGGTAAGCTGACGGGAGGCTCCCGATATTCTAGCACCAATTTATTTGAACATATTACATATTACAACAACGGAATATCATTGTATTCCCTAAAACTAACAATATATACATAAACAGATTCATTTTCTTGGATCCTCACATTGGATCATTTACCGTTAAAACTTCGAATTTTGTACTTAAATGTGAAATATTGGATTTTCACAATTCTTATACTTTTAAAGTGAAATAACTTTTGCTGACTTCTCCAGCAATCCTCCTTGTCCTCCTTTAAATAATCAATATCATTTCTGATGTCACATCATACCTTCTTGCCACCTTACACAATCATAACTGGATGAATCAAACACTCCACCTCATGGAATAATTGGGCTACCAAATATTATTTGATCTACATAAAATGGGGCTCCTTTAAATACCCTGAGGAAGCTATATTGGCGAAACGCATTGGAAATATTGAGACAATTGTTATCGAATTTGGGGAATATGTAATCAGCTAACTACTATATATTTGATTTATTTTTTATTACATTCACTCTATACAACAATAGTTGAGTTCTGTTAGTCAATGCTATAAATTGCCTAAATAGGTAAATTTTAATGTTTTTTGCCAAAAAAAGCCTTTCTCTGACATTTCTTCTCTCCTGACTTGCTTTCCCTAATAATTTATATGATACAAGAGGCTTGGCAACCACATTATCACTAGCTAAAAGCTCCCTTGGTTATCCTCCTTTTTTTATGACGTTTTCATATTTTTCCATGTTAACCTTTCCTTGGCACACACATGGAAAACTGACCTCGGCATTAGACAAGTGGCATTATCAGATCCGGCAATCACTCTTCAGCTTCCTAATGTAGAGAAATCAGAGAACCCCCCACATTATTTGTGAAAATTCTAGCTTTCCGAAATTTAAAGCATAGGCAGTCCATATCCTACATGACTATTGTCTGGGACTTTAAAGAGACCGGGCGATGGTAAAATAAATCCACACTATTGGTGTCTTCTCTCGCACAAGGCCATTATGTGTCATTGTCTTTCAGCGGGAGCTTCTGATTCATAAAAAACTTATTGGAGAAGTGTGATATCATCACAAGCCTGAGGGCCTTGTAGTAGTTGTTTCCAGCCATTTTTTTCAGGTTTTAAAACCAAAGTTTTATAGCTGTAATCTTTCACTATACTATCTCCATTTTACCGGGCAAAGATGCCCTGAGTTTGGTTTGCTCCAGGTTCTTTAAAGTTTGCTGAACCCAACCTAAAAATCAAACTTCTTTAAAGTCTATGGCAGACAAATCTTGCAAATATAAAATAAACAGTATTGAGTAAAAGTGCCTGAGGTTGCATGGTTTCAGGTTAAGAGAAAGTACTGTGAAGCTTGCCAACCTCAACGTTCGAGGCAATGCTTATTAAAGTCTAAGGGACATGATTGCATGTAGATTTGTCTTTTTTTTTTAGTGCTAATGGTCAAAATATTGTCATATAAAGGACATGGGCAAATTTGCCAATCATTGTATCAATGAAAAAAACTCAAGTACCAATCAATAGGGAGAAAGTCTATTATTGTGGCTTTAAAGAAAAATGATAATAAAAAAACATATTTGAATAACATGCCTGGGATGCTTTAAAGCTGTAGGTTTTTTAAAATAAAACAGCATGGGGTTCTCTTTATATTATAACCACTTCATTTTCTAGGCAAGAAGTCTGTCTGACCTTCCCATAAATCCACATGGTTCTCTTCAACAATGGGGGTCCCAGAGTTTAGAATCAGGGCCTCCTCCCCAATATCTTGTCCCTCAGAAAACATTTAGTGGTTTGGAGGTTGGTGGGACCCTGCAACCCCCTTTGACATGGTAGCCCCATATATCTGACCTGTATTCAAGGAGAATGAGTACAGGGGTGCATAAGTATAGTCACGTTTACCAATCATTATACCAATGAAAAAAATCAAATACCAATCAGTAAGGGGAGAGTCTTTTATTATGGCTTTAAGGAGAAATAATAATACCAAAAGTCTTTAAATAACATGTCTAGGATGCTTTAAAGCTGTTTTTTTTATTAAAAGTGCATTGGGTTCACCTTTATTTATAATCACATCCTGGCTGACCTTTCCGTCAAACCACATGGTTTCCTTCAAAAGTGGTGGTTCCATAGTTGGGGGTCAAGGCCATTTTCCTATGTCCTGTTCCTCAAAAAAATATTGGTGGAATCCAACAGCCCTCTTTGATATAGTAGCTCTATATATCTGCTCTCTCTCCAAGGAAAATGAGTACAAGAGTGTATAATTATAGGCATGTTTGCCCATTGTTATACCAATAAAAAAAATTAAACAAATACCAATCAGTAGGGGTAGAGTCTTTTATTGTTGCTTTAGGGGAAAATGCTGTAGGTTTTATTTAATGAAAATGCGTGGGATTCTCCTTATATAACTAAATCCTTTTCTAGGCAGGAAGCCTGGCTGGCCTTCCTGTTAATCGACATGGTTTGCCTCAACAGTCGGGGTCCCATAGCTGATGGTCAGGGCTTTTCCCTATATCCTGTCCCACAAAAAACATGTGGGGGGTTGGAGAAGGATTGGTGTTACCCAGTAGACCCCTTCGATAGAGTAGCCCCATAAATCTGATCCCTCTCTCCAAGAAGAATGGGAACAGGGGTGCATAGGTATCCCTTACCCATTCCCAGAAAAAAATTCACTAAAATGTAAATAAACACAGACATCTTTAAAAATCCTTGAAATAAAAATATAATACATGATATCCTTTTTTTCAAAATCTATATCCCCAGATATAAAACGATCATCTTTCACCCCGTCATGAGTAGCCAACATCAATCATCACATGACATTCACCTGCAGTATTACCAAAGGATGAAATATCCCCGGCTTTGACCTAATAGTTCAAGGAAACCTTGAATCATAGCTGTTTGTGCTCACATTAGGGAGATTTAGGCACTTATATATCCTTATGACAGTTGTCAGATGGTCAAAAAGTGATTGGAAATCCAAAGTCTGTGCGGCTGGCACTCAGAATGGTCAATTTGGAGACTACTGTCTCTCACTTTGGAAGCATTTTCCCTAATTCCCTGTTGTGGTAATTGTCATGGGACAAAAAAGTGAAAGTTTCCAATGTGAAAGACAAAAATAAGATAAACTAGGCAGTCATTTTGATATTTTCAATTTAATTAGAAAAAGAAACAGGTTTGGGTTTAAATACACCTTAAAGTAAGGTGCACCCATGACAATGGAATCCCAAATAACGATGGCTTTGTTAAGCAGAAAGCACAGCACTCTATTCAAAACTGGGATGGAACTGAACTGGATAAGGGGGAGGAGTCACCTATCTGGCTTATTTACATATCTGTCTTGAGCTACTGAACTCAGTAAGTCAAAAGAATATATCAGTGGAATAGATAAGATGAGTCTGGAAAATATAACAAGAAAATGAGAGAGTCCCATGTTGTATATCATAAACTTTTTGCATATAAAATACACATTTAAATATGCAATATTTTAATATTACCTGGTTAAAAAAAGAATAAAATATTTTCAAAATGTTTGATTTTATTTTGTTTCCTAATATTATTTTGTATTTCTTACCATTATAAATAAAGTCTTTATATATTTAAACTGTTCACGCCTTCCCATGGAAATATTTCAGCTTTGCACCACAGGTTTACCTTATTAGCCAAGAAAACGAACCTAGCAGATTTGACCGTTTGATGACCGAAGAAACTCCACTTGAAGTAAATTTCCTTGGAGACTTTCTGCTTCGATGTTCCTCATTGTATCCATCTTGGGTCATTCTAAGGGTGGAAATATTAAAATAAAGAAATAATGATTTGGCTTTGGTGTATGGAAACTTGGAAAGGATACAAGCAGTTGGCTTTCCTCCGCTGTTAACCCTGTATTGAAGGCTCTTTGTTACATTATAACAAGCGTATAATACAGCCGGCTGCTACCAGATCTGTTCCTTTGATGTGCCTTATGACAAGGCTTTAGACAGTCGCTGCTCCTAATTAAATGGGGTGGGGTTGTGCCAAGTGGAACTTCATAATTAAAATGTGTGTATTAGCAAGATTATTATAACAAATATGCAGCACATCAAAATTCAGTAAATGCCTAACCTCGTGTAATGAGATGACAACACAGCCTCTGCTGTACTGAAATCCTAAGCAGTGTTGTCAGCCCTGCTGCACTAAAAAGATTTGCCCCCAATATTTAGGTGTATCTTTATCCATTTTTGGTGGGTTTTATATAAAATGGGGATGGAATCAAGACCATATCGGGTTTTTATTGGAATCCTTGTACCTGTGAGGAGGATGGAAGTATGGCAGCTTTTCAAACTCCTTTTTTTGGCAGTTGTTACTAGAAGTATTATCATTGGAAGATAATTTTGGATTTTCCATCAATTTCTGTACTGGTAAAAATGGACACCAAGACAAGCAGAAGAGTGTGTCCCCCCTGCCAAAAAAATGATCATTGTTAGATCAGTATTTCTCCACCAGGGTTCCTCCAGAGGTTGCAAGGGGTGCCTTGAGCAATGAGCAGTTTGAGCCTCTCAGGTCAGTTTAGGTGACACCAATGATCTTTTTGGCTATCTGTAAGGGTGACATTCTTCCCTATGGCCAGCAATGTATGAGATATTTTTTCAAGGGTTCCCCCATGTTAAAAAGAGAGAAATGCTGCATTAGAGTAATGACTGGATGGGAAACCTCTGTATTATTAAATCTTACTGATTATTAAGATGTATATTTACCTTAATTCTCTTTCTTCCATACTTCCTCCTATTCATGTGACTTGTCTTAGCAGTTGAAAATGAGTCAGCCATTACCCAACAAAAGACTAACTAAACTTCTCCTTTTTTGCCTTATTAATACCCCTCATAAATGTCTACCAACTAAATTTTTTAGCCATTTTTTTCTTGCAGAAAATTGAAAGTTTTTTTATTCCAGTGTTTCCCTTTCTGAGACCGCAGGAACAGAACTCACCGATCCTATAAAATATTGAAGCAGTTTCAGTCCTATTCTGTATTCACTAACTGAGTCAATGAACACAGTGGGTCGGCTGAATACAAGTCAATATGGTGTCGATTTTTCATGGACACGGGGATGTGGTGGAAAGGATTAGACTCTCCCTGTACCTTTTCTTGATGCTGTGCCCCACTCAGTGACATGTCTATAATACATCTGAGTGTTCTTGGCAGGGCTCTGCATTATTAACCTGAATATGATATGATTGGCGCCATGAACCATGCTACTCGTGCTTTATCGAGGGTTGAAATGAATACACAGGCTGCTGTGCTCAGAATACAATAAACTATTGGTGCTTCAATGCAAATTAAAAATGATCTGGATAATATGTCTATTGTGTTGAAAGGATGACACTAAAGTTAATGTTAAAAGCTGCAGTTTAATTATCTTATATTTTTCTTTCCTGGTTTCTCCTTCTCTCTTAATGAACTGTTCAGTGTCCTTAGTGATTTTTTAATGACCTTGACCCTGTACTGTGTAATTCCTCTTCTTGGACCAGAGCTGCAAAAATACAACCCAGGAGGAGGAGTAGACAATTTCTCTTTGTGACCATTGACCAATCAGAGGCATAGGGACATGTTCGTACAGAGAAGAAGAGATTATCTTGCTACTTTATGATGACTTGGAATTTACAGTATCCAGAGTTTTAGCCTGAGCTCAAACTTGGAACTTTGAGTTTTGCTTGTATTCTGACTTCCACTTTGTACAGTAGCTGCTCTGTTAGCTGCTGTACAATATTAAAGTTGCAATAAATGTAAAAACTGTTGATTTATGTAAAAGCTGTTGATTTTATGAAGAATTATTTCAACCTAGGCAGGGCTCATGCCATTGGGTTAATCATGAAGTCCTGGGGGGGCGGACTGGGACAGCTGTCCTTGATTGTACTCTTGCAGAATTGGCAGAAGGCAATGAAAAGATTGGGTGCAGCCCCCGTCATTGGGTTAAGTGTGGACCGCTTCGGGCAGACTGGGAAAGCTGTCCTCGATTGTCCCCTTACTGGGTGGGCTGATGGCAATGGAAAGATTAGGTGGAACTCCTGTCATTGGGTTAAGTGTGGACTGCTGGGAGCATACTGAGACAGCTGTCCTTGATTGGCCCCTTGCTGGATTGGCTGAGCAAAATAACAGTCATTCTGTCCAGATGGGCAGAACCCCTGTCATTGCACAGTGGAGAATAGTCTATGCTGGATGGAACACTATTTGGACACCATTGGAGCTACAATGGTAGGTATTAGTTAAAAAAAACAATGTTTTTTTCTTTTTTTTACTATGTTGTTTTGTTATTTGTAAGGATAATTTAACTTGTACTCTGTACTCCTGAACTCTTTCCCCAGGATGAGAGGCAGATGTCTGGGGGCCCTCCTATTAATGTAAGAGTCCAAATAGGCTCCTCACCCACAGACCCACTACACAGGGATCTTATTGTAAAGTTCAAGTTTTATCCCTAATGAAGGCTCGTGCCACTGTTACTGTGTTGAACAAATCCTGCAAGGGGATAGCCAGGGACCACCCTTACATATTTGGCTGAACAAATAAACAATGATGATGTGTTTAGTTACATGCATTAAAACAATTAAGCAAGACAGTTGTCCCCCTACTCCCACTGCTGAATGGAAGGACAGGAGCTCTTCCCGGTAGTTAGAGCTCCTGTCATTGCGTACAGCTAAATTGCAAGGGGTTTAAAATGCCTTAATGGGTGGATGCTCATCTGGAGGAGTGAACTTTGCTAGGTAGACCTTCAAAGGTAACACCCATATGTGATTTTCTGCCTTCATGATTGAAACAAAAATGAAATGTAGGTGGGATAGAGACAATAAAAAGAGGTGATGCTAAGATCTTCCTGACTTGCTGTAGCTTCTACTTCACACTGAATAGCTGGAAAGAATGCAAATTATTATTATATTAGAAAAATAATCTTTATTAAAATGAAGATTTTAGCAGAAGCAGTACCTAGTATGAACCTACTTATAACTCTGCTGCTTCTCTTTGCATTGCCCAATTAAGGGCTAAGTATTGAACAAGACCTGAATATGTTACAATACTGCCGCAGAGAAAAAGCAGGTCTCCTGACCTGTCAGACGCCTTCATCAATTTCAGAACTGGATAAACAGAAAAACTTTGGCATGTATACCAGTTCCGGTATACATATTTCATATGTGAATTTAGCTATTTGACTGGAGTTCAGTTTCAAATTTTATAGTTATCTGTATTCAAAACAAGATCATCTTGGCAGCCAAGACCTCCTTACATAACTCATGACAGTTTCATAAAGCTTTAGTTTTGTTCATTCTAGGGACAATATTACTGCTAGAAAACATATTTTATGTGATTTGCTCCTTAAATATTTGCTGTCATTGACAAACAGATGGTGTGCTAGCCAATGGTGACTCAAACTGTTAGAATTAAATAGAAGCCATTCTGCTGAAGTGTTTAGTCTTTGGCAGCCAATGTTACCAATGCAAACATAAAGAAAACGGAGACCCCTGTTTGGGCAGCCATTCAAAGCTTAAGTCCAAGCAGCCTTCTCTCCTTAAATGAATGGAATAAATCCCTCTTGTATCAAGTTTGCATCGGCACGCTCAAGCGTTAAGAGAATCGCTTGAAATGGATATAAAGATTCAGCCAAACAAAAACA
Organism: Pyxicephalus adspersus; assembly: GCF_032062135.1. Classification (NCBI taxonomy): domain Eukaryota; kingdom Metazoa; phylum Chordata; class Amphibia; order Anura; family Pyxicephalidae; genus Pyxicephalus; species Pyxicephalus adspersus. Next base: position 11,960,029 of record NC_092864.1, read on the forward strand.
GAAGGCGTTTATCCAGTTGGATGGAAGACAAAAACATTCCTGTATTTAATTTGTACAGTTCTATAAACCAGATCAGGAAATTATACAGATGATGAGATGGAATGGGAGGTTTGCACGCATAGATTTATAGGTATTTGGAACTGAAGAAAGAATGAAGATTCTGAATTACTCAAAAATATAGATGTTTGGGCTACGGGAAGTCACAAGAAGAGCCATGGGGCCAATATGGTCAACTCTGCAAACTGTTCAATAGACCGGGCTCTCTTCTTGCCTTTTTTTTCTTATATTAAAGTACATTCACTCATCTATAGTATATACCAATTATTCCATTAAAAAATATTCAATGCATCCCATTTTAAAAAAATCAAACTACGGAGTGTCCAATGTAGTGCCTTGAAGTTCTCTCCACTTATTGAACAGGGTGCAAGTAGATTTACCCACCACTAGAAAATACTTCAAAATATGCCATTCAAAAAAGATGGTCTATGGTAAATGTTCATATATTCTGCTTATTGGACCAGTTTTTTCTATTTTGTTCTAGATAGAATTGTCAAGCACACCATTAGGTGTTCAGCAGTTCATAAAGGAAAATTACTGTCCTGCCTTTTCATTTTGCTTGCCCTCATTATACAAACCCATGCACCAGTAAGATTCACACACAAATGAACTGAGTGACGGTACTTGTCAGCCGTGATTAATACCCCCGATTATGCAGTGTCACAACCAGCCAATTACGTCTTCTGTCTGCCATTTTTTCCAAAGTGTTTGACATTTACCGGTTGTCTAAGGGTAACTTCATAGTCATTGGTAAGAGATTTTCATTCCAGAAGAATATGTAGAAAATAACTGCAAGTAACTGTGATCTGAAAACTTTTTTTTTTAATTTCTAAAGGAAGTTCACAGTTGTTATCATTAGTAATCAGAGTTTTTCTGCAGAGCTGTAATGGAAGTACAAGTGTGGGGATGAATGATATGGACAACAGGAATCGCTACCATTAAGTAACCTGCAATCTGACCATACAGGGCAGAGTAACAGGTTCACTTTAGCGCCCTATTACCCTATTTGTAATATATTCACTCCATCTTTACACTATTTCCTGGTATGGGATTCATGTGGCTCATTCCTCTTCTCTTCCATGATGCACCCTTAATTGCCTAAGTAGCGAATGGAACTAATTTATGGAAGGAGTTTTTATTCCTTCATGATCTCCATGTGGTGGTCTAAAACTACACTTGGAATACATAACGTCAGTTATCCCTTTATAATGAAAACAATTCTACCTATCAAGTGGTGGTGAATGATATTCTGCACAGGGTGGGGACAATTTGGGGTCTGGAGAAGGTGAGGATTTTGGATGGACTTAGGTGAGGGCATGGAGGAGGTCAGTGTACCTCCGTTCTGAGGGTGAGTGACTTTCATCACCTGTCCTTTATATACGCGGATAAAGGACAGATGATAAGGGACAGATGATGATTCCCGGATTAATTTTTAGGGGGCTATTAACATAGAGGAGGATTTGTACTTCTTGGCGTTGCCTATGTTTTTTTGATTAGACAGTTTTCAGCATGAAATCTGACACATATATGATTGAGTTTGGAATACATACTATTTATTTTTTAATTTATATACTGTATATATTGTATTTATTATGCTTTTATTCTGTCTTTGCAAGATCTTAAATAAAATGTACATAAGGCTTCCTCCATTCACTTCTGTTTGCAAATGGTGCACCTTGGGGGGAGGAGGGGTAAACTGAGTATTTGCTGCCGGGGAAAATAAAGGTAAGATGTCACTGGAGGGCAGCAAAGGAACTATGAGCAGCTATAGGCTGCAAAAGTGAAAAGAATATAAGCAAACATGTGCAGCTGGGCAAACAAAAGTGGAATATGTTAACCTGGTAGGAGAAAAAGCAAAGTGAGTATGTACAGCTAAGGCTTGCAAGATTGGGGGAGCAAAAGTTCAGGGAGTGTATGCAGTGGGGAGCAAGCAAAGGTAAATTAGATATATGTGCAGCTTATGAAAGCAAAGGTAAAATATTAGGTATGTGCAGATGGATGGAGTAAATAAAAAATGTATGCTCAGATGGGAGCAGGGCAAAAGTCAGGTAAGAATGTGCAGCTGGGGGGAACAAAAGTAAAATAAATACATGCAGCTGCTGTAAGATAAAATGAAATCTGGATCTGGAGAAGGGGACATTTAACTGAAATTGTTGCCTATTTTTGCACTTTCAGACAAATTCAGACCCATGTCATAACAGCAACATAATTGTTAAGAGTCCACTGCCCTTCAAAGTTGTTGTTTCCTCGGAGGCTGAACTAATGAGGCGTCAGTCCATTAACCAATGGGGACCACTAGGGTGACGGCAGCTCCAGCCCTTGATGTCATGTCATGTCCTCCATTGAAATATATTATTATTAGGTTTGTATCCTGGTAGGTGACCATCTTTAATTTGCATTTGTACATTTTTTTTTCTTCTTTTGTTTATATGAGGCTGAATTAAATAGATGCTTTTAGTGCCGAAAGCGTTATCAAACTCCCAACAGTGCCACAACCCAGCCTACGCACACTCTGCCACCTAGCAATGTGTAAACATGTCATTAGCACATTAATGGGACAGACCAATTATTCTATGTGATTCTTTTTAAATCCCGACCTGATCTCAGCTCACAATCCCATCCAAGGAATACCAAGATATACAACATACAAGAGCACATTTTGTACTTAGTGACTTTAATTGAATTAAGATATACAACTGCAATCGGTCTCCATTCTGTGTCACTTTTTCACACCACTTCTTAGGCGCCTGACCTGCTTGCTCGGTAAAAAATGCGACCTTTGCATAAAACAATATTAATATTTTATTAATAATTACTGCAAAAAATGACATGACCATCACATCTTTAGGAACTTATTGGGTCTCCCTTTTTATGACCATTAATATGAAGTTGGTTCTTTTCTAAGGTTAGAAGAGCCTCCACTCCTCCATGAAGACTTTCCAGAAGATCCTGGAGGGTGCATGTGGGCATTTGTGTCCAGTTTGCCAAAAGATTATTTCTAAGAACAATACTTATGTTGGGTTGGAAGACCTGTAAAACCAATCCACCCCAAACGTGTTCAGCATGGTTGAGGTTGATATTCTGTACAGGCCATTCAAGTTTTTGCACAATAAACTCATCATGTCTTTATTGAGTTGGCTTTGTACACAAGGACACAGTCATGGTGGAACAGAACTTTCCAAATTCTGACACAAGTTTCGAAGTGCACAACAGTCTAAAACAATGTTTCTAAACCAGGTTCTGTGAAACCATGGGGTTCCTCCAAAGGTTGCTGGGGGTTCCTTGAGCAATTAGTACCTCTCCGGTCAGTTTATGTGACACCAATGATCTTTTTGGCTATCTGTAAGGCTGACATTCTTCCCAATGGCCAGCAATTGAAGAGGAATTCTTCCTATTGACCACCACACTAATATACTGTGAGCTGTGGATAAAGTAATTATTAGGTATGAGGGAGAATGCACTAGTCTCCCCATCCAAAACTCTAGTGCTCTCTGATTGGATTTTTCTTTCCTCAGCCAATCAGAGAGCACTGGAGGTTTTGAATGGGGGGACTTGTCCCCATTTAACCTCCAGTGCCAGAGATCACACACTGACAGGAGGATTCCCAGGGCTGCATTCATTCATGATTCATGATTTCCTGGAACTTCCAATGGGTCAGTGAAATTGGTTCGCCGAAATTTTGCAGACCCATCGGAAATTCAAGGAAATTTTCAGGAGACTACCAGAGGCATTTTCGCTCATACCTAATAATTACTTTATCCACAGCTCACAGTATATTAGTGTGGTGGTCACAGCTGCGGCTGCATTCATTGATCAGCATGGCCCGCGGGACTTTTTTTTTTCCTTTTTTTTAAGGAAAATTCTATTTCGATCAGCGAATTTACAGCGGTCATTCTTGCTTACAATTTTAGTAAACGAGAATGGACGAAATTCGCCGCGAGATTGAGTTTAAAAATCTTTCTCGTTCATCCCTAGTAATTATAGAAGGGGTCACTGAAGACCAGAAAGTTATTTCAAGGGTTCCTCCATGTTAAAGAGGTCCAACCACACTGGTCCTTCATATCTTGGTATGCTGTCGCATCAACAAAACCCTTCACTGGATGCTCCTGAACTCAATAATCTGGTGTGGTCCCCACACATACTGTAGGTGTCTACTTTTACATAAGTTTACACAATTTTTTTTACATAATTTTACATGGTCAGGTGTTTATTTTTGGCCATGCATTACATATATGGTATCCTAGCTTCTTGTGATAAAAACTGTATTATATTTATTTTATTATATTATATATATTGTCAGCGAGTCACCTTTTTCTTGGCCGGTCAGATGTATGCTGTGCATTTGGTACAAAGTAGAGGCCAACTGCAGTTGTATATTTTAATTAAATTCAACTCATTAAATATAAAATGTGCTCGGGTTTTTGAACAAAAAAGAAAAGTATGCGTCGTATTTCTCGGGTATTCCTGGCGGGATTGTGCAATGTGCTCAGGTCAGGATTTAACAAGAACCACATGAAATAATGGGTCAGTCTGTCTCATTAATGTGGAATCAATACATTTACAGAATGTGAGGTGGTAGAGGGCACTGAGGCTGGGTTGTGCCGCCGGTGAAAGTGTGATAGGAAGTAGATGGTGATTCTGGACGATGCCTAAAGATCGCTCAGTCCTTCTGGAGCAAATAAAGGAATAATCGGGGGGAGGGGGATAATTAATATTAGATATCTGTAAACGTTACACTGATGCATTATTATAATGCATGTGTTTTTTATTCTAAATCTTTGCTAATATTGTGTATTTTATTTAGGAAAAAAGTATATAGATAGCGAGAAAAAGTAAAGACAAACAGATCCGACTTTTTTGTATTCCCCATTACGAGTCATAATATATGCCAAACAAGAACATCTCCGACAATACTTACAAAAGTTGCGAACAAAAATAAGTTTGTTTTTTTCTTTAGATGAGTAATTGTTTTCATGTTGTGCCAGCCTTAGTAAGCAACATAATTAAAATAAATGCTAAGGATGACACCAGTGAAGTATATTTAGGATTTGCATTTACCATGTCGTTAAATACTGAATCAGATTGCAAAGGAGCTTTAGCAGAAGAGAGCTTAAGCCATAATGAGAACGTGTTCATACATTTCTAAAACAAACCATTGCTTAAAGTAACCTTTAAAGTGTTCATTGCAACAACAAGCGTCTTATAAAATTTTATGTGTATGTCATTTTTTATCGCCATTGACCTGTGAAGGTTTCTTCTTGTGTAGACATTCAAAAGCCATTGGACTGTTGTTGGGTGTCGCCATCTTGCTATTAGTTGTCAAATGTTTTCAATCCATTCCAAGCTTGCTAGATCACTCAGGTTCTCCAAGGCTGCATTGGTATAACTACAGATCTATGAGCTCCCATGAAGAATTTGTACCTGCCCCCCTCCATAGCAAATGTGCACTGGGGCAGATTAATTTCTAGTTACAAATCAATGGGTCCCATTGCTAATTCTCACCTGACAAAAATCTGACCTGATAGAAATCTCCCCCTAGCCACTCTCTTTTCTCTTCTAATGACCTACTAATGACTTCCTCACTCATAACCTTATCACACACACGGCTCCAAGACTTTTCTAAAGCTGCCCTGACTCTCTGGAATGGTCTTCCCTGTCCTATTCGGCTTGCTCCTGCTTTCTGTTCATTTAAAAGAGCTCTCAAAACCTCTTTTCAAACTCACCTACTTGCCTCTTAAACCTTCACCACTCACTCACCATTCCATATTTCCCTCCTATTGTGTACAACTCTCTCCAACATCTTAGATAGTAATTTCTTCTGGGCAGGGTCCCTTTCTCCTCCTGTGTCACTGTCTGTATCTGTCTGTATCCCCTATTTATTGTACAGCGCTGCGTAATATGTTGGCGCTTTATAAATACTTATAAATAAATAGTTTATTAATAATATTCAGGAGTCCCACCTTGTATTAGGATTACCTGTTTACATCACAGTTCTCCCATCACAATCCCCCTACCTGCGTGGTCAGACATTGGTCATGGAGATGGCCCCTACATGCTCTCTGGAATAACTCGCCCAATCTGTATTGAGAACCCTTCAACCCTTGTTCTTTCACCAAAATTTTGGATCTGTACAAAATTTGTAATAATTATAGCTGATCCATTCTAAAAAATATTAGAACCCAAGCTGCCAGGTGTAATGTTTTCATACTTTTTGATTGATTGCACCCAAAACAAGTATGCTTAGTGGTGCATAACTTGACTGATTGCAGGTCGTTGCCCACATACCAACACTGATACCCCATATGGTGAAAAGTCCAGGACTACAACCCTGTTGATGATTGAACAGATTCGTTATTATACCAAATCTTCTAAGAAGAGTTTCCAATTACTACAACCAATATGGCATCCTATTTTACCTGCAGACAGCCCTTTCCCCAGGCGTGAGCTGGACGGCTTCTAATACTGTGGGAGAGCTCATTATATTCAAAAATATTTTTACATATAAACTACTACCAGGTCTTATTTTACAAACACGGCATGTAATTGCCAAATAGATATTACATCTTCTCTTTCCATCTCTTTTCCCTGCCCCACAGGAGATGTCGCTGTTGACAGAACGTCTTCCACATCAGGAAAGGAGAGAAAAATGCTAGATGTGGGAAATTTTCTATGTGGCTATAATTATTACTAAGTATTTTTATAGCACCAACATAATACATAGCGTATGGGGGGCAGAACAATTGATTGGCCTCTAGTGTTCCTCTACCAGCGTTGGTTATACTGAAGGGAGAATAACATAAAAAAAAAATTACACTAGGCATTTTTTTATTAAATAAGTACAAATGTAAAAAGAAATGCTATGATTTATTTTGAATGCATCCAATCACAGGCTGGAGGAGGGACAAGACCTGCAAATGTTACTGACCTACTGCATAGAAAGACGAGGTCTTCTCCCCAGCCAAATCTTAGGACTGGATAAACATCAATACAATTCCTTCGACAGGTTTAATAGAATAGTCTGTAGGGAATCTGTCACATATGGTGAAATAGCATTATATTCTACTTGACTGTCCATGCAGAAATTGCTGTTTTCCCTACTTCTACAATATTGAAGGATGTTATGCCAACGTGTATTCAGCAGTGTTATGTAACTCCGGATTATAGGTATGATCACAGTGTTCAGAGAGATGATGGTGTTGACATTTTCAATTAAATCACGCTAAATATTGTTTGTGAAGCTCACTGGGAAGGCATTCCAAACCCATTTAAACTTCAGTGCCAAGCTGAAGGCAACGTTATTATAACACTGGATAGGAGAAAATAGGAGGCCCCATATGCACAGCATTCCAGCTCCTTGCACCTCTCCCTAAATTAGCAGGGGCCCCCTTCTCCTGCTCTCTGAACCTCTGCCAAACATAGCAGGGTCCCCCTTCTCCTGCTCCCTGCACCTCTGCCTAAATTAGCAGGGCCCCCTTCTCCTGCTCCCT
>NC_092864.1:11967666-11987112 GCF_032062135.1 Pyxicephalus adspersus
CACCTCTGCCTAAATTAGCAGGGCCCCCTTCTCCTGCTCCCTACACCTCTGCCTAAATTAGCAGGGCCCCCTTCTCCTGCTCCCTACACCTCTGCCTAAATTAGCAGGGCCCCCTTCTCCTGCTCCCTGCACCTCTGCCTAAATTAGCAGGGCCCCCTTCTCCTGCTCCCTGCACCTCTGCCTAAATTAGCAGGGCCCCCTTCTCCTGCTCCCTGAACCTCTGCCCAAATTAGAAGGGTCCACTTTTCCAGCTCTCTGCACCCCTCAATTAACCGAATGGCAGGGGTGCAGGAAGCTTGGGAAAAAGGGAGCACCCTGATAATTTAAATGTGTGAATATATAGACCCAAACAGTATAATGTCATCTAAGCTTTAATATCATTAGAAATATATCAAAATCTGCAGCTTTTATTAAAATAAAACGCAGTGATCTGGCCATGAGGGTGCAAACACTTCCTGATATAAGGTGACAATGCCCTGTTCCTATCTCTCAAATATGGTCCTGTGTTGTCACCCTATTACAAGGGCTTCAGGTGAAAACATAAAATTCCCATTTCAATAGTCATTATACGGACACAGCCAACTGTCGTTACCTTCTGAAGATCTGCCATATTAAATGCCATGCAGCCATAGCTGGAGTATATATAGGGGAAAAGTCATGCACCTATCAGAGGAGTATATGAAAGAGAAATGCAATGCCACCATTATTGGAGTTCATGTAATAGAAACGCGAAGCAGCCATTGATGGAGTTCATGAAAGAGAAATGCCAATGCAGTCATCACTGGAGTGCATGCAACCATCATTGGAGGCTTCCACCATTGGAGTACATGTAAGAAAAGCCCCATGCAGCCATAGCTGGAGTGTATTTAGTTCAAGTAAGACAAATGCCAAGCAACCATCATTAGACTACATGCAAGAAAATACCATACATCTATTCTGAATTACAATTCTCTAAATCTTTAGTGATTGCAGATAAAATGAAAGACCTTTTATTGCAGCTCCAGGACTGATCATACAATTGGTATCCTAAGGTGAGGAGCAGATGAGGCTTCGTATGGTTACAGAGATGAAAGCTGCTGGCTAAAATTATTCTAGGAATGATTGGAGAGATGTTGATGCTGCAGTTTAATGTGTTTGCATTACATCCACAATAAGCTTCGATTAGGATTCTCAGAAGAGTAGGTGTTACAATACTGCGTGAATGAGGATTGTGTGAGGTCTGGGGGGATAATTGGTGGATGAATAGTCAATGGAAAGGAACATTGTTTGGAAGATTTCACCATGCTGGGCAACTCTTACACCGATCCAAAGTTAGAGTTATGTTTTTTGTCTTTATGATACGTTCTTTTCTCCTGTTATTTTTAAAATATGTGCGCAAATAGTTCCCGTAAATATCCATATCCTTTGCAGAGCTGCAAAATCTTAATGCCTGTGGCTACAATTCATGCTCCATTCAGTATGTTTTCATTTGTAGCCACCCCATTGTGATATGCAAAGCTAAAACTACAAGTATGACCACCCCCATCCATGATAAACAATGCAAGAATCATGGGACATGTAGTTTTCTTATAGACAAGAAGCTAATGTTGAAGCTACTCTGCTGCCCTCTGGTGTTCAGACAAATAACTACAGCTATCTCCACACAGATTGGTGGAATAAACTAACAGTTTTCCGGAGTAAAAAATATTAAAGCCGTATATGATTGTGTGCTTGTTGCTCTTTGGTAATTCTTAATGTGAGAACTGTGAGTTAGGATTTCCTTATTTGGTTACTTTTCAACTGTAATAGGATGACAACAGTGAAATTGCACCCTTGCATTGAGGACTGTAAAAAGTGGTGCCCATGTGGGGCATTGGGGTTTGGAATAAGCCCAAGAGTTCTCACCAACTGAGTACAAAGCTATACAAAGTGATGGACTAGAGCAGCCTTTCTCAAGCTCTTCACTCTGGAGGAACCTTTGAAATAAATCTCAGAGAATCCCAACTAAATGCAATTAATTGGAGATTAATAGGGAACCCATTAACCTAATTTTATTCCACTTTAAAAAATCATGAAAAGATCATTAGTGTCATGTAACTGGCTTTACTAAGTAGTGTCACCCCAGGGACTATGCAGGCACCATCAATTGGGAGACCATCAACCACAACCCACGGAACTCCTAGCAACCTTTGAAGGACTAGAGCCTTAAAGACTGTTATCAATGGTGACAGCTCATGATTTTGTATTTTCTTTCATTATTAGACTTTTAGACCCTGTGACAGTTGGCCAGTATTTTGGATTAAGATCCATTTTATCTTTTTGACTTAACAAAGACGTGTTCACCTTGCAAAGGGAATTTTCATTTAACTCAGTATTAATCCCGCCTTTCTAAAAAATGTGAATTGTGAATTCCAGGTAAAGCACATATGATCTCGACACACATTACCCCACATTATATTGTTGTACCTTCTATTCGGAATGGCACCCAAGCCCATTAGGGCAGTTCAGATCAAAACTCAGCATTCTAGCACAACACAGCACACACTAATATACAGATACGTATTGTGGTGTGCTGCATCTGAAAAAAGAGTGCACATCCAATTATTTGTCCATTCTGTTGGAATGCCCTTTGTGATTGCATCAGGATGGACAGATTTGAATGAGTTCCTAAGTTTTGTTTTACATCTTTGTCTGCTAGCAATTACTAGTGAAAAAGAAACAGAAGCTGGGATGTGTGGTCACAAAATTATAATCCGAGAAAAAAATGTACTGTATATTCTAGAATGAAATAAAAAAATCAGATCAAATTTTCAAAAATCAGAATCAAAAGATCAATATAATAGGTAAAACTATATTGTGCTTTGTCCAAATTTTCCTTGTGGTCTGGGCATGGCGATGTGAGTATGAATTTCTGGAGAGCTTCCAAGATTTCAAATCTCCTTTACTACCTATTTGTTATGTTTTCCCCATTCCTGGTTGGAGGGGTGTCTGAATATAAATTATAGGTAATGTTGCATCGGTGTTAGGACAGTACCTTTGATACCTTTGGAGTTGACTCCATCTGATGTAGAGTGTGAAATATATATGGTGCCAGGGCTGATGTCCCTGAGATTGACTGATTCTCTGGAGGTCCATGTTGGGTTGGAATATGGAGATTGGAGGTGAGGCGAGGCAGTTCATGGTTGGAGGGTTCTTCATTTTTCTGCTTGTGAGGGCCACACCTAGTGAACCTCCTGTTCTCCTCCTGTCTTCTGTAAAAGAAACCATGTATGAGCTTTGAGGCCTATCACCCTTCTGCATTGGATGTGATAGATGTCCTTGTGTCTTCTGCACATAATCCACCAGTGTCTTATTGGAACAAGGACTCTTCATAATCACTCAATTGTCAAGCCTGAACACGGGTCTTGCCTACATGATCCAACCTGGAGGCCATGTTTACCATCTAGGAGTCCCCCTGATGTGGCTTGCTGGTCTCCTGGAATAGCATAATCCCCTATCTAAAACCAGAACCTTCTGGATACTCAGTAAAGCAATCTGACTTATGCATGTGGTCTGCCATAAAAGTCTGCAGATAAGCCTAAGGCTGATAAGGAAACTAACAGCCACCTGATGGGAGGCCTCTAAGCTGGTAAATGAGCTTCCAGGTTGGAGTTTGTAGGCAAGACTTGCATTCAGGCCTGATAATCGGCAGATCATGATGTGTCCTTGTTCCAAGATGACACGGGTGGAGTATGTGGAGAAGACACAAGGACATCAATCACATCCATGGGAGGCTGGACTATCCAGTTCAATGCAAAAGTGTAAGAGGCTACAAAGCTCATACAAGGGCTGTTTAATAGCACGATGCCTAGCAAGACTAAAGGAGGTTCACTGGGTGTGGCAGTCACAAGGGGAACAGTTCCACAGAAATATCAAGAATTATCCAATCGGATGGATCTCTGTTAAGTGAAACCAATTTCCACATATTCCAAAACAACACAGCCCCTCCAGAGAATCATTCTATTTCTAAGGCATCAGCCCTGGCACCATATATATTGCACAGTCAACATTAGATGGATCCAACTCTAAAGGCATCACAGTTATCAAAAGGTACTGTCCTAACACCAGTGCAGCACTAACTGTAAGTTATGTTCCCACACCCCACCAGCCAGGTATGGTGATAATATAATATATACAGGTAAGTACCCTAATTTTTGGGAGGCATCCTGACCTACTTGTATTCAACTGAACAGGTACTATCATCAGTCTCATGAAACTTGGTGGGACTCTTCCTAACAGACCCTTCTTTAATTTGTACCTGATGTAGCTCCCCATCATCATTCCCATGCATCTAGCCCAAGAGACCTTTGCCCAGAGACCAGACTGTGGATGTGGAAGCTCCTTTTTAGGTGGCTCTTCTGTTGGTTCTTCTTTTTTTTTCTTCTCTTCCTTGGTATGACTTACCTCCACATATACTGATAACCCCCCATTTACCTCCCTCTTATCTTTTCTTCTTTCTTTTAGAAAATAGTAAAATGGTTCTGAGAGGAAGAGACAGATACTTTACAGTAACAGGCAATAGAACAGCCTACAGCCTCAACAAACATACCCAACAAACAAACATTATTCTAGGTACTAAATTGTTCCCAGATTATGCTTAGTATCAGTTCCAAAATAATTCTGGGCAGACAAGGAGGTCTTTCTCTTGTGGACATAAAGTACAGGAAGACCTAAAGGGTTACATAGTTACATAGTCATGGAACTGGGAGAGATTCATTTACGGGAGGGGTCTTCTAGTTCATATAGACATGTATGTCTTGCCTAGCCTGATTTATACTAGTGAAATTTAAGGGAAAAGGTGAGGGAAATTTCTATATAACACCACCTGAACATGATAAATAAATAATAAATTAATGAACAACAGTGTATACCCCACCACTTGATCGCCATACGTTTCTACGCCTTCTTCTACAGTTATACAATCTATTAGATTTTTAGCTAACACCACTAGGATACCCTGATATATAGATTTCTAGATGTTTTTTCTATTCCAGTCATCATGATTGTTCTACCATTCTGATCTCAAACATCCCCAGAAGAAGCCTCAGGGTGAAACGTGTCGGGAGCTTGAGATATCCACATATTGTTAATACATGTGTGGGACTGTAAATACGGTATTATATCAGCAAATTTATTATACTAATATAACATATTTTTTATTGAATACATTTAGTACTGTAGATTTATGTTAGTAATAGGGCCACAAAAAACTTGTATTAAAAAGCTTTTCCTGCCTGTCGTTTCCCTTACCCCTTCCCTTAAATTTAAACTAGTTACATAGTTAGTTAGGTTGCAAAAAGACCTAAGGCCATCAAGTTCAACCACTAGGGAATAAAAATATCTCAGATAAAAGTCCTATAGACAAACTTGATCCAGAGGAAAAAAACCCAGGTAGAATTTGCTCTAACAGTGAAAAAAAATCCTTCCTGGTCCCGTTAGGCAACTGGATGTTCCCTGATTCAACAGTCTCTGTTATCTTTATCTAGAAAAGCATCCAGCTTTTTCTTTTAGCAATCTATAGAACTTGCTGAAACTACTTCCTGAGGGAGCCGATTCAACATTTTCACAGACTTTACAGTAAAGAATCCCTTCCTTATCCAGAGATGAACATTCTTTTCCTCCAGACGTAAAGAGCGCCCCCTTGAGTTGCAGTCGGTCCACCAAATCTCATGTGTTCACTCACCTGGCATAATTTATTATTACCTTTTGTAGATTTTGCAATGTCTGAGGTCATTTTTTCTCTTTTTGAAATATGTTTCTCTGCTCCCTGTATACAATACTTAGTTTGATCTTTGTTATCACTCCTTCCTTCTTTAAAATAAAAAGTGTTTTAGCAAATCCTAGAGGACCAAATTTTATTCAAGTAACTCAGAACCTTCAGGAAGAGAAGTTTATGGACTGACAAGTTTAGACATGTGGAAAATTTTTGATGGGTGACTTGACCTTTTGAAAGTTTAAAGCTATGAAGCAGCCTGCTGGGATGTCATCATGGCGTATCCAAGCTTGTGAATTTGCGTTCTTTGGCTAAATATTTACCTCTAGTGACAAGAGCTGCCAGAAGCACATTGATCAGATCAATATATCATTGACACAACGCTTGAGTTCCAAGTGTTTAACAAATAAATGTTTTCTCACAAAGCACAGTATGACGCTATTAGATGGGTACAGACAACATTGTAACCAAATGTTCAATAATTCCATAATCTCCACTCCAAGAATGAATTCCCCCGACTCATGTTACCACTCTCAACATGACTCATCGGTTCTCGCAGATGGGAAGAGTCTCATCGAGGTGAGGAGTTCTGCATTACCAAATCATATGTAGAAGAAAAGTAAATTCCATGAAAGAGCAAACTCACTAGAGACGGAAGACGCCTGGCCAATCAAAGTGCTTAACAAGAACTGATGATTTTTTGAATGATGGCACATTAATGGCACTCTATGTATTTTTTAAAAGATTAATGCTTACCAGTCCATAGATGTGATAGCTGCATTCATTTTATCTTCAGCATCACAATTCATGGTCTAGATCAGTGTATCTCAACCAGGGTTTCTCCTGAAGTTGTTTGAGGTTCCTTGAGCAATGATCAGTTTGTGACTCTCAGATCAGTTACCACTGACACCAATGATCTTTTTGGCTATGTGTAAGGGTGGCAGCCTTCCTACTGCCCAGATATGTTGGAGGCATTGACCTCAATGCCCGCTAAGCCAATGTACTGTGAGCTGTAGACATAGTAAATACAGAAGGGGTTCCCCCATGTTGAAAAGGTTGAGAAACTCTGATCTAATGTGACAATGCTCACTTACCACACTATATCGTGACAACAGAATAAGATCTTCTCTTCTTCTCCTCATCCTAATACTATAGAGGGGTTCTGTAAACAGACCAATGTAACTGATGGGAATACAGCATAGGAAGATTTCAGTTCACACAACTGGGGGTTTTCCCTTTCAATTTGATTTCCAACTCATTAGAATGATCAAGAGAGATCTAAAGGGAATTCAGCAATTGACTGGTTATATGAGACGGTTTTGGAGGTTCTTTGGTTGTGGACGGATTGAATGTGATGGTAAACTTCAATAGAAGGTACACAAGTAATATTGTGTGTGTATTGCCTGGCCAAAGAAAAATGTACATACTTTAAAATTTGTTGGACTTTCAAAACTTTGATTACAGTACAGATTATCTATGGTATGGTTTCAATAACCTTGTAATGTAATGTTACAAGAAGTATTTCCATCTAAATTTTCTAAAAATCTTGCATTAAATTTTCCCCAAGATCTGTATTGATGACGAGTCCGGTGCTGTGTAAAGTCTCCCCCAGCTCATCCCAAAGATTTTTCATAAGGTTCAGGTCTGGACTCTGTGGTGGCCATTCTATGTGTGACAATGATGTTCATGTTCATGTTCCCTGATTTACAATCTGAGCCCAATGAATCCTGCCATTATCATCTTGGAATATTTCCATGCCATCAGGGAAGAAACAATCCCCTGGTGCGCAAACCTGCACATTTGGGGACACATAATGTTTCTAAACCTCGACCTGATAGGAACCCCAGATCATAACATTGCACTCACAGGCACCCCAGATCATAACACTGCCCTCACAGGTACCCCAGAGCAAAACACTGCCCCCACAGACACCCCAGATAATAACATTGCCCCCACAGACACCCCAGATAATAACATTGCCCCCACAGACACCTCAGATCATAACATTGCACTCACAGACACCCCAGATAATAACACTGCCCCCACAGGTACCCCCAGATCATAACACTGCCCTCAGAGGCATCCCAGAAAAACACACTGCCCCCACAGGCACCCCAGATCCTAACACTGCCCCCACAGACGCCCCAGATCATAACACTGCTTCCACACGCACCGCAAATTATAACACTACTCAAACAGGTACCCCAGATTATAACACTGCCCGGATAGCCTTGGGAATTTTTGTTTAGCCAGGCAGTCTATATGTATTGGTATGAACATCTAAGATTGAGATGCCGACTTGTAATACAATCATATAAATCTTGTTACCTGTGCAGTATATTGTATGTTCATCTCAACTGTATTTATACATTCAAGGGTGAGTGTAGCCATAGAAGCCCATGCAGCTTCCATTGGGCACCAGAGGGACCACTTCATGTCTAAAAAGGGATTTTAATTGATCACTCGTTGATCCACCAACATGAACCAGCTTAGTTCCAACTGGCTTCTCCGCAACATATTCTCAGTGGAGCAGAAACTCATTAAGAGGAAGCCAAATCTCTCTAGAACCCTTCCTGTACATTATACGGAATGCTTGGCTGGTGCCTACAACTTGTAAATGTTATCGTACTGTAACTAGCAGTGCCAGGGGGTATAAATAGTATAAGGGGCATTATTGCCTACCCGCCTCTGATTAGATGGTGTATTTAGGGGGACAGTAAAGGGAAGCTTCCATTATTGGAAATAGATTTTGGACTAGTGCGCTTTATACATGGTCTTGTACCCAGATCTGCCCCCAGCTGCCCCTCTCATGTGACGTGCTGGGAACTTACAACATTACATCAGTCCCAAAAGATGATCAAGAAAAAGAAGAGACTGAGAAAATGCATCTTCATGCTTACAGTAGACTGATAATATAATTCCTCCGAGATGGTCCACTTAGACCAGAAAAAGGTATTTTCATCCTCCCTTGTTTTAGTATGTAGAGATAGAATTTTGTATAAATCTCTGGGGCAGCAGGAGCTACCATTACACTTCCTAATGCATTTGCTTTCATTTATTGCCGAAATCAATGCAGATCTGTAATGAATAATACATTGCATATTTATTTGTAAATGCAACCAGTGTAAGAATCTGGATAGGATTAACTTCTTGCTGTCCCTGTATAGCACTAGTGAACTGTAAGAGTAAGAAGCAATACATGTTCCACTTAGTTAATGTACTGATAGAAGGAGAAATAAACTTGTCATTGTGCTGTTTCTCCATTCCTTGTCCAGTCTGGTTGAGGATGACCTGAGTTTGGTATTGGTCTGAGGACATCTAGTGGCAGAAATGAAGTACTGCTGGAATAATCTCCAGACTGAAGGTAAATATTGCAGCAAAAGCAGATTGATCTGTTAATCTTTTTTAATGGAAAATTCCTTTTTATCTTTTTTTTCTTACTGGAAAGGAAAGAAAAATATTATATTAATCATAATGAAACAATGGTAGCACTTATTTATTTTCCCCTCGCCTTTTGCAGTGCATTGTCTTCTACAACAGCCATTTAATAGAAATGCTGGTATTTGTCCACATACATTGTCATTCTTTGAATACAATGACTCTCCCGTATTTGTTTCAGGGAGAAAGCATGCTATTCTGTGTGTGACAAGAGATATGGGTCTCATCCCCCACAACACACTGGCTCCCTGGAATATTAATAGCTCTGGGCAGAGGTAAGCTGGTATTTAGATGTTTGCTCCATCTGACATTGTTTTGCCGTGTCTCTACAAAACAGAGCAGGAAAATGAAACTTCATTAATGTATAGAGGCAGATGTATGCGCAATAGAAGGAGCGCCATGAGCAATGAACTTGAAGAACACTAATTCAGATTTGTAGTGTTAATATAATTACAGGCATGAACATTGCTCATTCGTGTTTTTTGGGGGGCCCTTTATTAAGCTGAATGTGAACACGGGCCATGAGATTGCTTTGAGGTTACAGCTTCCTTGTTCCTGGTAACTGCTGGCTTGGGGAGATGCTGCAAGTAGCCTCTTTCGGGGGTAACTCAATTGGGAATAAATTGGGGTGGCTGCTAGCACCTCTCCTAATTCCTGCTGTCAAATGTGCAGACACTGCTTCTTTAAGAACTAGCTAGCCCATGCAAGTGACTATGTGACTGGCAAGGTGCCATCCACAAGGAGCCCTTTGGGATCGCTTGATCTAAAAGTGCCCTTAAGCTGATTTCATGGCATACGTTACCCCCTCCCTTCCTGCTGACATCCCTATTCACCCCTTTAACTAACCCCTACCACAGTCATCTTGACTCTTCTTTACAATATACATGGTCCTTCATTAGATGCTCGTGGTATTGGCTATACTTCTGTTGGGTGTCCAGTAATGGGGTCTCCTTTGAAACATGCCATTATCTGGGGGGGGGGGGGGGTAAGTTCTGTACCAGGCCCTGATTTAAAAAACTTAACTTTTGCAAAGGAACTTTTTAGACATGACCCCTAGTATGGCACCCAATTGCAGTCCTGCATGCATCTATTAAGCTTATGATGAGCAGGGTCCTCTCCTTCTCCTGTGCCACTGTCTGCATCTGTCTGTAATTTGCAACCCCTATGTATTGTACAGCACTATGTAATATGTTGGCGCCACATAAATACAGTTTAATATTATTTTTACATTTATACATATTTAATATTAATAACATGTATTGACAGGGTCACTTTAGGGTTTAACTTTAACACACTTGAAGTATTTCCTGCTTGACATTTCCATTTACTGATTTGCTGTTCTAGTTGCCCCGGAATTGCTCTTTCACCATAATCACTCAGATGACATTTCGCTAAGTTGCACATTTCCAAGCGTGCCGCTTTAATTAAACTTTCTTATTTTTCACATGATCTTATTTTTCACATGATCACATTTTTCACATTTTCTAAAGTGGCTTTTAAGGGGAAAAGACTTTAAGACGCCTGGTGTATAGTGAAGAGAGGCTCCTAATATAACTGTGTTGTGTTTGGCACCTTGCGTTTAGCAGATGCCTAAAGCTGTGATCCATTTCACAAAGCTGCTGTACAGCACTATACTTAGAGAAGATGCATTAGGATTCGAGCTGGATAGGCGGCTGCTATACACCAAACATAACTGCACTTTAGACAAATGCATTTCCCTTTCATTTTTTTCTGCAGATTGTTGTATTTTACTATGGTGGTCAATGGGAAGATTTCCTCTTTGCTTGGCCATTGGGAAGAATATCACCCAGATAGCCAAAAACATCATTGGTGTCAGTGGAAAATGAACTGAGAGTCACAAGTTGCCCATTGCTCAAGGAACTCCTTGCAACCTCTGGAGTAACCCTGGTTGAGAAATACTTGTTAGAGGATTCATAATGTGTCCTCTACA
Source organism: Pyxicephalus adspersus (assembly GCF_032062135.1). Lineage (NCBI taxonomy): Eukaryota > Metazoa > Chordata > Amphibia > Anura > Pyxicephalidae > Pyxicephalus > Pyxicephalus adspersus. The sequence continues at coordinate 11,978,787 of NC_092864.1, forward strand.
TAATAATACGAATAATCAAGGTTTTACAGTAGGCTTTCACTCCAATTTAAAGTCTTTATAGAAACAATTCACATATATATTAATAAATATTGTCTCTTGTTTGGATAATACTTAGGTTTCCATAATGAAATAATTTTTGTAGGAAATATTAGTTATTATTTTCAAGTTTTTACCATTGAGTGCCACTTTTTGTATCCAAAGACCATGTCATTTCCCCCAGAATAGGGCACACAGACTATATAGTTTGGCCGTTCCGTCCCCCACTGCTTAATTCATATATATTTTAATAAAATGTTTGCGAAAAATTTTCCAAGCTTTTATCCAGCTGTTCATATTTGTTTGTCCAAGGCTTTTAAAACAAATTTGTTCTTAAAATAAGTGTATTGCCAGCCTTACATCCCATTTGATATGCTTTGTATAATAACTACATTGCATTATCTGGCTCGGCTATCACACAGAGAGAGATTCTCAGCATCCTCCATGAATACACCCCGCACAATAAAAGCTGCCGTGGAGTATCTGGGTCATGTTGTCATTCACAGTGTGAATACAGACACTTCGCCTATAAATGCCATTGTGACATTCCGTGGAATTGCTCTAAGGATTCTGTAAGCGAAAGATTAACTAATATCAGCAAATCATACCATTTTACATCTACTAAGCATGTATGGAACACACTGGTAATTTCATCTGTATAAAGGAGCCGACTCTTTATGTCGGGGGCTCAGAAGACACCGGAATTCTATGGATTCTTGCCAAGCACATCCTTTACTGTTCCTTGTATCATTTACTGGCTTTTTCTCCAAAGGGCGATACCACGTTTTAAGAAATTCTTTCACTTTAATATTCATTTGATCAGGTGCTACAAGATTATGGAGTTGGACCTGCATGGCAATGACGCAGAGGCCTCTAACACAGGCAAAGCAAAAGAGGGGCTAACTGGTGTTAGGGTCTATTTAGGGTTTTTTGAGGTTCATTGGTAGGCTGAGATAAAGTACTAAAGGATTTTTTAAAACACAGAATAATTTCACCAGGCCACCAATCTCACATTCAGTTTATTATCTCTCCAAAATTAGAATTTCCACCTTGCCCACCACAAGGGGTACTCAATATTGGGCCCTGATCAAATAAGCTTGACTTTTGCAATGTTGGATGTTTAGATATGTAGGCTCAGGAAGAATCTCTAGTATAGGCTCCAGATATTTCTAGTGGTGGTCCTTGCTAGCCACTATTTTACCAGCCTATCTATTATAAATTGGACTTTCTGGTAATGTTTTAAAAGGAAAAAGACTACGAATAGTCTAGATGAACTTTAGAAAAAATTGAGTTTGCTAGAGATTTTGCAAACTTTGGAAATAAGTTTTTGAATTTGTCATTCACTGCAAACTTCTTTTAAATGAATGGGATGGGAATGTTTATTTATTGCTGTTTAAAGGGTAACAGATATAGTTCAGTAAAAAAAAAAAGAAAAAAAGATCACTGTCATTGAGGACATGTACCAACCTTTTTCTGCATGTACCTTTTACCTAAAGATTTACTGTAAATATTTGAATATTAACCAATCCAACTATAAACCGGCGGTCCTACTTTTACCTGAAAAAAAATACTTTAACTTGAGTAAAAACCTAGGGCACAAAATGCAGCCATAACTGCCAACCTTCAAAACCGCAATCAGAAAAGCCATAAAAATATATATGCATAAATAAATCCATGGTGTGTTATTTATAAAACCTTTATTTTTTCATTATATAAAATAGCGGTCGCCAACCTTTTGGACCTCATGGACCACTACTTTTATGGACTCTGGACCCTACTTCAGACCGTGTGTTACTCAAAGGGGAAGAAACTTCGCAACTGCAATCCATACGGGGGACATGGTCCACATCTCTAGCTGGTGAGATTCCTCAGCGGGGTCATTCTCCTGACCCACTGGGGGGTCCACCGGCCAGAGCCGCACTGGTATAAAATATCTGTAAATCTTTTCCCACCTTGTTACAGGGTAAAGTATTCCATACTTTTGAGTTAGTTATAATGAGTCATTTGCTCTTTAACAATGTTTTGTGCATAGTTGTTGACCACCAGTTGACGGTGCTGTGTCTTCATGTAAAGTTAGGAACAGCTTGATTTTAACAGCTCCAGGATGCAGTTCCAGGATTTTCCACTAAATGACACTCAAGTATAAACCAAAATTCTTTTTCTAATGGCATTTTAAGGGCAAATACTCTACTGGTTTATACTCGAATACATATAGTATGTCAGAAAGTTATCATTCATCTACAACATAGTATAGTTATTAGTTTTCATTCACAATTGACAACTGAAAAAGATGCGTGTATTAGAAGATATACTTTCCTAACAATAAGCAAAAAGTCCAGTTGAACATGACTACTACTACCAATATTATTACACATACAAATACCCCCCAGGTATCACACACATAATGTTCATTATCCCATCAGCAGGATAAAGGTGAGAAAGTGACACTGTATTTTCTAACTGCAACAATTGTCACCCTTCTGTTTGTATTGTCTACAGCTGCATATGAATCTTTAAAGTGGTTAGATAAAATTACAAATATTTTGGCAAATATGATGGCTCACATATGTGTACAGCGCTGTGTAATATGTTGGCGCTATATAAATACTGTTTATAAATAATAATAATAATAAAAAGTCTGTTCTGTTAGCTAGCTTTACGCTGCCTGCAGAAATCAGGGGAATTTTTCAGGGTTTATAGTTGGATCAGAGAAGTGTTCTACATATTTATCTCTTGATTAGGCCCATTGAGTTTTTTCCTGGTTAATTTAAATTCTTTTAGCATGCCCCCCTCCCGCCATCTCCCCTCTATAGGCACGGTGTACCATTAAGAAGATCATTAGGAGCCAGAACGTGCATGCCATACCTATAGGCACTTCACAGAGGAGATGTTCTATATAATGATCATTACTGCTAAGAAACTTTTCTTAGATGCTGCAATTGCATCATTTTTTTACAGTACATATATTATGTACCAAGATATATATTTTCTCTGTGGTTCTGAGAAGTCATTATAAAACAAACAATATAGGGATGGAGGGCAATCTGGACACATGGAGGGCATTGTAGATAATTTCATCAAATAAAAGAAGAAAAACAAGTTAATTGGCCTCCATTACTACTTCCATTGTTATTCTAAGTTCTGTAAATATTCTGTCAAGGCAAATGCTTATTGCACGTGGGTGAATCTGCTCTACAAAAGAATAAAACAAATGAGTCTGTTTTTTTTGCTAGCCTATTGAACATGCACAATAGGAGTTGCTTGTTATGTTTGTTCTGCCTGGATATAATACATTTCACATTTTGACATTATCTCACATAGCATTGAAATAATCTACTACAAAAATAGTGGTGAATAAAAGGTCCCTGGTGAAAGTTGTGACCAGGGTTCTGGTGCTGCAGGACAGAAAAGATGTCTGCTGAGGTGCTTATGGTTTCCTTCTTATGGTAAAAGTATATTGTTCCTACAATGCAGAACTTTTCAGTGTTGTGTTTATAAGGATAAAACTTAGAGATACCCATGCTGATTTCCCATTTGTGGCAATATTAGACAGACACTGCACTTCCTATGGCAGCCACATGGTGACAGTGTTGTATTGTAACCTGTAATAATAAAATGTGATTGGCTGATACAGAACATGGAAGCTACCATTGTAGTATGAAAAGATTTGGGGATCCTCCATGTGCACATTTATAGTTTTTTGTGTTGGATGTACTACATCTGTCTATTCTGTGTCCTGCAGGATTTAAAATATTTATAGACTCCATAGACTTTTCTTTTTTTAATTTTTAGTTTAATCTCATCATTAGTTTCTTTTGATTTTTTTTTTTACCTTTATTTTCCCATTCCCATCCCATACTGTCCTAATTGTATTTTCCATGTTCCATCTCAATCGACCATTTAACTCCTTCAATATCTTTCTGACATCCCACCTCAATCTTCTATAATCTGTCCCCACATGTGTGTTTTACTCCCTAGCTGCATCCCACCTACATCTCCCTTCCTCCTTTCTAATTTGCCCCCCTCCCAGCTCTGCTTTTTATTCCCCACCCTCCTCCCTATTTTGACCCTGTCTCCACCTCTGCTTCCAAAACCCCATTTCCCCTCCTTTTCCATAATCTGCTCTCACCTAACACTTCTGTTTTCTTCCTCCTATCCCCACTCTCTATTTTCATTTTCTCTCCTCCTCTCTACTCTGCCCCCACACCCTACTTCTGCTTTCACCACCCCTTCTCCTTCTCTCCGTTTCTCTACTCGGCCCCATCTTCCACCTCTGTTTCTCACTCCCCACCTCTATATCCCCTTCTCTTCCCTTCTTTGCCCCATCTGTCATCTCTTCCTTGTTTGCTTCCCTTCCACACACAACTCCCACTCACCTCCTTCCTTCCCCTACTCTTTCCCTACCTTCCACCTCTCCAGACCCCATCTCAATCACTTCTCCTCCCCTCTATTCCTCTGCCCCCTCTCTTCTAACCCTTCTTCATTCCACAATTGCCCCACCTTCTTCTCTTTCCTTAAAACTAATCTTTGTTCTTCCTACTTTGCTCCCCCAACTATCTGCTCTTGCTGTTCCCCTGACCCCCATTCCCTACTACTGTCTTCGACCTTCTTCCCCAGAACAACTCTCCCTTCTTCCTCCCCATTCTGCCCCCGTTCTCCAACATTTCCTCCTCCAACCTTCTCTCGCTCTCCTCACCCTATCTCTGTCTTCTTCCTTACTCCATATTATGCCTCCTTTCCATATGCCTCTATACCCCACCTATTTCCCCCACCCCACCTCCATCTACCTTTTCTACATTTCCCCCTTCCTACCTCTGCTTCACATGCCCCATCCCCACCTGTCCTTCTCCTCTCTATTTTTCCCCACCTCCATCTCCCCTCCCCTTTTCTACTTTGCCCCCGACTCCATCTCCCCTCCCCTTTTCTACTTTGCCCCCACCTCCATCTCCTCTCCTCTTTTCTACTTTGCCCCCGACTCCATCTCCCCTTCCTTTTTTCTACTTTGCCCCCACCTCTATCTCCCCTTCCCCATTTCTACTTTGCCCCCCACCACCTCTTGTTCCCATGCCTCACCGTTTCTGTTTTACTCCCTTCTCTACCCCCCTCTACTTCTCTTTTCCCTCTTACTATCTATTGCCCCCCACACTCTTCTCCTCCCTCTACCCCACTCCCCCAACTTTTCTCTCCCCTTTTTTCCCCAATCCATTGACTCTCTTTTCTTGTTCTCCCCCCATCCAGGAGTTATTCCTCAGACCTCTTTAAAAGTGAAAAATGGACAAACGCTGCTCGCTTGTCTTTCTTCTTTCCAATATTTTTTGCTCTCCACTCTAGTTTTCCTTTTCTCCCCTCCCATCTTTCCTCTAATATCCAGTTTTGGGTAAAAATTAGGTGAATCCTCAACAATTTTAATTAAACCCCAATGTGTGCAGCTAGATCACAATGTGCACTTTGTTCTCCTTTCCTCTGCTGTCTCTCTATCTCTTTCTCCATCAGTAAATAAACATGATTTTTTTTTCACCTGACTTAAATTTCCAAATTGTTCCAATAACAATACGTGGTATTTCCTGCAAAGTATGAAATATTGATCTGCCCTCACAAAGCACCGACTCTCCAAGCTGAAGAGCTTTCATGAGATAAATATGTAACTCATACTGGATGTGATTCACATAAAAGGAATCTTTGCTCTAACACCTTTAGATATAATTTCACTTGTAATGATTGTGGTTTTTGTAATATGACATGAAAGAATGTCGGCCCGATCAGACCAGTCATGTCTTCAGAGGAACATATATACTGGAATCTATGGAATGGTGGGCAAAGGAACATAGATATTGGAATCCATGGAATGGTGGGCAAAGGAACATAGATACTGGAATCTATGGGATGGTGGGCAAAGGAACATAGATACTGGAATCTATGGAATGGTGGGCAAAGGATGGTGGGCAAAGGAACATAGATACTGGAATCTATGGAATGGTGGGCAAAGGAACATAGATACTGGAATCTATGAAATGGTGGGCAAAGGAACATAGATACTGGAATCTATGAAATGGTGGGCAAAGAAACATAGATACTGGAATCCATGGAATGGTGGGTAAAGGAACATAGATACTGGAATCTATGGAATGGTGGGCAAAGGAACATAGATACTGGATTCTATGAAATGGTGGGCAAAGGAACATAGATATTGGAATCCATGGAATGGTGGGTAAAGGAACATAGATACTGGAATCTATGGGATGGTGGGCAAAGGAACATAGATACTGGAATCTATGAAATGGTGTGCAAAGAAACATAGTTACTGGAATCTATGGAATGGTGGACAAAGGAACATAGATACTGGAATCTATGGAATGGTGGGCAAAGAAACATAGATACTGGAATACATGGAATGGTGGGCAAAGAAACATTGATTATGGAATCCATGGAATGGTGGGCAAGGGTACATAGATACTAGAATCCATGGAATAGTGGGCAAGAGTGCTTGCTATGGATGATCATGCAGCAGCCAGACTTTGCCTATAAAGATCATTGAATTTCTGTAGGTAATTTTAGGAGACTTTTTCAAAAACAATAGATTTGTTACATACCTTTTATTATGGAAGAGATGGCATATCTAGATGTCAAAATATTCTAGCAAAAAGTTGCACAAGCTTGGTACCTACTCCTAAAAAATATTTTGTGCATCATTGTTGGCTACCTGTAGAGGACACCATGTCCTTGTGTAAAGTGTGTAACAAATGAATGTCTCCTGCCTCCAAGGGCTTGAATTTGGTGCACATTTTACATGACAGCACCTCTAGTGGTGGTATCTGATAATAAACAGAGATATTTTTTCCTTTATGCTTATACAGCTAGGGACCATTGAATGTCTGTCAGGCCAGACTGACTGACAACAATAGACTTATTGCATACCTTATAACAAAGAAGAGATTGCATGTAAAGATGTCACTGTCTGTATTCGTCTGTCATTTGCAACCCCTATTTAATAAACAGCGCTGTGTAATATGTTGGCGCTATATAAATCCTGTTAATAATAATAATATAATAATATGTTCTCCCAACAAAAAGTTGCACAAGTCTGGTAACTACCTTGTATTGATCTCCTAAACAACTTTTTGTACATTGTTGTTACCAATCACAGTCCCTGTGTAAAGTGTTAACAAATTAGTGTCTCCGAGAGCTAGAATTTGTTGCACATTTTACATGAGAACACCTCTAGTGGTGGGACCTGAGCTTGAACCAAGATTTTTTTATCCATTGGTACTTAGTGGAAAAATACTTAGTGGTTTATACTTGAGTATATGCGTAATCTATTTTTAAAGTAGTCAGTACAAGCTTATGAAATATGTGAAAAAGAGCCTAGAACCCTGCCTACTGAAAAATACAAATGAATGTATATGAAGTTTTGTATATTTACTCACTTTTTATTTATATATATATGTATATATATAACATTTCTCAGCTGGATTACCCAAACTACACCAACACACCAACCCTAAAACAAATAACTAGGGAAGGCACAATTTAATTATTGTGATTGTATCTGCTCTGTGATGTAGATTACATGTGCTAGCTGATAATGTCCTATCCATCCCCTGAGAGATGTAGTCACTTCAGATAATTAACTTGAAATATCATGAAAAATACCTCTGTATCTCTACCTGTGATTGTGACTACACACAATCATGGGATTAGTGTATAAGTAATAAGTAATACACCACAATTACATGCTGATCCTTTAAATTAAAATACAGCCAAACAGCGGAAGCAATGGTTTTAACTGATTAATAACGTAATAGGAAATATAATAGTTTGGGGTTGTTTTTATTTGAAGTGTATACTTTTTATAAGTGAAGTTTTACAAGTTTATTTACTATATTTCTGCAATCCTTGTTTTATACATAAACATTGCTACAAAGGATTCACAGAGCACTGTGTAATATCTAAAGAGATGGCACAGGGGGTGTTGCCTGCCTTGTGGTTGTTGTTATCTAATTGAAACTAAAGAGAACCAACTAAGGGTTGAGTTACCAAGCAAGTAATTTCTTCAAATTTTAAAGTCCATCTTTAGCTATTAATTATGGAAAATAAGGTCAATTTAATGTGAGAAGTAAACGAAATATGAATATGCAATATTTTAAATTTGGTTATATCAATCATTGATAACATTTTATCTTTGCAAAGATGGGAGCAGTGAATAATTTAAGCCTTGGCCGTTTACACTCTTGAAAGTTGGGTCTTCTCCAGCCTTCCCACATCCTTTTTGATTAATAAAGTCAAGGCTATC
>NC_092864.1:11988170-12007435 GCF_032062135.1 Pyxicephalus adspersus
ACATTATGGTGCATTAACAAAACATTAAATGGGCTGCCCTAACATAATGCAGGTTAATGTAGACCAAACGTGATGAGCTGTTGAGTTTCAAGGAATTCAAAGTTTCAAGCCTCAGCTCTCAAGAGTTGAACTAAAACTCGAAATTAGGCATGTACGGAATTCTGTTTCATCTGAGGTAAGATCTACAGAGTGGGGTTAAATCTGGGGAGTGGTCTCTCAACCAGTATTTCATAGGACCCTAAGATTCCTCCAGAAGTTGCTAGGGGTTCCTTGAGCAATGAGCAATGTGTGCCTCTCTTCCCAATGGCCAACAATGTAAGAGGAATTCTTCCCACTGACCACCATACTAATGTACTGTGAGCTATGGATATAGTGATGATAGAAGGGGTTCCAGGAAGACCTGAAAGGGGGTTCCACCTTGTTAAAAATATCAAAAAATGCTGATCTAGTGTGTACAGCAGTTCCCCCACCTTGTAGTGAAACAGTCAACGACTTACCAGGGATGCCTGCTATCATTTCCAGTTGGTGGAACCCAATGGGAGGCCTCCTGCTCATCCTTTCCCATTCCCCTTCCATGGAATTAAACAGAGCTTGTTGTAGTGTTCCTAAAAGATTGTTCCCAGCAACAGAAATTTGACCTGTAAAGGCCCATACATTATACAATTACAATAATTGTGACCCTTTTTTTAGATATTTTTAATGTGAAAAAAAAGATTTGATGGCTCAAATAAGTACAAAAATATCAATATTTATACAGCCTTTGGTAATGGTGACCTCCAACTTGGAAAAAGTCAGAGGATTTTGACTGGAAATTTAGAATTTGGGAAATCCGATTATTCCTAGGTTACACAATGCCCAAGACACCAAGGAGTCAATCGGCCCCAAAACATACAAGTATGGTGTAGGTATAGATGACCAATGTAAGCAGTCCTATCAGCGATCTAGGTTGTCCCATCCCTTGCTTGGACTTTATATAAATGAGTAATAGATAATATAGTTAATAGGTAAATGAAACAAAACATAATTCATATTCTGAATACTATCCTTTAGTTCTTTAATACTATAACTTTGCATTATTATTGTTAACTAGGTTTTTTTTTAGCGCCAACATATTACGCAGCGCTTTTACAAAGTCCATAGTCATGCCACTAACTTTCCCTCAATGGAGCTCACAATCTAATGTCCCTACCATAGTCATATGTCATTACCACAGTCTAAGGGCAATTTGGGGGGAAACTAATTAACCTAACAGTTCTTTTACAATAAATACAATTTTTTTACCTTTATGGTAGTGCAGTAAAAACTCAAAATAAATCCTGTCTAAAACCATTTATTCTTTCCCGTTAGCTGGGTGGAAGAGTGTTATGTTTCATTTTTTAGTCTTTTTTATACTCTTTTATGCAGTGGGCAATACAAATTAGGAAGTTGCATTGTGGATAGAACATTGAAAAAAAAAAAAAAAACACAGCATACATCTTACGTAAATGCAGAGGAAATGGATTGGAGAGTGAAAGATTTAAAGCCAGAGCAAACCACAAACTCAAAACCCAAGAATAATGATTTCTCCTTAAAGCCTGAGGGCATAGTATAGGAACAGAGAGAACTAAGGAAAGCGCCTGTTGAAATGAGAAAAATTGAAAAATCAGTCAGGGTGAGAGGTTATGAGGCAGGAAGAAAGAGTTCAATATTTTTCTTTATCTATGTTGCAGAAGAATCACAGGTGATTTTTTAGAAGGAAAGCCACTGGCAAAGCTTGGTTTGATTGAAATACTACATGTGTCATAATTTGATGTCTTTATATGTAAATGGCAACAAAATAACTGGAGGCTCAGGGTGACAAGTGCCACAGTTAAAGCGTACCTAAACTCAGAAATTTCACTTTACATAAATGGGTGGACATCCTTCTCGGGCATTCGCAGAAGAAGGCAGAAAAAAGGGAAAAAAATTGCCAATCTTACGTATGCGCAGTGACATCGGCAAGTTTTTTCCAACCTACGTCACCCAATCTCGTGCCTTGGTCGAGTGACATAGGAAGAAGAACCCAGAAGAAGAGGAGAAGATGACGGCGCCCAGCGCTCTGGCTCGGAAGCAGATGCCAGGACGACGCGAGACCCGATGGAAGACACCTCCGGACCAATCAACTGTGCCACGGGATTGATAGGGAAGTGTTTTTTTTTTTGTTTTCTGTGTTTTTCAGTTTACTTCCTCTTTAAGTGGTCTTGTCTTAAAACATGGAGGTCCTTATAGGAGGGAAATTATCAACGTCTAGTAAGATGCCACCAGACACCATCACATTTCTAAATATGTGCACTACACACTCATCAATATAGCATTAGCTCTTTTCATTTCTTTTATCCTTTATCTATCTTTTTCCTCTATCCCTAGCTTCTTACCAACCCCTCGTACCACCCCAACACTTCCAATGTCCTAACCTCCATTCTACTTTTAACCACTAAGCCCCACTTCTCTCTTTTTTCCTCCCCATACTCTTCCTTTCAGGACCCAAAATTCCTCTCCTTTCTCACTATTTCCCACACCACCTATGCCATCTGCTCTCCCGTGTTCTTCTCCACAACTAGTTATGTCTGTTCCCTACCTACCCTGTTTTCCCCCAACCTTTCTCTTCCCTCTTTTGGTACTCTGCCACCAATTTCCAAATTTATCCCTGTTAACTGTACTCCAAATCTCCAATCCCAAATGCATTCTGTCCTCCTTCACCACTTTAAAACTCTAGGTTTTACCATTGTTTCTTCCAACTCCCTATCTTTCTCTCACCATTTTCACCCTACTCCCCATCAATGACCTCCACTTCTCACTCCCTACTCCCAAATTCTCTCTCCCATCAACCCCACTTTTCTTTCTCAATTCCTAAGCCACCCTTACCCATTCACAGTTGATATGTCTTAAGAGAAAATAATACCAATTAGAGTAGAGAAAATATACTAGCCTAATACTTTTCTAACTTTTCTGTAGATTAAATTCAGGTCAAATAGTCAATGAGGCAATGATTTACCCCACATGGAATATCCATTAATTTATCCAAAATACATGATCATATTGGAGAAATAGTCTTGGTTGAGATGGGCCGATTAGTAGAAAGGGTCTATCTGTTATTCACTTTATAAAAATTAAAAATGGTCACTTAGATGTTATAGGTACATCAAAACTGACTGACATTTAGGCCAGGTTCAGACCTTTGGCAGTAGCAAGTAATCCCATGCAGCTCCCTGTACCTAGCACCTTGCCAGATACTCTGTCAGTAACTACTCTGTGGCGTAGCAGTGAGTCGTACTGAACCATTCACCAATGCCTCCATTTCTTCTCTTTTGGGTTGCTGAAGGTAGACACTACATATTATGGGCCTGATTTATTAAAGCTCTCCAAGATTAGAGAAGATAGACTATCAAGGTAGAACTATGATATCATGAGTGATCCAGCAAGCCTGAAATGGATCTGGTCCGGGATTGAAAACAAGAAATAGCAAATTCCTTTAAGACATTTATTCCAGGTTGTCTGGTTACCCCAGATTCACCCATGATAGTTTATCTTCTCCAGTTGTAATGTCTCCAATTAGGCAGTGGTTCACTTTTTTTTTGTTGTCTTTTTACTTGAAATACCATTTTCACCTTTATCATCCCCTGATATATCTTAGTGAGCAATTTTGGTACAGGAATGGAGACTGCACAACTGTGCAAGACTGAAGGTAAGGCTAGAGGGCAGATTTAACAACTTTGGACTTCCGCTAAATGTTGCTTACTCAATAACTGGATAGGCAATATTAGAAATTGAAGAACATGTACCTTCACAGTAGCACCGAGCCTTTTCTGTATTACCAGTTACACATGTTAACTATATCAGTGCAGCTATGCTGATCACATGACCTTTGGTAATAAACTAAAAGTTTAGAGTTAAGACTAGTACTAGGGTTTGAGTTACCACTAGACTTAGTAGTAGAGTTAGTGCCATCTATGTGACAAGGCTTACATAGTAATTATATAAATATACTAGAAAATATAACTAGAATTTTTTGTAATAAATTAAATAAATCAGTTGAAATAAATTTGTTGGATAGCAATCCGGGAAGGAGGGGGGAGTTGGGTGCACAAGAAAAAATAACTATAATATTATTTTTCAAGCCGATGTTTTAAAGGCAGCCATCATGGTGAAATGTGAAGCTAATTTCAATGAAATGCATCAGATATTGAAATCAATTCAAACAAATCACTCCCTACTGGCAAGTTTGTGGAAATAAAATGCAAGTTGTCAGCTGATTGCTATTTTACACAATGCTGACTTGTAATAGATGAACGCTCATTATAATATTTGAGGTCGTATTTTGGATGAACGTCTTTCTCTTGGCAGATCCCAAGTTGCCATATGAACCATTTTATGTAATATATTCAATAGGAAAGAGAGAAGATTGATGTTTATCCTTAGCTATGGTTATGGTTAACAGATGAGACTAATTACATGTAAGCGTTGGGTCTGATCTTTCTGCTCTTACATCAGTCATTGTGTTTCTATAAGATACTAATGTTGACATTAAATATTGACACGCTGATATCGGGTCGTTTGTTAAATTGCTGAGCTTTTACCTTATCTGAGCTATAGTGTATCATAGAAACATTGATTCTGATTTAACGCCTCCAATGCAGGGACGACTTGCCTTGCTTGTAGTGTATGTTCATTCGATACAGTCTAGAAGCTCATGGGGGCATATAGGACCTCCATACAAATTGGGAGAATAAGGTCTCTTACACACAGTCAATTTTTGTCCATCTTTCATGACAGATGAAAACATGGCAAGGGGAGAATGAGCAAGCAAGACCCACTGTGTTCTTCTCTATTGAATCGAACAGCAGTTGTTTACCGTCGGATCCATCTGGACTGCTGTACAAATGTCAGATCCTTGACCAAGATGAGCCTGACTATTCGTACTGGACAAGAATCCACTAACGCCTACATAGCTTACTCAATGCAACCATAGCAAGAATGCTTCCACCCAACTAAGCATAGCAATGATCCTTTTTGATGTCTTTGAAGTTTTTCTCAAAGTGTTGCTCAAAATGGTCCATGGTTGTAGAAATCCTGGCCCAGTAAAAGTGGATGCAGGGTGAGATTCTGGGAAAAGCTATTTGTATAGCCTTATCTCCAGGTAAAGCTCAACTACAACCAAACCTTTAGTATTTGGCATTTAGATGGGGAATGGAAAGGTTGGAACTTCTAGCACAATCTTTCTCAACTTTTGTCAACAGGCAAGAACCTTTGATATAACTTTGAAGTCTGAGACGGCCCCTTCCAATATTTATGTTATGCCCAATTCATGGTACATTTGCCTGGTTGTCTTTGGGAAGAATGCCTCTTACGCTGTTGGCCAATAGGAAGAATGACACTCAAATAAATTATTGGTCTTAGTGGTAACTGAGAAAATGCTCATAGCTCAGGAAACCCCTAATAATCTTTGGAGGAGCCCTAGGATACCAGGGTACCCTAGTTAAGAATCCCTGCTCCAGGAGGGTTTGGTTGCTGTGAGTTATGGGAGAACTCTCGGCTCCAATATGGACACAGATAGAAGTAAATTAATTTTTATGTTTCTCTCCCCTCTTTGCTCTGTGAGACTTTTTTTCTGTGTATATGTGAAATCTGATTCCTAAATAAATTCTTTACTGACGTAAAAGTTGCACTCGGAGCTGCCAACAAAAACCGCCTTGCGGAGCTGATTTGTGATACAGAGCTTTATAGTCTGCTGCCACTCTTTTCATCTGTGAATGTCATCTGCAGTTGACACCAACTATCTGTCTAAGGAGCTGTGACACCAGACAGTCATCAAAAATCAAATAAATGTATTCTGCCACCCCTCTTTGTGTGAATTGCTATGCTAATCCAAAAAACCCAAATGCCAGGAAGGAAAATATGAAGCAGGGCACTGTATTAGAAGTCAATGTGTCAATGTCAGTGGCCCCGTGTTCATCTACTCCTGGGCAGTATGACACATTGGTTGCAGCCAGGTCTCTCTTCATATGTTTGATATTCTATTCAGTTTGTATTGCAGAGGAAGTGGTAGCCGTTCTCCTAAAACAGAAGACGATGGGCCAATTCCCAAAGTTTTAAGAATCCACATGCCTTTTGGTCTCTAAAAGTAACTGCTCCTTCTTTTTCCAGTTAATAGGTAGTATTGGATCTTGGACCAAGGTGCATTGTATATATACAGGATCTGGCTAGGATCTCAGGTAAAGGTCTTTTTCTGGGAACATGCTAACATGAAAGGAAGTAAAAAGATGACCTCAGTAATGTGAAGGTGCCCCTTCAATGTCAACAAAGAACCTGGGGCAGATCTTGGACCAAGCCGAATGGCCTAACTATAGTAAAGTCTACAATGGGTCCAGGAAATGGCTATGGTCCCTGGTAGGGGTGTCTACACACTAAAGCCCTATACAAAGCCCCGCTTTATAACTTTTGCTAGAAATGATCGTATATTAGTCTAGTGATAGGAGAGTTAATGAACTCTGTATAGTGTCGGTCTGTTCTGTAGATAGAAGAGGACGAGGCGTCCTATTGTATTCATCCCTTTTTTGGTGGATTATTGGGGACGTTAGGGAATAGCTATATGGATGCTGGATGTTAGGCTACATCCCATTAATATCAAGCTACATACACATGCTAGATTCCTTTACCTGGAAATGATCTTTCATTATAACAGTGGAACAAATGAGTGATATATACACATATATAGAGTTTTCGGCAGAAATATAGAAAATATAATTTGTAGTACAAGTTTACATAATTTTGAAAGAATTATATCCTTTTTACTCATAAGTCATAATATTCTCTTATGATCTCTACAGGATTTGATCAATTTTCACACAGAGTTACAAAAAACAATTACAACCTTTTCTCTGTATGTCACAATAGTTTCTTCCGATACATACAAAGTTTTACTCAGGCCTGCTGTGGCACTATACAGGTTTCAGTTAATATTAAACAAATATACATCACCATACAATGGTTAAGTAGGTATGAACCCTTTCATATCAACCGTAGTACCCTACGCGTTTCGCCATAGTGGGCTTCCTCAGGGGTAATGATAGGTCAATAAAAAAATACCAATAGTATAATAATTTAGTGAAATAGAAACAGGTAAAACTGAAGTTTTTGTAGTATATCTTTCTAAAAGTCAGTTTTATCTGTTTCTATTTCACTAAATTAATATACTATTGGTGTTAGTCTCTAATAATTCTACTATTTGAACAAAATTGAATGAAATATATGATTTTTGTAATGTTGAACTATGCAGTGTATCGAAGCCCTACATTTATGTTTGTAAATTTAGATCACCTGAACCCCGTATGTATAGATAGAGAACTGTTTATTGACCTATCGCTACCCGTGACGAAGCCCACTATGGCCAAAAGGGTAGGGTACTACGGTTGATATGAAAGGGTTCATACCTACTTAACCACTACTATGTATATTGTGTATACGATGTATATTTATTTAATATTAGCTGAAACCTGTATAGTGCCACAGCAGGCCTGAACAAAACTTTGTATGTATCGCAAGAAACTATTGTGACATACAGAGAAAAGGTTGTAATTGATTTTTGTAACTCTGTGTGAAAATTGATCAACTCCTGTAGAGATCATAAGGGAATATTATGACTTATGGGTAAAAAGGATATAATTCTTTGATAATTTTGTATGTAAACTGTAATGTAAACTTGTACTACAAATTATATTTTCTATATTTGTGCCGAAAACTCTCTTTCTCTGTCTTTTATTTAATTACCGGGATATAAACCAGAGTGAGGCACAATCAAAATATAGAGATATCCACCACACACTACTCTAATGATATAAAAAATGATATATACACAACACTGTTCAGTTCAATGGAGAGGGTAGGGAGTAGCACGAGCAGGTGGCACCCATAGCCTCATAGTTAGAAATAGGCTTTCCCATAGGATCCATCTGGTGGAATGTTAAACGACTTTGAGGGACCACACACGATTTTCACCCAAGATAAACAATTACCCAGCATGTTTTTTTACTTTTAGGGTTTATAAATACCAACCATTATTATTATTAAATTATTATTAAACAGGATTTATATAGCGCCAACATATTACGCAGCGCTGTACAATAGATAGGGATTGCAAATGACAGACTAATACAGACAGTGATACAGGAGGAGAGGACCATGCAGGCACAAACATTTTTACAAAATTTAAGAAATCTAAAGATCCTTGTCCATACCCCTTTAGCAATAAAATCATGAAAAGGGATCTGGCCTTTCTCTGTCCCATCCAAACCCATACATCTTAAGCCTGAAAGGTGCCGCACAATCCAATTTGCTTTGGAGCAGAAAGTCTGATCAGTTCTCGTATTACTGTGTGGCCCATGGATAAATAGATCACGCAGACCAAGCTTATTGTGATAAGAACCCAGGAGAGTGCATTCACCTGCCTGGACCTCGCAGCGCACAGATAAAGCGATAGAGAGGATTAGCTGTTAAGTATTTCAGGAAAAAGCTCAACAGAAACACAAGCTTGGAAACAGCCACTGATCTCACTTAGCAACAAAGTGGCAAAGTCTCCGTAGGGGAAAAAATAAAAAACTCCCACATACTGTGCACCCGATGATAACGAGCACAAAGAGTCCTGGATTTACAGAAAAAATGAGAATATTGTCCTCGTGTATGGGTTATAAAAATATATATTCTGCTTTTTTTTTTAAATACCATGCTGTGCTATCTTTTTAAAGTAATATTACGGTCACCTGGTAAAATTTGGCTTTATGCTCCTTATGGGGAATGATCTCATTTTGAAGCATCTTTAGGTTCCTTTTAGACTTGAGGTCCAAAAACCTTTGGTTAGCAGATCCCAGATGCATACCAAACTTCTGTCTCCAGGTTTGCATGCAATGTCTTTACATTTGCAGTGGCAGCGTGGTTTTTCCTCCATGACCAGAAGCAACAAGTCATATCCAGGAACGGCTCCACAAGCCCAACGCAACCTCAATACAAATAGAACCGCATGGAAACATTTGCACAAAGTGATTCCCAACCTCTCACATACAGTTGAATAGATATGGTTGGAAGCATGATTGGGCGAATCTGAAAGGGGCTTTATTAATTTTCTTTTAATTATAAAGGACTATTTTGGTATTTTTTTTCCTGGACTTTAATTCAAGATGTGTAATGGATCATATAGATGCAAGATTTTCGGCAAGAAGGACAAACATTTGTAAATGGGTAAATGAATAGCACAATTGTCCTACAACATTTTTTTTAGCCATCCACCATGTTTGATCACTAACCAACCAATTTATAGTAAAGCCCCCATAGTGGGGCATCTTCCACTTAATCTTTGCCCTCTGATTAGAACAGAACAGACTGCTTGCCACTTGCTTGCAGCTACCGCCTACCATCAAACAGGTTTGAGTGATCCCTGGTTCCTGCCATCATGTCATTTAATGGAAAATTGTTCAGGTTCATGGCAAAAATGCACAAATAATCTGGATGGAGTAGGTATTCTAAAATTAAAGCAGAAGAAACCCTGCTGTATTTACTGGTCCCTATTCTGTCACATGGTGCTGCCATCTTCTTCCTTCTTCTCTTCCTAGATGTGATCCTTGGCTAACTTGATTGGCCAGGCTAGTGAAGAGTTCATTCAATTCAGGGAAGCAGAGGAAGCCGGGATTGCCGTGTATTCTTGTAACCAATGCTGAGTTGCACATGCCCAGCTGAGAGTTTTTGACAGTTCCAGAGAACAATTAGTCAGGTGAAAATACGTATTGAAAAGTATTTCTGTCTCCTTCTGCAATAATGCCCTGCCTAGTCCAAAACTTTTAAAAATAAAACTTTAGCTCCACTTTAACTCATTATTACAAGGGGTCATTGAAGCCTAGCTGTCAAGATCACAATAATGATGAATTGGTTACAGAATACATTTAGGGGCTTCCATTAGGCTTTAAAGTTATAATTGTATCTTTATACATGGTAAATATTGGATTGATGATTCAACTCTCAGTTTACATTTTGTTGCAAGGTGATGTCAAAACCATTGGATCCCTCCTCAAACTCTGTTCTGGCCTGCATGTTTCTGACCTTGTGGAATATTCCTCAAAGCTTTTCTTCTGTATGCATAGCAAGACGTAGTTAAGGAAATGTAAAATATCTGTAAAACGCAACCAACACTATATAATAATATTAAGTGTTGGGTGGTGCTTTTCATATCTGGACCCCCAGGAGAATGCATCCTGCAAAGATAACCAAATGCACACCTTATTGCTACTACATAACTTATAATATCTTTTTTCTTTCAGATTGCCACTATATTATACAAATATGGCTGCAAAACTTGTGTCTCCTGGTCAGCAGAGCTGGTTTTAGGGTAGGACATATTGGAAAATTGCCACGGGCCCCTGCCTTTTCAAGGATACCAATAACGGACAGAATGAGAGGGGGTTAGGGTGCTAAAACACTTTGCATTTGGGGCCCCAGTTGTTCTCCCATTTTGTCTAAAGCCATCACAGATGGTCAGATTGTGAGGCATAGAGTATAAAAGATTGTTCAAGAAAAATATGGATCTGCTGGGTAAAATTTCATTCTCCTTATATTTTAAGTTGACACTCTGAACAAGGCACAAAACCCCACATTGTATTTCTAGTGTAGAGCTTTTTCCTGTTTTCTATTTTTGTTCGTCTTTTGTAAATTCTGATGTCTTGTTCTAATAGTAAGTAGTCTCTGGGATAGGAAGTAACACTGAAGGCCTGCAATATGAACCCAGCATGTAATAAATGCTAAAGAATGGTTCTTACCATTTCTTTCCTCATTAGAAAAAGAAGTTTTTGGTTGAAGTTCTGTAAATTTTTTTATAATTTAATAGGTCAAGATCCGTTGGGAAGAAATAGGGGATAGTGCGCAACGTAAAATTAATTTCCCATATCTCTTCCTTAATTTATTCCAGAGAAGAAGAAAGGAAGATATATTTCTCTTAATTATTCACATGTAACAAACTTCATGCGGCTCATTGATGTGTGTTAATGTGTTAACGCAGTGCACTAAAAGCTTTGCTTGACGTAAACTGCAACAACACAGAATAACATAGCCAGCAGACTGTGTAATGTTTTTTACTTCAAACAGAATTGTCCTACGACTTATTTCCTATCCAGATCTGTATTGAAGGATAGATGAGCTTCCACAGACCAATGAGCACAATTTATCTACCAGCAGCATCCATAACTCTGGGGGGAATTTCCGCAGTTTCATTATTTCTGTTTATCAAAGTAAATTATTTCGTTTTGAAGTTTGTGCAAACAAGACACAAATCACATTATTAAATAATCACATTTACTGTCTTGGAAGAGGTCTTATAAAAAGATGTATACATGGAATAAAAGGGAACACTTAATCAACACAATATAACACCAAGTCAATTAAACTTCTGTGATTTCAATTTGGTAGTGTAAGTGATTGTGAATCAGTTTTGTTTTAGCACAGACCGTTTCTCTCTCCTTAGTCTTCCTGGCTGGTTTTCCATCAGTCTTGCAGAGGAATAGAAGGAGCACTGTCAGAAGACACATATACACTATACAATGGCTTCTATTAGGCTACTGGAGTGCACAGCTCTGGCTTAACTATCAAAATTAGACTTATGTTACATATGAGAAATCTAAAAAAAACATTGGAGACATTGAGGTGAATGTTATGCTGTTTTCAACATCATTCAGCATAACTGGTTTGGTAGGGGGCGATTTGATGGTCTGGAGGGGTATATCCTTTGAGGATTGCAGGGACTTCCATGGTACCGAATGCTGTTAGGTACTAGGATGCATTCTTCACAATCATTGTCACGCTGGTGCAGTGGGGTCTAAGTTCCTCTTGGTGCAAAAGAATGCTCCGCCTTATGTGACCAAAATGTGTAGGCAGTTCCTGTATGATAAGGACATGGATGCCATTGAATGGACGCATACTTCTCCAGATCTGAATCCAATAGAGACTATGGAACATTATGTGGTGGCACAGGCTGTCCAGGAGCTCATTGATGCTTTGGGCCAGGTCCAAGAGGAGACTCCCAGTGAGCCATCTGCCCTCTCATCAGAAGCATGCTCATATGTTGTTAGGAGTCCATACAAGCACATGGGAGCTATACTTACCAATGAACCAAATTACGGGCTGTTGTGATAAAATTTACCTTAAGTTCCTTTGTCATTGTTCTCAAATAACACAATGTTTAAAGAAGATTTTCAACTTGAATATTTCAGTTATCCAGATCTGATATCTGATTACAGTAATACTTTTCTAATTCTTGGAGCAGTGTATATACAAAGTCCATGACAAAGGTTTGAGGATACTTTGCCATCTTAGCTATATGGACTTGTTGGACATCTTATTGCAAAAAGGATGGGGGATCAATATATAGCAGCCTTTAATCTACTGGGAATGCTTTATCCAAGATGTAGGAGTGTGTCTATGGGAATTTGTACCCCTATGGCCTGTGCTAGGTAATGCTAGGTAGTGCTAATGTTGAATAAAAAGACCTGACTGTTGCAATTCATTACACTTCAGTGGATCTGAAGTTAGGGGGTTGTATAGATCACCCAAGTTCCAACACACTATATATAATGAGCCATGACTTTATAGAACTGGCTTGGTACATGGCAACTAAAACAGAAAAAAGACCTTCTCCATATGGGTGCCTACATATTGGAAGCATACAGATGTTTAAAATGTATTTGTATGCTGTAGTTTTAACAGTCCTCTTCATTGGAAAACCTTAACTCCATACTTTGTAGGGATCTTCACATGGTGTGGGAACAACCCCCACTATATTTAACCAATCGAAAAAATCATATTTGGTTGCCAGTGGTAAGAATGCCCTGCATATATTAGTGGTCAACATTTCATTCTTAGAGACAGCTCTTTGGGGTCATGCTGCTGGCTCTGTCAAGTTGTGATGGCCCCAGAAACATACAGGGACCCTCCTATGGGATTTCAATCAGCCACAGTTCAAGGAAACCTGACAACATCTGGGGAAACCTCAGGGTTCCACAGATCTCTGACTGGGAAAAGCTGATTTATTAAAGTTCTACAAGACCAGAGAAAATAGACTATCACGGATAAACCTGAATGATACAGCAAACCTATGATGGATCTGGATTAGCCAACTATTAGCAAATGATTTTTAGGAAATCTATTCCAGGTTTGTTGAACCACTCACTATTTTCCCATGATAGTTTATCTTCTCCAATCTTGGATGGCTTTAATGAATCAGGCTCAAGATTTTTAGATTTAGATTTTTTGGCATACTGCATATAAATAGCCATGGCTTTGCATGGCCAAACTTTACCCTATCAAAGGAAATAAAGAGGGGAGAAGGTTTTCCATATCCCTAACATGCTACCTGTCCTAAGGAAGACATCTATACTTCTTCATAGATACTATATAGTGAATAGATGTTGAATAGACGTTATTTTACCCAGCATAACCTATTTAAAATAATGGAAAATCCCTAGAAACAGGAAATAAATGCACTTTCTCTAAGGACTGGTAAGATGCAATCTATTACATGTTTTCTTTGGTTTACACACACTTCATTCTAGTAGAATATTGAAGTGAATAATGAAAGGGGAGCATAATGATAGTGGGGGAGAATAGGTTTTCTATAAAACACCTACTATCTCATTACATATTGCATATATGTGGAACAACAGTTTCGATTCCTTTGGATGCTTCCAGGTTGGCTCCTGTAATTTGTTC
The DNA here is from genome assembly GCF_032062135.1 of Pyxicephalus adspersus. Taxonomy (NCBI): domain Eukaryota; kingdom Metazoa; phylum Chordata; class Amphibia; order Anura; family Pyxicephalidae; genus Pyxicephalus; species Pyxicephalus adspersus. The sequence goes on from NC_092864.1 coordinate 12,001,929, forward strand.
CTTTCCAATCATCCACAAACCCCTGCCCTGGTTTCTCCCATCAGGTATATCTGCAGTTTCATGAATAATACATGCAGCTGTTTGTAACATGTTGATTTATTTGAGGTAACATAACCATTATATGTTTACTTATGCATCTCTGAAAAGGTCATTCCAGCTTCTTCCTCATCGAATGTGTCTCGGATCAGTGTGAGTTTAATATCAGGGGAAATGAGAAGGGGATTGACGCCGGTAAGACCCACAACTGATGGCTTCCAGTGTCGTGAGTGCTGATTTGGCTTTAGAATAGGTTAGGTTAGTCCATTCATAAGAGAGTTCATTTATTCATTATTTGTATCTTTTAATAAATAGCTGACACCTAGTAGGTTGGCTTCTTCTGGATTCCATTTCCCACCTTTCCCTGACATTTTCCTTTAGATTCATAATGCATGTTCCTGGTTGTCCTAACATCTCCTGATATAGATAAGTACATAAATGTTTGGACGGTGATAGGTTTTTCCTAGTGTTGGCTCTATATGCCACCGCAATGGATTATGAATGAAAGCAATCAAGACGAGATTGTAGTCTTCTTCCCACATGCATCTCCAAGTTCTTTGTGTGATCACCAATTTATCAATGTCAGGGAGCTTTATGGCTTCAGAACATTTAGTACTGCGGGCAGAGGAAGTAATGTGGAGCAGATCTGGATGGTATCACCTAGGGATGGTTCCAAAGCCACAGATAAAAATAATAAAAGGCTGCAAGGTTTAAATATCATCTCACATTCTCTTATATCTCCATCCAGCTCACAAAGTCTATTTAAAAGTTGTGGCTTTACTCAAGTCATTTGATGTAGCTGCAGTTTCCTTGAAGTAGATATAAACCCAATCAATAAATCTTAGATCTGCTTTATTACGAGGCTTCAAAAGTTGTTTTCATTCATTTGGTTCGCAGCTTTGTATTGAAACTGATGTTTAATCTTGTTATAGTTTGCTTTCCCTTTCCACCCCATCAGCATGCTAATAAGATGTTTTGAACCTTTGTGTTTCATTATTCACTTTGAGACTCAGTAATGATGTCTGTGCTTCTCTGTGCAAATCTCAAGGATCGTAGATGGGGGAAGCTGGCAGGGTGTTGGACATGGGATCCTAAAATCATCACAGCACCCAGCCTCGGTACTCCTCTTAGGGGCCCTCAACCCTGCTGGGACCTGGTAATGAAATAATCTAATTGGGTTGATGGTTGGATGTCAACCAGGAGCCATGAGTGTTCCATGATGGACTACATTTACATGCAGACCACCATAGGTATTGTCCACATGTATGATTTATTGAATGAATAAAAGGAGCAGGCCAGGGACCCTCAGGTTTTCTTAGGAAGAAAGGCCAAGAGGAATGTTTCTCCACCAATGTTCTATGAAACCCTAGGATTCCTCAAAATGTTGCTTGGGGTCTCTTGAGCCATGACCATGTTGGGCATCTCTTTTTGTGTTAGCATTATGTTTTTTTTTTCTTTTATCTGACCATCATGTTAATGTACTGTGAAATTGCAATTATAGCAGAGAATCCGTAAGTATCTCAAAGTTTAGGTCTGAATGATGCACATTCTCCAGTCAAGATAATGAGATGGGCTCCATGTGACTTGATTCAGATTGTAATGTTTATAACGAAAGGATCACAGTGCAGTGATATCGGAACAAGCAATTTCAGTACAGAAGAGCCTGTAAAATTGTGCAAAACTAAGGGGAAAGGATGGAGTTCAGCTTTACACAAATACCTGGTTATCTGTTTTATTAAGGGCCTTGTACAGTCATATGCTGTTATAGGGAGACAACATTCTTCCCTCATCTCCCAACTGGTCTATTGAGTTGCCACCAATGTCACATATACACCTAATGGCTGCTACAACTTAACACACCAACACCTTTTGCTTGGGCATGGTCCTCCATTACCACTATCAGGTACCTGGCCTGGAGCATGTAGATAGGAACTGGTTGAAAAAGGCTGCAGCATATCAGAAACACCAAAATGCAAAAAAGGGTGAAACGAGGTGAAAACAATTTTTTACAGAGGAAAAAATAGAAATTATATCCGATACATGGTGCTTTACACTGTGTTATCCAGACAGGGTATCTAAAAGACAATCGTGGCATCTTGGCAAAGCTTGGACTTGGCCATTTTAGGAGTTGATTTGGCACATAGCAAACCGTTCGCTGCAACCTTTTAACATCGATTTGTAGAATCTGTAAATTCTAAAGCACGGAGGTGCGCTTATCAACAAATTACCTTCCCCTTGTCACAGCTATTATGGAAAGTTTGAATCCTCTCCAGATTTACAAAACACACAGATGGCTCCTAGTTGCCCAGTTGCGAATTAGCCTCTCTAAATTGGCCGCGGTTTTGCTGGAAGTTCCAGGCCCGACTTTTTGCCAGGACAGATTGCGAGGATTTTACGCCCGAACGGTTGGGGAAAGGCAACAGGCTGTTTTGGCCATTGAAATGAGGAACAAACGGCATAGGGCTCATAATGAGGGATCATTGACAAAAGCCTTCACTAAAAAACAGCTGTTAAGGGATTACATTTATTTTATGTCTAGCTGAGTGCCCTTGATTATGGTTTTACTGTCTGGCATGGAGGATTATGTCACAGTGACAATGTAGACATAAATGCAAAGTCCTTTCAAAGCCGCCTTATCTTTTATAGTGGGCACTGCACATCACCAGGCATGGCGGATGCCAGCTACCGAAAATATTTGTGCATACAAGAAAAAAATCACGGGAGAAAAACTCACAAAATTCATAAATGGCTATTCTCTGGTTTTTTAGTCATCATTTGATTAAAAAAAAAAATAATTCTAAGAAGAATCCTAGGAGGGATGAGGAAATTCTTTATTTCACTCTTTTTCTTCTCTTTCCATTTTCCTGTGCAGGCTTTAAAGTGAAATTCCAGCCAAAATGTATTTTATAGTGTTGGATAGAGCAGCAGTTTTATTGCTACTGTGTTCTATGTTAGAAAAGTTTCATCACGCTTCCTATCATATGACAAAACTTTTGAAAAATACAGAGCGAAGTTGCTGTCCTGATTTGGGCCAGATGTAAAACCACCAGGAACATCCCGGATTGGGTCCTGTTCTGTTTAAACCAGACATCAGAAAACTGAAGTTGGCTCTTTTTTTTAAACTTTTTTGTATTTACAATCTTGGTATTGCTCCCCAGATTGCAGGGGGTGGTTTTAAACGAAGAGGTCCTGGGCAAATAAGAAGTGGTCTCCAAATGCATAACGTTCCAGCTTCCTGAACTTTTTCCATTTAACTCCATGGAGTCCATGGGGAAGATTTGACCTACTCTAAAACTGTCCCTGCTAATTATAACTATTTATGCATTTAAAATATAAATAGGAACACCAGTGAGTATTTTTATTGGCTGGAGATCCTCAGGGGCAGGGCTATCTGCTGATGATAAAATCACTAAGGCTGGGTTACTAAAGGAATTTAGGCTGTTCCTTTATGAATTGACACCTTTCAAGGGATAATTTACTTACCTTATTGAATGTGGTGATAGTTCAGATTGCAAGGTCTACCTAATCGCATGCAAAGAATTTTAAAAACACATTTTTTTTACTCGCACTTGATTGGATGGCTGAAGTTTGCAGAGCTTCATCTCATTTACTTACACGGATATAGTTCCCTTTGTGATGTGAGTGGCCCTTATAAATTAACCCCCATTGTCAGGTAAAATCCCATTTGTGATAGTGAATGTGAACTGTCACATTTGATTTTCTTGTAATCAGCAGGAAATGTCAGCAAGATTCACATGTTATAGGTTGTGAAAACAAAATTGAAAAAAAAATTGTAAGCACCTATAGAAGAAAAACAAAACTGTGGGAACAAGCTGGTCTTAAGGCTGCAGGATATGTTCCAAAGGGCCACAGGTTGGATGCAAAGTTAGTAGAGCCTCTCAATTTTGAGCCAAAAAGAATGCTGAGATATGTTTAGATGAAAATCTATCCAAAGTAATTTTTGTGAATTTAATGTGCACAATGGCACAAAAATCCATCATACAATGATGGCTGATGTTTTAAAAGAATATAAGCAAAGTGAATTATTACCTTGCAGGAAAAATGTAACTTTTCCCTTGCAATCATGTGCAAGGAAATGTAAAAAAACTTATATAGATAATGAGAATCTATGGAGAGATGAATGCATAGAATGAAAAGATCATGTAGGTTTATACTTGGATACATTGATGATAATAATGCTTTATCCTCCCCCCCCCCCCCCTGTTTGCTGGCTGTCCTTGGGCTTTATGTCATATTATTTGTCATTCTTCCTACGTTAGTTTCGTATCACCGATTTATGACATATAACAAGATTTGTGGTAAACGGAGGTCATTTATCACTTCCCACTGAATGGCTTTTATTGTCCATAGCCGCTTCTTAGAAACAGCCTTGTACAACGTCCCCTACATCCTCCTGCACAGGTCCAGCCATTCATTACAGAATCTACCTCTTTCCTGCCTGTCCTTTATTGTATTCTCTCTGACCTGTAACACATTATTAGTGACATGAACCAGTTACCTGCTAATACTGCCCAAGGTAGGTTTAGGTCAATTACACCAGATCTATGTTTTATGTGATCTGCTGCTGAAAGTTCCTAATCAGATGACTGGTGAGACAATGTAATGGAGTAAAGAGTATCAAACATAGAGGTCAGGACTATATAAACTACAGCATAGACTATAAAACACAGGGGTCAGGAATATGTAATGTAAAACATTTTGTATAGAGTGCAGGGGTCAGGACTATGTAATATACAACATAGGGGATGGAGTGCAGGAGTCAGGACTATGTAATATACAACATAGGGGATGGAGTGCAGGGGTCAGGAATATGTAATATACAACATAGGGGATGGAGTGCAGGGGTCAGGACTATGTAATATACAACATAGGGGATAGAGTGCAGGGGTCAGGAATATGTAATATACAACATAGGGGATAGAGTGCAGGGGTCAGGAATATGCAATATACAACATAGGGGATAAGAGTGCAGGGGTCAGGACTATGTATTATACAACATAGGAGATGGAGTGCAAGGCTCAGGACTATGTAATATACAACATAGGGGCTGGAGTGCAGGGGTCAGGACTATGTATATTACAACATAGGAGATGGAGTACAGGGGTCAGGAGTCAGGACTATGTAATGTTCAACATAGCAGATGGAGTGCAGGGGTCAGGACTATGTAATATACAACATAAGGGATAGAGTGCAGGGGTCAGGAATATGCAATATACAACATAGGGGATGGAGTACAGGGGTCAGGACTATGTAATATACAACATAGGGGATAGAGTGCAGGGGTCAGGACTATGTATTATACAACATAGGAGATGGAGTGCAGGGGTCAGGACTATGTATAATACAACATAGGAGATGGAGTACAGGGGTCAGGAGTCAGGACTATGTAATGTTCAACATAGCGGATGGAGTGCAGGGGTCAGGACTATGTAATATACAACATAGGGGAT
>NC_092864.1:12007549-12007686 GCF_032062135.1 Pyxicephalus adspersus
AGGGGTCAGGACTATGTAATATACAACATAGGGGATGGAGTACAGGGGTCAGTACTATGTAATATACAACATAGGGGATGGAGTGCAGGGGTCAGTACTATGTAATATACAACATAGGGGATGGAGTGCAGGGGTCA
>NC_092864.1:12007844-12011237 GCF_032062135.1 Pyxicephalus adspersus
ACTATGTAATATACAACATAGGGGATGGAGTGCAGGGGTCAGTACTATGTAATATACAACATAGGGGATGGAGTGCAGGGGTCAGTACTATGAAATATACAACATAGGGGATGGAGTGCAGGGGTCAGGACTATGTAATGTTCAACATAGCGGATGGAGTGCAGGGGTCAGGACTATGTAATGTAAATCATAGAGTGCAGGTACAGGTTGCAGGAGTCAAAACTATGTAAGGTACAACACAGAGTATAAAATGCCAAGGTTAGGAGTATGTAATATAGAAATATAGTATAGAGAGCAGGGGGCAGGAGTATGTTATGTACAACATAGAGTATAAAAAAAGGGTTAGGACTATATCATTTACAACATAAATATTTTTTTTTACTTTATTTTTTAAAAACATGACATCCAAGAAAAACCATGACCATAAAACAGCAAAAAGTGTAATTTCGATATATTTGTATCAACAAAATAGGAAAATATATCATCAATATTGGCATCACAGTTGTTTGGCTTCCTGGAGGTCAAAACATTTTTTTATCGTCATAACTCACAAAAGAGAAAACCGGGGGAAAGACACAATATAAGTATTGAGTGCAGTAGTAGTGAGTTTGTAATGTACATCATGGAGCAATGGTCGACAACCTTTTTGGTCCCGTAGACGACTAAAATTTCCGGCTCTTGACTGCGCATGGGTGGGGAGCCGGGTGTAAATCAAAGGGGGAGAAACCTCCTTTGATTGAGACCGCTGTCATAGCGTGCAGGAGTTATGGCTTGGTAATGTACAACATACAATAGAGAGTTTACAGAGTAAGAGCGCAGGGGGTCAGAACTATGTTATGTAGAACATTGATTATAAAGTGCAGGGGTAATGACTATGTAATGTACAACATATTATAGAGCACAAAAAGTTTTTTCCCCTTTGAGTGACACACGGCTCCCCACGAATGTGCGGTACGGAGTTCGAGCATTTAGTGGTCCGCGAGCTCCACAAGGTTGGGGACCACTGATGTATAACATTGTTTGTAAAGTGCAGGGGTCATGACTATGCAATGTACAACAGAGTATAGAGCGTAGGATAAGGACTGCGCAATGTACAAATACGGCATAGAGATCAGAACTATGATATATACAAAACAGGGTATAGAGTGCAGGGGTCAGAACTATGTACGGTACAACATAGAGTGTAGAATATATGTAACAAGGTAATAGAGCAATATCAGTCAGTTTACTGCTAATGCTATCCAAGTTGAAACTAAAATGCTGACCATTTTTTCTGAGTTTTATGTTTATCATGCTGGGAGTTTTTACCTGGCCTGTGGTTAGGACTATGTAATGGAGCATAGAGTATCCACTATAAACAGTGTAAAGTACAACACAGTACATGGCAGGGGTGTAAAACTCAAATACACAGTGGGACAAAATTAAAAACTTAGACAAAGTCGCGGGCCAAACATGAAACCGAAATAGCACCGCTACTACAATTCCCTTCGTCTATAAAACCATCCAATGCAGGGCAGAGAGGCGGCTGTTCTATAGAGATGAGTGATGCCACTACTACAATTCCCAGCATTACTTGCGTCTATAAAACAGTCCGATGTGGGGCCACGCATAGGCAGAGAGGCCACTGGTCTATAGACGTGAATGATGCCGGGAATTGTAGTAGTGGTGCTATTTATAAGTCATATTTAGGATTCTTTTGGGGGCCTAAAAAAAGACCGTTGCGGGACAGATTTGGTCCCCGGGCCAGAGTTTGGCGACCCTGGTATAAGGAGTCTTTCCAGTCTTCATACACTGCTATAGTATTTTTGTTATCTTTAGCAGTCTTCTGCAGCATTACATCTATTGAATAGTATGTGTGGCCCATTATTAATTTCAGTGGCCCCATATGAGACCTCTGATGCCACCACTACCCTATATCTTACTTTACACAGTGGTACAGAAGATGTTGGTGCCATGTCATTGCAATAGCAGTGATAATAATACAATCCTTTACATTCCTATATCTCTGAGATGACAAAAGAAGAGGTCACAATTTTTTTCTTAATTTAAGTTCTTATACAGAAGAAAAGCCCTTTACTTCAGCCTATTAGTCCTGCCTATATTTGTCACTGATTTTTACAATACATTAATTTCAGACCCCACGGCATAGATTTCTGCCCCCAGGAAATCTCATAATGATTAAATGTCATTATTTTTTCCATTAAGAAAGCACGCTTGCTCGTTTCAGAATAGATTGCTACGCAGCGTAAGTGCCTCCTATTAAAATCTGAATAGAATCGTTTTAATTGCACATTGCTGTAAGCCAGGTTTTTATTTAAACGCGTCCATTTAACACATTCAACTGTTCACGCTGTGTAAAATATTTTATGCAAAAGCAAAGCATTATTTCATTTCTGACGATGTTCCAGCTTAAATGCGATCCGGATTGGACCAATTTTCTTTGAACTCGGGAAAATGTCAACTGATGTTATGTCCTATATATTATATAGAAAATAGGTCAGGATTTAGAAATTATAAAATAACAATCACCCTTCTTACAGTGAACTTATTCATATTCACCTTTCTTTTTCAACTTGGCTGACATTTCCGCTCTGCTAGGGATTGAATACAGGTAACTAACAGCACAAATAGCTAACTCACAGAAAGACAGCTAGAATAATTTTATATTGATAAACTGAATATAAACATGTTCACAATTTTTCCTTTTTTTTATTAATGCTCACCCTTAACATTCTTTACAGCTGCTAAAAATTCACTGGACATCTGAATATGGAGAAGCATGGAACTCACTCCAGGTTATAGCTCTGTTATTACAACATAGCCAATTATCAAGCAATTATATTATAGCCAATTATCAAGCAACAAGTACTGTGAAATGTCCATAGTCATGTCTAGAACCTGTAGCCATGTTGAAGTTTATAGACATGAGAAAGTAACTTCTTGAATCATTTTGCAGGGTGGGTTTTGCTGTTGCTGGAAGCTGAAGGGAGCTAAGGGGGAAAAAAAGCAAACACATGTACAGTATCTGGACAGATTCAAGTTTGTTTGTTTGTCCTGCATAGGTTCACTTTAAGTTGATATAATAGTGCAGCCTCACCTTTCATGGATGGCTGGGTGTGCTGTTGTTCTGATGTATTCTCACCCTGACATTACAGAGTTTTCAGCATTTTAGGAAGCCATTGCAAGTTTCCCCTATGATAAGGCACTGTCTTATATTTTTTGAAATGCCAAAATATGTCCTAGGTCTTATTTTCAGGGGGATGTCCTATTTTTCCATGAAGAAGACTACACTACACATTTATTGTTGAAAATCACTCATGATCACTCATGTGCCATTCATTGTCCCCTTCTGATCACTCATGTGCCATTCATTGTCCCCTTCTGATCACTCAT
>NC_092864.1:12011311-12150563 GCF_032062135.1 Pyxicephalus adspersus
TGTGCCATTCATTGTCCCCTTCTGATCACTCATGTGCCATTCATTGTCCCCTTCTGATCACTCATGTGCCATTCATTGTCCCCTTCTGATCACTCGTGCCTTTAGTGCAGCTTCAGACCTGCTTCAGGATCCAGCAATTTCACATGGTTCCTGGTGGTCAGTTGCACCTTAAAGAACAAGTGCTAAGGTTGAACTGTCCACTGAGAACTTGGTCTTAAAGAATCAGGGTCTCCATATTTGACAGTGAGTTGTACTGTTACCAGCTCACTGCTGCCCCTATTCATTCTCTATGGGGCTGCCATAGGGAGAAGCTACATGTAGAGTCTCCCCAGACGAAGTGGTTCCCGGGCATGGGGAAGCAGTAAACCCACTGCAACAGCATGGTCAGTGTGAACACAGGCTAACTGCATGTAATCTGTGGGGCACAATATTCAACTGGATAGCAGACCTTACACCTCCTCAGGGGTGGGGACACAAACATGTGATATACTAACATGTATTTAGATTCTGGTAGTCATGTAAAACTTTTTCTAAGTTGACCTGAGCTCAAAAACAACATTAAGTATCATGTAGAAATGTTATTTATGTCTGAATAGTACCCTAAAATATCCAGTCTTTGTCTTGAATTCTTACAGGAAACATATCCTAGTACTCCCTTGTCTTGACACCAGAAGACTAGCGTCTGGTGAGCGCTGACGCAGGACCGGGACCCTACACTCTGACTTCAGTCCCAGGACTGTGATTTGCTGATATCTCTTTTTCTGCTATTAACTGTTTTTCTTGCTGGAGAGGAAGCTGCACCTGACAACCTGCAGTGCAAGAATCTCCCCGCTTCTGCTTCATTCATTCTTTGGATCTGAGCTTCCTCCACCTCTCCTGCTGCTTCTTGAACTCAAGGAGTCATCAGACCACTGGTCCTCAGGGGGTAACACTGACATGAGGAAATCTTCTCCATACAGAGACACAATGGCACGATAAGTCAGCTTCAAGCTTCAAGAAGACTGCAGAGAATACTGATCACCAGTCTTTTGCTTCTGCTTGCCTTTATTTGGCAAAAGGTTCCATAGTATTGGTCCAATTTAGGATGCCGAGGTGACATTGAAACAATTGTCAAAATCATTATTATTACACAATATTTATATAGCACCATCATATTATGCAGTGCTGTACAAAGTCCATAGTCATGTCACTAACTGTCCCTCCAAGGAGCTCACAATCTAATGTCCCTACCATAGTCATATGTCATTAATATAGGTTAAGATCAATTTAGGGGGAAGCCAATTAACCTAACTGTATGTGGGAGGAAACTGGAGTACCCAGAGGAAACCCACAAAAGACCCTGCAAACTCCATGCAGATGGTGTTCTGGCTGGGATTTGAACCTAGGACCTAGTGCTGCAAAGGCCAAAGTGCTAACCCCTGAGCCACCATGATGCCCAAATCATCATGGAATTCTTCAAGGCCTCATTCCCATGCAGCATCTCATCCATGGCTACTAAAAGAAAATGAATAGAAATGGAAGAGAAGTTACCTACCGCCCGCTTATTCCATCCAAATAAAACTCAAATCCCATGCAGCAACATCTTAGGGCTTGCAGGGTGCCGACCACCCAGAATCTACGTCTCAACCCCCCATGTGAACCAGGCCATTGGAAATCACAATAGTATTTTGTGATTATGGCAGACCAAAGCTTCAGTCATCACTAAATACATCCAAAAACAGCTGATGTAGCACATACTAAGCTCGATTGCTCGGCTGGATGACTTTAATTGCCTTACAAAATAAAAACAGTGATGGGCAGTGGACGGTTTGAACTCAAGAACAAACGGGTCCCTGGTGTGTAATTTATCTTATATTGTATAATTCATCAGCTGCTAAACAGTCGATCCAAATTTTTAAAGCCTCTTTGATGTGAATTCTTGCAGAGGACTAATCAATCAATCGGCAGGCCTGGAGTGTTTTTTTTATAATACTTTATATACATCTAATGATCCTGGATGAAGGAGGTCCAATAAAAATACACAATAAGCCCCCTGTGTATAATTATATTTATTCTTGTTATAGTTTCATATAATTTACAAAATTTTACTAAAGTTGATGTAAAAAGTTATTTTTTTAAAGTGTATCTAAAGCCAAAATGAGTCTCATGTCTCCTAATGGGAACATAAAAAATAATTAACAATCCTTATATGGATTCTATTCCTTTTCCTGTTTTATTCAAAGCAAACAAAAAGTTTGGGCTATTCTTTAAAGTGAACCTGTACGTTGCCTGTAATGGGCCGACAGGTTTACATTACAGGAGAGATATTTTGGAGTGAGTACTAGCCTTCCTCATACTTAACTCATTTGGCCTGATTTATTAAAGTTCTCCAAGGCTGGATAAGATACACTTTTATCAGTGAAGCTGGGTGATCCAGCAAACCTGGAATGCATTTCTTGTTTGTTAGCAAATGTTTTCAACCCTGTCCAAGATCCATTTCAGGTTTATCACTGATAAAAGTGTATTTTCCCCAGCCTTGGAGAGCTTTATTAAATTGGGGCCATTGAGTCAACCAGGATATCTGTGAATGTTTTGCCTTGTTTAACACTAAATAACTTATACATGGGTATGCATAGCCACTAACCCAACATGAAAGCTCTTGGGCATGGCAATAGGCTATTTGAGCATTGAATACTGTATTGAGGGGATGCACACTGATTATTAATTCTTCCTCCAATAACTGGTATCTCCAGATGTTTTTGGAGCAGCCAACTCAAACACCAGATTGAATTTACTTGTATTACCAGATGTAATTACCACTTCAGGATACGCTGTTCCTGGGTCTTTGTCCCCCTAACCTAGACTTTTCGACTTTTTCAGCATAGGGGAAACCTAAAATAACTTTCAGGTCATGGAGAACCCCTGCTATAATTACTAAATCAAATATAAATATATTAGGCTAGTGATCAGTGGGATGAATACATTGCTAGCCAATGGGAAGAATGTCACCCCTACAGAAATTGACCCGGGAGATGCAAATTGCCCTTTGCTCAAGGAAATTTTAGCAAACCCTGGAGGAAGCCTAATGTTCCATAGAAACTTGGTTGAGAAACACAACCTTAACCCAAGGATATTCACCTTTCTAAGTCTTCCATTGCAGCTCCACTGAAGCCGGGAATAAAATCTGGGCTGGTTTTGGATCCTAGGGGGTTGGGTGAGCTCACTCTCTCTTGTGATTGGTTTCTAGACCTGAGCAATGTCCTGCAGGAAGGTACCATGGTTCCTCAAACCCAAAGGCAGAAGAATGAATGACAAGGCCTGACGAGGCCTGGCAAGGTGAGCATTATTAGGTCGGGGGGGCAAATGTAAATAAACTATTACTTTACCCCTGCAAGGTAACAATGTCTTTTTAAAGTCCCTCCTACAACATGAGCCTGCCCCTTTGCCAAGCAAAAAGAAAAGTTCAACTTCACTTTAGCTCTTTTGCATCAAAATCCATTCATTCTTTTGTTACCCAAACATCCTTTTCACAAATTGCAAATTACCTATGCAAAGCTACAGACTTGCCACTTCTTTCTTATGACTCACGCAATTACCTTTTATTTAAAATTCCAATCAAGAAAAGTAGAAAATGTGAGGGATCAGAGTCAACAATCAAATATGACTTCAATCACAAAAGGATGCGGTCAATCAAGACATACACATTTTCTGTGCATTGCTTTGCTATAATAATCTTATTTCCTTATTGTTGGACAGCTGGGCTCCAAGCCAACTTCTGAGTCTAAGCACGGGCAATATCAAACGATGGTGAATATTTTTTATTTATTGAGCTTCTGTTCATGGAGAATTATATATGGTGTTTGATGTTTTATAAATCTTTGCTCTGGAAGCCGTTGATCTGCGGTAGCTGCATTTTAAACTTAAAGTGAACCTGCGCTAAAAAACATTTAACGTAACCACCGGGGAGGAACATTGGCAGCTTAAAGCAAACCCATAATTTGCCCAATGCCAGGATCAGGAATTGGGTAGTCCAGAGCCAGGACAAAATATCTTAGAATTCAAGGTTAAGATGCCAAAGTGCACCCCTAGGCTTGATGCTTTAGAAATTGCAAATAAGGCCTTGAACCCATTTTAAACCTTGAACTCTCCCTGCATGTAGGAAATTCGGGCAGCTGTACCATGCAACTTGCCTGTGTGTGGGCAAAGGCCGAGTAGCAGAAATGGTGCCATCATAGGACTGAGAGGCTGTAACTGATTGGCTGAATGCAGGTGACGACAGTACTAGGGTGGGTTCAGGAATTTTTTTGCTACACTTGTAGTTCAGTGCACCGCTGGCAGCTGGCATATCTTCCTATAGGTCGGCCCATCCTTTGGTTTGGCATGCCTCGGCTCTCAACAATGTCAGTAACCATTTCATGGTTCTGCCACTACGTTGATGCAAAGAACATATCTGCTACTTTTGGGCATAGAGGAGCATTCGGCTCTTAATATGGCACAGTTTTGGTGCTTCATGATTGGCCAACAATGGCTCATGAAGGTGAGGAGAGTCAACAACTCTGACCGGAGCAACTAGGAGCTTGCACATTGCAGACTTTATTTGCTCTCATTGATGGAGCAGAGGGGCAGAAAGTAATTCTGCGCAGCTGTTGCTTTGACCGCCATAGATAAAGCACAGATTCACTTTAATTTTCACTTCCTCCCACACTTGTAGTGTGGTGCACCTGTGGCAGCTGCCTCACCTGCCTTTAGGTCAGCCCATTCTTTGTTTTGGCATTCTTTGGCTCTACGCAATAATATAAAGTCACCATTTCTTGGCTCCTCTACTACAACATACTTGGTACATCTGGGCATGGAGGAGCATTTGGCTATTAACATAGCACAGTCTTAGGGCTTCATGATTGGCACAACGATGGCTCATGAACATGACAAAGACCCCAACTCCAACCAGAGCAACTGGGAGCTTGCACAGTGCTGACTTTCTTTTCTCCCAATGATGGAACAAAGGGACATTTGCCCACCATAGACAAAGCACAGATTTCCATTTGTTTTGCACCTTCTCCCACACTTGTAGTGTGGTGCACCTGTGGCAGCTGCCTCACCTGCATATAAGCCCTGAGTTTGATTTGATTACTCTTTCAACAATAACATATGTCATTTCTTTGTTCCTTACTACATTGATGCAAAGAACATACCCGGTACATCTGGGTATAAAGGTGCATGCGTCTCCTAACATGGCACAGTGCTGGTGCTTCATTATTAACCCAACAATGGCTCATCAAAGTAAGAGTCCTCAACTCTAACCGGAGCAATTTGGAGCTTGCACAGTGCTGACTCCCAATGATGGAACAGAGAGCAGAAAGCAATTATGTGCCATATTTCTTTACCCATCATAGACAAAGCACGGATTCACTTCGAGATATTGGATCAAACCTTTTCAGCCAACAATTATTTTTTTATCCATCTCTGAAAACTTTTCTGAATTGCCTCTTCAAATACTGACTTTCTTAGATGCCTTCTGATACAGATTCCAAAATTCTTCTACTGCCAGTGAGGCCCTGGCACATCATGGGCTGTTGTTGCTGAGGGGCAGTGTTTATTACATTCCGTGTGTAATGGTTATTGCCAGAGCAACAAAGAACACAGCAGGCACAGAGCCACCAACCATGTTCATCTCTGATCTCACTAATCAGCCCTTTCTGACTCCATCCAGCTCTGGTTTTAAAGACACAATGATGTAGTTAAATCCCAGATCCGAAGTGAGTGCCAACAGGAAGTATCATCAAAAAGCGATAGCATTTGTCAATAACATTAATGGAACAAGCGGGCATAGGTGCAGAAATCAATAAAAATGTGTAGAAGGGGGAATTCAGAGCCAAAAAAAACAATATAAAGATAAGGTAATGCAATGCTCTCCCATGGTTTTATGACTATTTTATGATCTCTCTAACACAAAAGCTGAATTCTACTTTCATCTAGCGATCTAATAGAGCTCTGTACAGATATCATGCTGCCAGAGTTGAAGGGTGGCACTGCGTTAGACATGACCTGAGCTTGTTGTGTCTTTACAGCTTGCTGCTATTGCTGTAAGGAGGTTGCAAATAGTTGGCAGTGGGACAAGTTTGAAGACAAAGTATAACAAAGTTAGAAACATTACAAACACATGTTCAGCCTGGCTGCTTATAAAGGATTGCCATCTTTGTTGGGAGAAATACCAACCCCATGGTCTTTTTACTAAGGATACCATAAGCAACATGGAAAATTTGTACCGGCCAGGTGGAACCCTATACATATATATTAATGAATGCTTTTCTAGGTTAAAAAATGCCGTGCTGCAGACTAAACTCACAACTTGGGAGCCACCAATGGTCCTTCATGCACCCTATATATTGTTAAAACTGGTTCTGGAATTTTTTAAGGAGTATGGAAGTCCCAAATGTGGAATTAAGTATGAAATAGTGAACATAATTCCACATAGCCTGAAATGATCTTGTATAAAAAATAGATATTGAAGGTTTGGCAGCAGTGAAGCAGCCCTAGAGAATTCCAGAAGCACTGTTAATATTTATATGTATCGACCAGACATTCTTTACATTGTACCCCTGAGGAAGCCTATCAAGGGCGAAACGCGTCGGAAAACTCTAAAAATGACTGTGATCATTTATTATATTCTGGAATTATTCCCTGTGAGTGAGTGACTATCATCTCAATCGCAAAAACCGATATCATGACATCTGTATAGTGCCTAAAATTGGGCTAAAATCTTGCCTCATATATAATGTTTGTTACTAAACTTGTATATGTACACTTGTGATTACTTTAACAAAATTCTTTGAAATACACATGCCACACATGTTTGCATGCCACAAAGACCTTCTTTTGTCTTTTGTTTGTCTAAATTGATTTAATATTAGAATGTCCCCCTGTAAAGGTTAGATAGAAATCCTTTGGACAGTTCTGATGAGTAGTGCTGATGTCATCACATGAGTGAGGGGTGCATGCACAAGGGAGTGCGGCCATGACGCCAGTACTCACAGTTTGTCTTCAGTCCTCTAGGTTGAGTGATGCCAGGCTTCATCCAGCCCAACAGACTGAGGACATCTTGTGGTGAAGAAGAGGTACTAAAGATACACTTAAAAAAAAAAATAAGACACTTTAGAACGTTAGCCCAGAGTTTCTCTTTAAATATTCATTTTACATGCACTGACCCTTTAAAAATGTGCTAGCATTGGAGCCCACGCATGTGTTTTCTGTTTTTTCTGCAGCAGATCATCTTGTGTTTTCTGCTGATCAAAGTAATGGCTTCTAATTATAGAAAACACATTCCACTGTAGGTCTTTCTGTAAGCTCGGCGTGACGAGGCTCTGTGTCGCTTCGTGAGACATTCAGGGAACAGTTTGATGGCCAATTAGCAGCAACGTTATTCTTTGTAAAACTTGAAAGGCTGTTTTGGGCTTGTTTTCCTCTTCATAAGTGAACTGCCGCATAGCTTCTTGTTAACGAGTCGGGGCCCCACTGGAAACTATATCATTGCCGTGTCACTGTGTTCTCACACATTTAAAAAATTATTAGGTTTGTTTTGTTTTCCTGGATTGGGCCATAATAAAACACCAAAGATTATTTTAGGGGAAGGAGGAGGTGCAAACTCGTAAGCCGACAGCAGGGGCACTACTAGAAATCAATGGGATTCCCAGCAAAATATTGGAAGGAGCCCTCCACCCAGTCCCTCATTACCCCCTCTTCTCAGATAAAAAAATGAGATTTAGGACAAGAGAGGCAAATTCCAGCTCTGCAGCAACCTGCTGGCCCCCAGCCCCTCCCGACCCCTGTAGACCAAACATCTACTGTACCCAAGCCCTCTGGAACCCTCAACCCAAGACAGCGTTTCTACCAAAATGTGCTTAGTTCTGCTATGTTGCCCTGCCATCCCACTCTTCTGCCAACTGGGCATTGACTCCTCTGCCTGGGACACCAATGGCTCCCCTTGTCCTCCCACTCCAAGGGATAAATCCAGTAGATGCAACCAATCAAAGTAATCTGATCACCAACATGACCAGTTATATTCTTTCTCTCTTTCCTTGGTCCGGTAGCAGAGGATGGAAAGGTGTTGGAGTACAGGCAGAAACTGGTCCCTTAAAAGGGGCTAAAAAGTTATGGCCCCCCTCCCCTGGGCCCACTGCGCCCCCTGCAGTTATAAGTATGCCCCTGACAGTCACTAGCCATGGAGGGTATTTAGTAAAGCTGACTTTATAATATACCCCAGGATCTCCCTGTAGTAATTGTCTGCTAATACATAAAAGATACATTTGATATTTTCCCATATGCCCGTCTTCCCTCATTAAGCCAAACTGTCCAACGCCCTCCAAAAATTTACATATTAGCTCTGCAAATAATATTTTTTTTACTCATTACAATTAAAGTTTATTAATTTACAAACTGTTTTTGTTATTGTGAATTCCTTTTCATGGATGTCTTGTTAACTGGTGTCCCCATTAAAGAATTTTCTGTTTCTACCTCCACCAATGACAACTGAAGATTTTTGGAATTTCCTTCACTTTCTATCTCAAGAACAATGATCACCAAAACATTTATGGGGGAATCTACCCAGCTGAGGACAAAAAAAACTTATCAGATGCACATGAACGTATCAATTATTTTCATGCATCTCATTGACTTCAATGCACATCGGTGAATGAAACAAATAAACGACGCAACATAACCCATTGCATATGTGAATCTATTGAAACACTATACAATGCCAAATATCATGTGATTTCATGATGGGCCCATTCTAGTGTCACCAGGACCTACCCTCAATATAAACAATGTTAAAGTCATTGGATCCTCCACCATTGGGTGCGTCATGTCATAGAGCTTCACATCAGCACGTATGTTTCTAGATAATAACTCTTTTATCCTAATGATAGTTTTGATGAGTCAGATCCATTTATCATTGGTCTTGTGCGATGCGTTGAAGCACTGAATGAATGGAGCTATTAATATGTTTATGCTGAAGGGTACAGAAATAACACTAATGTTATGCTGGAAGATCAACGCTCCGCGCCATAACAATAGAGGGCTGCCGGATTCTTAATGGGCCGCTGCGACCCTGCGATACGGCCAATGATGAAAATAATGGGCAATTGGTGGTGAGTGTCTGCGTCAAGCAATGAGAATCAAGTCACAGTTGTATTTTCACCGGACCTCTCATAGGTAAACCAGCTGTGGGTGCTGGCTTGGGTTCGGGTCCCATCAGTTCCCCACATCCAAGCCCAAAAGACAAACCATGTGCCGTGCCAAGTTGGTGAACCAAGGTGACAAGATCAGAGGCACTTACCTAGTAGATCCTAATCATACTGTTTGGGGGGGGGGGGGGTGCTGCTATGTCTGTGATCTCCTTGGTTCATCCAGGACCAACAAAGTTCTACATTTGGCACAACACATGGCCTGTCCATTGTGTTTGAATGTGTGGACCCGAATGGCCCATACCCAAGCATACACCACAGCTAGGGACATTAAAAATACATTCATGACTTGACTTGGATTGCCTCACACGGACATTCACAATCAATTGCCCCTTTGATGTGGGAACCTGATAGACCCGTACCCAATCATGCCCCCATTATACACAGGCAACTGCACTGCTGACGTCTATCTGACATTAGATTCCTTGGTTTGGGGATATTTGTCCTCAGGTGCCCTTCTTCCTGATTGGCTGCACAAATATGAACAATGATGATGATGTTTATTTCATCAAAATCATTTTTTTTCATTGTGAATAGAGTAGGAAATGGTTAGAACCCTTATTTTTGCCATCTGTACCCATTGCAGAGATTATTCTTCACTTCCTGCCCTGTAGACTCAACTCAAGAAGTAAGGAAAATTCTTTATAAATGAAAGGAATTTACATCAACAGGAACACATAGCAATAAAAAGGTGAAGGGGTTTTGGATAAGCTAAACTTAAACAGCTGAATGTTGGACGCACATTGATAAGTCATCAGCTCACTCTGCTCTCTCCTGTCAGTGTGTCCCTTTTAGCACATGTGCATGCAGCAAAACCTGATTGGTTGTCAGTGGCCCTCCTACTAGATTGCTGCTGTACAAGGAATGGCAGGGTGCCAATATAAAAACATTTTTTAAGTACTTTTACTAGGGAGAGCTGGTTGTTGGTGTGTCTGTGCCCCACCATGATGTATCCTAATGGGCAATAATGGAGCATGTGGATCTGATAATGTCTCCCCCTACTGGAGGTGCAACTGCATTTCAACATTATGGATAGAAAACCAATAAAGACAAGAAATGAGAAAAGAAAATTGAGATATTGGAAAACCAGAGGAATCCAAAAAACATTGCATAAATTCAAAAAGAGCCTGTCCTGTCTGAATAGTCTTGATCTATCATAACGTGTAGGCTAGTTAATAAAATGTTTGTATTTAACCTCTTATATGCCAGGGATGATCAGTACATGGGATCCACTAGCTGCTGCTCTGACTGCACATGTTGTCCCCCAGCTCCTAAGGATACACAACACAATTACAAAATAGAATGGAACAAATAGAATTAGACCTGTATATCAGCAACGCTGGAGTGTGTGAGACAGAAGCAAAACAAGCAGCAAAACAGTGCATGTGCTGTCAAGAAGCATGTTGATATGTGGAGAGAGCAGTATGACAGAGAGATGAGTTCATCAGTATCCTGCTTCTACATTCACGCCCCAGTCACAAGCCAGGAGGAGGTCTGGTATAGTGTGGGCTCAGAGGAAGTCGTGAATAATGCTGGACATAAGACTCAGGACACCTAGTGGTAGAAACATGTACTGCAGGGGAAATCTATTGAAAAAAGTGGACTTAGTATCACATATATTTTTTATATGTTCACACATGCTGTGTAATGTGTATCAGTTCCAGGTATTTTTTACCTCTCACAGGTGCTCAAACTAACAATGCCTTTACCTGCGCTCTAAAATGACCGTGCCATCTTTGTTCAGACATTATCCAGTGTCACTGCAGGGGATGGAGGATAGAGATTGAGCTTAAGCAGAAAGAGGAGCCTAAAACTTCCATGAGGTATCCCAGGAGGCTCTGTGTTCCCATTCAGTCTTTACTGCCGCAGCAATAAAGACAGAAGGGGAGAAGCGTCTCCTTTCTAAAAAAAATAAAATAACAAATTGATAGAAATAAAAGAAGATACATTTTTACTTTGTATTAAAAGGTTATTGAATTATCTCCCCCTTTATATAAAGTAAAATGATGATAGTTCCACTTCAAGGGAATATCACATCCATATATCTGTACTCTGTGTTCTATAAGCTTTAATTGTTAAATAGAGACAAGAAGCGTCTGCAGATCTGGAATCAGGCCAGCAGGGAACTTGTCCATACTCGCCAAGTCTGAGGAATCTCATTCATTCAGAATTAAACCGGCAGACAAAATAAAGTTTTTTTTTCTTTTCAGCTTTGAAAGGTGACAAAGCCGCAGCAGGCATGTCACAGTCTGCCACCTGCATGGCTCATTAATATTACTGACAGGCGGCTGCTCGCTGAGTGCCCATCTCCTGCCCTCTGTCAAGATTTCCTGAATGTTACTAAACAATCTGTGGGCAGTGAAAGACAGAAGCGAGCCCAAGAAAGACAAATTCAGTGCTTGGCAGGTATCCGTGTGTAAAGCACATGAAGCTAAATCTCAATTTTAAATTTAAAAAAAATGTCCTCCAACAGCATTTAAAAAAAATTAGCTTGGGCTACAATTCTTACCTTCAAGCCAGGGCTGGCCAGGCCACATGCAGTACTTCTTCACCACCACTAGATGTCCTCAGTCTCCCAAATTGAAGAGGACATTGGAGAAGGTTTAGGGCATGCTGGGTTTTATTCACTGAGTTATAGAGGGATATAATTTATGATACAAAGCTGTGCAGATGACAACAGCCAAAGTGGTGGCAATGTGATCGTATTCTGCAATTGTTGTCAGGGCTGTATGGACCAGAGAAAGGGTCAGGGGCCAGTGTCTAGGGCAGGGGTTAGAAGGGGCAACTCTAAGCCTTAGGATTCATTTATACCTATCTGGTCCACAGGGAGGGGTTCGGGGTTGGCATCATCACGTCTGCGCTGCTTGCTGCCTATTATTCAAGAGCGAGCAAAAGACCTAGTTGGTCATGTGACCAGGCGATAGGTATCTGAAAAAGGTATATTAGACATAGTATATAGACAAATATTAGACATAACATCCACACATTGATGTTGTAGGGTAAATGGACCAGATAAGTATAAATGGGTCCTAGGGCTTGGAGTTGCCCCTTCTACCCACCAGCCCTAGGCACTGGCCCCTGACCCCTACTCTGGTCCATACAATGTGATGACAATTGCAGAATACCATCACATTGCCACCACTTTGGCTGTTGCCATCTGCATAACTTTGTATCATATTATAGGGCTGCCATAAGTATTGCCTGTACAAATTAAATCCCTGAAGAAGCCAATAAAATCTGTGAAACGCGTTGGGTTGTTACAGTATACTAATCAATTGTAACTACCTAGGTCACATTGGTATATTTAGTGCCTTTGCTCCTAATTATTGTCTGTTATCCTACTTGTTACTTTGTTACATGGAGCTTTTACTGACTTTTTAATGTATGCATATATCTGTTTTATTGTATATAATAATAATAATAATAATAATAATTGTGTGTTACTGAAGTTTCTACTTTTATATTATTATGGCTTTTGTATATACTTCCTCAAAAGTCCCACTTACGAACACTACTCTTTCATCTGCACAGCTACTGCTCCACACCCCTCTGAATCTGCATCCAATTACCCAGCTAGTTATGTCAGGTGCCATCAAAGGGGCCCCAGGGGGGAGAGGGGCCCTTGCTTATCCAAACTGGCTCCTTCACTACTCAGCCAATAGGAAGAACAATAAGCCTCCGTGACCCCTAACACTGCAGCACACAATAACCCCTGGTTCCATACAGGATGTTGTGTCGTCTTGTGCAATCACCCTTTCACCGGGTAACACCGGGGGCCACAAGGTCACATGTAAAGGTCAAAGGCCCTCCTCACCTTGGAGGTCTGGGCCGCGTTATGACAAATCAAGAGGACCTGTCATCAATCCCTGCATTGAGTTATTTTTAGGCCTTTGCTGTAAAATGGCCCTGTATATAAAATGACCCCGCTGAGGCTATACTCAGCCCGTGACCCCAATCACTAAAATCAGTGGGGATCAAATTCCTTTTTGATTAATAGGCCCCTCGGGGCCATTTCAACACACCGGTGTCACCATTAGGAACCCTGCACATGCAAGTAGCTCCAAAGAGGCCACAAAACCAAAAATTTCAAAAAGTTTTTTCAAAAATGACATATGTTTAAAAAACCCAGAGCTTGTTGTCTTTTAGTTGGGTTCACATCTCTGTTTCCTTGTTTATAGAGTCAGCCTTCATCCGGCCGCTGTAATGGATGAGGCGATCTGGAACATATGTCTGCTCATACCTCAAACCAACACCCCAGGCCTGGGAATGGAGCCAGGGCCCGCCGTCCATCCCTGGATCCCACCGCCACAGCCTCCTCCACCATTCCCACACTTCCAGGGCCGTGTTCCTGCAGCCGTGACTCATCACACCATGGGAATTGTACGTCCCGACCCCGGCCCTCCGCACCTCATTATTCCTGGCAGGGCTCAGCTGCTGGAGGTATGACGGAGCTCCGGAGAGGAACCCTGGGAAGATTTGTCCACAGGGACACTTCATAGGGATGTGGGAAGATGCGAGGAGCATGCAGGGTCATGCAGCTGCAACTTTGTATCTTATCACTAAACAAAAATTTGAGCTCACTTGTATGTTTTTTGTATATTTTTATACTACAACTTTTTGTACTGCTTATGCAACCCCTGCCAGGGCACAATCTGCATGGAGTTTGTATGTGTTTAGAGAGATTTTTTTTGGAGAGATTTTTTTTCCACATTAAAAAAACAGGCTTCCTCCCAATTTGGCTCTAGACTAAGGCAGGGACAATAGATTGTGAGCTCCTTTAAGGGGCAGTTAACTGACACTGAATTTACATATGAATATAATACATATTATATAATGCACATATGTCAGTGTTACATAAATGCAAAAACTAGTAAAAAAACAAACAAAAAATTCATAACAATGCAACTTATTTTGTAAATAGCACATCCTGCACTTCCTATTTTCACCAAATGGTGGTGCTGCGGAGCTGAAATTTATAATAATATAAGGCTTGCTCAATACAATGTTTTAAAGCATGGTTTTACTTTAATAAATAAATAATCATAATGTTTCCAGAACATTATGGGCCAGTGTAACACATATTGCTAGTAGCAAAAAAATCATACTTTTCAATATGCAGAAAACTCCCCCTGTGCACAAAGATTATCCTGTGCAGTTTGATAATGTAATAGCGGGAAGATGAATATTACTGGTCAGTCCACACAGAATCTCATTTCTATGGTCGTCTGAAGCCTTGGAATTAAATACGAGATTCCATTTCTTAAAGTGGGAGGGGCTATGTAAATTATGACTATTTGCCCCCGAGCCAGTGCAGTACATGGTCCTACAATGAAGAATACACCTTCTGCTTTTTGAATTTATGATAGAAGTAGGACTCACACATACCTACTTTGCGCTGCATCGGTTCATCAGGTGCATTTGGCTCCTTTCAACCCACCTCACCATAACCTGTCTGGCTATACTTTGCCCCCATACCCAAGCTAAGGATTCACCTACAGTGAATGATGAACACCTGGAGCCTTCCAAATCTTTATTCTTTTAAAAAATTGAAATAATGGAAATAAGGCAAGCAGAGTAGACACACCATTCATGCACATTGTTGAGCTGCTCAAGGGCCCAATGGGATTTAAGGGTCAATGCATAGTAGACATGGGTCAGATGGGCACTGAGACCACCTCCCACCGTCAGTTAAATCTGGACATGGTTCACGTCTAGCTGCAAAATATGCACTATGAATAAACCCTTATACTTGGCCAAGGGTTGCATGGAAGGGCCCAGTTGGTCACATGGGCCCATTGGTTGCCTCTGCACACAGATACTCTGTATATCTTAGTTCAACTTACCAATTTTTGTTCGGCTATATCAGTTCATTAAAGTGATAAACTTCTTAAAACATTTTTTGGAGAATATTAACCTTTCACCTTTTGTCCCCAAAAGGCCAACAAAAACCCACTTATTACAGTTATATAATAGTACAAAAAGTTACATGTTGAATGGATGCAAGCCTGCCAGTATGGTGTTATGGTAGGAAAATCATGCCAACACAGAAAGATCCAACGCCAATCGCTTAATCTCAATGCAAGGAATCACTAAAACAAAGGAAGCTCATTTTCACTAGTTATGTGACTATTGAACTGCAAAGTAATCAATAGGGATATATATAAAAATGAGATCTTATTATTAAACCACAGTAGGTCAAACTTTCAAATCAAATTAGGTAAATAAATTGCCAAAATTTGCCAAATTTTTGAGCCTAAAGCGACTTTGTCTCTTTTTGCTTTTTGGGTCATTCAGAAACCTCATTTACTACCTTGAAATCAGAGAAATTCCACTGGCTAGTTCTTTTGGAAGGTTGGGTCTTGCTGTAATATTTTTCTCAGAGAAGGCTTGATTTCTTGATTCTTCCAAAAAGAGAAATTCCGAATGGGCCAAAGCAGTGAAATGCAATGTTTAGATGAGCAAGCCTTGGAGCACTTCATGTAGTTTTGCATTTATTGCTTTATATCACTCTGCATGGCCACATGGGCAAATAAATATTTACATAGAATCATTTTTAATTTCATTTAATTAAATGTTGTTTTGAAACATACAACTGAGAGGCCACATTTTGTATGTTGGTATTTAATGGCTAGCACTCTCATCTTTGCAGTGCTGGGTCCAATACCATCAGGACACTATGGGTCGAAAATAAAGCTCTCCAAGACTGGAGAATATAAACTATTATGGGTGATCCAGCAAACCTGGAATGGATTTCTTAAAAATCATTTGCTATTAGATTGCAAATATTTTGAATCCTGGAGCAGATCCATTCCAAGTTTGCATGTTTTCCCACTTGTGTTCATATAAGTTACCTTTGTCAGTCTACTTACCAACTACCCCCAAAAACATGCAGTTGGGTTATTTGGCTCCCCCACTGTCTTTGGTAAGTGTGAAAAATAAGAAGCACAGTGCAAAGCGGATTGCTGGGTGTAATGTGGATATGTGAGACTAATAATAAAAACAAAACTAATAAAAATAATAATAATGCAGCAGTTGGAGCTGCACAAGGTGCCCCCAGGAATGTTTGTTCCCACCATGGATTTGAGCTTGGAAGAAGAATTTTAAGAATTTGGCAACAATTTGTATTTTTGGTGGAAATTTTGGTCAACATTTATATGTGACTTATACTTAAGATGATTGTAGTAATGTTTTATAACCTGAAGAATTATTCTAAAATAGAAAAGTTATTACAGGACCACACAATGCCCGTGGTTCACTATGACAAGTGTTCTTCTAAGCTAGGTGTGGCTCTTCCATTGTTTTGCTGAGCATGCAAGAAATCTAAGTGGATCTCACTGGTGTATAATAGAATTCCTGAGTTTATAGAATGGAACATCTTGGAAAAGCATCAGACCTAATAAAGGAAACATTAGGAGCTTAGGGACATCTCTCAGTCACACGTAAATCGAGCGACCCGCGGGTCATGGGGATACATTGAGGGCAGCATGTGTTTGTGATTTCACCGACACCAGGTGATTGGTTGGATCATCAGACTGCAACATCTGCAAAAACAGTAAAAGTGCACGGTTCTCCCGTATAATTTTATTATGGTTCAGAGTTTGTTAACTCTTAAGGGACACTTCATCTCTTTACCAAGGAATATTGGCTTGAAAAGAACATTGATCGGCAGGTGAGAGCGCTCACTCATTAAAAGGTTAAAGCTCCTAATGAGATTTTACTAAATTTCCGCAGAGCTTGGCAAACTATTACTTCCTCTATGATCCTGAAACTTTTCCGCTTTGCTTATATTTCACCACTATGTTCCCATCAGATGGGACTAAGCTCTTCTGCGCAATGTTTGAAATGTGGAAACCCCAAGGCAGATCTGTACCATATGTTGTGAAATTGGCCAAAAATTAGGTATTTTTGAAGGATGGTGGTGATGTATTCACTCCGAAATTTGGTGAACTATCTACCATTAACTCCCGAATGGGCAAGTACAAATTCAACGCAGTAGAATCGCTAAAGGTTGCAGCAAACTTCTCCTAATACTTTCAATGGTTGCTAAAAAGACCATTCTACATAATTGGATTTTATCCAATTCACTCAAATTATTTCTTGAAAAATGATGGAATGGATAGAAGCCTCGTTATCTAAGGAATCTCCGGTGGGTTGGGGTTTCTTTGAAGTCTGGGAATTGACCAATTGACATATGAAAAAGAGTTCTGTCTACTTTTAAAATGACTGCCTTGTGCGTCTATCGCCTTTTGGGCAACGTTAGTATCATATCGTTCTTTGGCTAATTTGAGCCAATGAGAGTCCACTATGATTCACAGTTTAGTAAGATTTATGTTTATTGAATCACCACATTCTCTACAAAAAAAATATTTTTTTTTGTTTCTTACTCAGGACTGGGGGAGAGGATTGCATTCTGTAACTTTACTATACTATGTTGTACTATACTGGGCACATTGTGTTATTCATCCTGATCCCAATGTTTCTCCACTGTTATTTTCTTTATTACCGCTATTTTGTGTCCAATTCATTATGTTCTGTTACAATGTTGTTACTATAATTTTTACTGATAAAAAACTAAAAAAAGAAAGATGAAAACTGGTTACCCTCACAGACATTTTTTTTAAATTCTGGAGATAACAAAATTAGTAAAAAACCTTGTGCCCCTTTCAGGGGACACAACATGAAAATCCAAAATGAGAATCACCATTCCTGAATCTTGAAAAATAGAAACGGGGCTATAAAGAATTGCCCAGGTTGGAAAGATGTCAATATAAACAAAATATGGTTCTTTTGGATGCTGGATCTGCACCAAACAAGACTGAGCCATTGGTACTTCAGTCTGATTTAGGCAAAAAAAAAAATACTCTGTCATAAGAGTCCTGATGGGCTTTCACCACCATTACCAGCTGTCAACCAGACCTCAACCAACCCAAATCCCTACACTTCACTGAAATAAATCGGTACAGGCGTTTCCATATGGTGCGGCATCCCAGGGTAGTCTGCTGCTAAACTGTATCCATAGACTTAAATGGGAACATTTTTACAAGCCATTTGGAATAAAGTACAACAATGAGGGCAGATATCACATGATGGTGAAATTGTATTTTTTTTTTTTACTCTTTAGAAAATAATATAACAAAAGTTAAGAAAACTCAAATATCCCTTTTAAGAACAGTGCAAGATAAATGCAAAAAAAAAGATTTTGTGATTTTTTTCATTGCCTTCAGGTTGGTCTGCAGCCTCCCGACATGTAATTCCAAATCCTGGAACTTCCCGGAGTTCAGAGCTCTTAAACGGAGATCAGTCACAGATTTTTGGATAAAATACCATTCATACTTACACATTGCCAAACAGATTTCACTTTTTATCACACCCTATCCAAAATTTACAGTAATGCAAACATTCATTACAAATGGCACCTTGATCCAGTATTACAACATCAGGCAAGGCACCACATAAAAAGATAATTTTTTCTATTAAAAATAAATGAGCTGATTTAATGGTAACATATTATGCAACCTATAATGTACTGTTATGGAGTTTTCTTTTTACTTTCATGCAATTAAACTTTCAGCAGCAAAAAGATAAGATAAAAAGAACTCAGGTGATCAAAGGGAGTTGAAATATTCCAGATTCCCAAGTGCGTTTTTTGGCCAAGAAATAGGCGAAGAAGTAGTTTTACAGGTCCAAAAAACTTTCTCCATTACCTCTAGCATGCAAAGTGACCCTGCTAGGGTTAAAACTTTTCCAGGAGCTTTGACAAGCAGACCCTGACAAAAAACTTCACTCCAATGAACATTCTCCATCCTACGGCCCCTCCCAGACCCCTGAGTTCTAGTTGAGGAGGGGCAAACTCTGCTGTGGGAACATTATTTGAGGAAAGACTCCAAGATATGAATGAAAAGGCTTGGAGTGCCTGACCACTGAAGAGGAGCCTTGGCGTTCTCTCTTTTACAAATCCTATTATTCTCAGCAAAATTTAATTCTTCATTGGACACTTTTTTTAATTCATTGCTTCTGGGTCAGGTAAGTTCTATATACCTTACATGCTTGGATTGCTTTAATAGATAAAGGCTACAAAGTTTTTCAAAGCAAGGCAACTTTAAAACTTTTTATTATTTAGGGTAAGGGATAGATTAAAGATATATTTTATATAATAAGAAATGAAAATAATAAACAATAGGAAACAATAAGAAAACAAAATAGACAAGGAATAAATAAAACATACATTGTATATGGATAGATAGATAGATAGATAGATAGATAGATAGATAGATAGATAGATAGATAGATAAATAGACGGTTTAAATAGATATTTATTCTTATTTGATACTGACATTGTTCCTAAAGCCAATTCTTATTATTACAATTTTACAATATAAAGAACTTCAACACCTTTTTCTCATTTTCACAGTTCTATCACCTTTGCCATATAGTGAGACCCTGAAAATTGGAGTATTTGTATATTGTGGGAAACAGATTTACTACAAGCTTAATTAATACATTCCCCCTCCGCTGCTCTATGGTATCATTGTACTAATATAAAAAGGCTCTTGTGTTTAAAATTACATAAGTCAGATGATTCTTGTGATTATCACATCTGACATGTGTACAGCGTCCCCTGACATCACTCATCAATCCGCCATGGGGGATTGAAGAATGACCAATCTGGAAGGACCAATGTGCATTCCTATGAAGGTGAGCACAGTAGGGTGCTACTTGCTCGTCCTCCTCCCTCTCCACTCCCTAGAACAATGCTTGTTCATTTATCCACCACTTTAAATCTGCAGTTGTATACCTAAATCTCTAAGTACCCTGCTTCATACATCTTTAAGACAAATCATTGTAATCTGAGATGATGGTGACAAACTAAAAATGTTGTAAATTTTCACCTTGTTCCCTATTGTTCTAGGATTAATGGTAAATAGGGACTATTGAGTAAAGTGCAGAAGTCCAGTGCAACCAATCAGCATGGGTTTTTTTCAGTCTTTACAGCGTTTCTTTACCTTTTTCATATAGAGAACCTCTTGAAATAACTTTCAGATCTTCAGGGAACCTCTTCTATAATTCCTATATCCACTGCTCACAATATCTTAGTGTGGTCATTGGGAAGAATGTCTCTTATATTGCTGGCCATTGGGTAGACTGCCATTGTTAACAGCCAAAAAGAAAATTTTGGGTCACTTAAACTGACCTGAGAGATACAAATTGCTCATTGCTCAAGGAACCCCTATAAACCTTTGGAGGAACCCTGGTTAAGAAACACTGCTTTACTCCTATGGAGAGGTGACCATTGACGAGTGATAGGGTGTAATGGAATGGTGCACATTGGCATGGGCATTGGCTATGGTCACCAGTGATAGGATGCCATTTATGATTTGTATTTCTGTCTTCCAAGCCTACAAAGCTTCAGTGTGTGGTCAGATTGTTTAGATTGATTTCCCAAGAATGAAAGCAGTTTAAAGATCAATGTTCAAAGCTAAGCAAGCCATAGAAGTTGGTCCACAATCACTTTTCTGTTCTCACTTTTTTAGTAATTAAGGGAAGTTTTGTTTTCTATAATGACTGCACTTTGCGGATTGAAATGACCAAGGAGCCAATTTTCATTAGCCTGATTGAGCAGGGCTTTATTAGTTTTTACAGATGTCTACATCCCAAATGTTCCTAATTTGGAAGGATTGTCAAGATCCAAGTCCTTCTTTCCTCCTCTGTTGTCCCTTTTGGGTGAATTTATACACCTTTATCAAAAAATGTTTTATTTACTAATACAATAGTGTTATTTTGCATCAAACCTTTCATCCATGCTTTATATTTAAAGCTTTGATGAAAATATTTTAAAATTAGATAAAAAATATTGTTTGCTAATTGTTTTTTATGACATGGGTGTGTAATCTGCCGGCATACTTTGGGCCAACAAAAGTGCCCCCATAGTTGGGTGTTATGAGTGTGCACATTTTTAATTTATTATTGTTGAACCAAATTGTATCCTTATAGTGTTTTCAGATCTCAGCCATAATGTAAATTATTATTAATATTATTATTAATAAACAGGATTTATATAGCGCCAACATATTACGCAACACTGTACATTAAATAGGGGTTGCGAATGACAGCCGGATACAGACACTGACACAGGAAGAGGAGAGGACCCTGCCCCGAAGAGCTTACAATCTAGTAGATAATGTAAATGTTTGCAAAGGATATTTACCTGCTAGTGTTCCATCCTCCAGCCATAGGAGGTCCACAACCCCCCATGCCACTCCATCGTCATTGACGCCATGTTCTCCTGTGCCCAGGGCGAATAATCCTAAGGCACCGGACTGGCTAATAGTACCAATATCTGTCTCTTTTTGTCATAAAACTCTTTTTTTGTATCATTTAGGATAAGGTCTGCTTTTAACTGGGGATATTGTCTCCTTTTAGTAGAATTCTTTTCTGCAGAATGTAATTGGAGACGGGTTAATAGAATACAGTCTTGCATACCACAGACAGTATAATCAGCTTCTGTATTATGCCCATCAAAGAGAATCAACTGACACACCAATAGCCTGGAGACATTTTCCTGGTCAGGGAGGGAGGACTTTGAAAACTAAAATGAAATTCCTTCATTCGGGACAGTTTGAAAACAAAAATTTGGCTGATCCATGACATATTTCCATATGATTCTATCAGCATTTACAAAGGATTTATAGTACTTTATAGGTCATCTCTGACCGATCTTTGGATAGCAGATTGGAATTTACTGACAAGTGTAATTACATGCTGGTTTGTTGTTGAGATTTATTGAGCTGGATTCCAAGTTGATTTCAATTGTCATAGCCAGGTCAAGATCAAATGATGGTGTCCAACTCCCACAAGAAATTCCTTATAATAAACAAATGCATTAAGGGAGTCATGGCTCTATTGTAGGAGGGTGTGGAGAGACAAATTACTGATAATCTAACTGCTAGTAAAAGCTCCAAAGAAAGGGTCCAAAGGGCAAGGCAAAATGAGGAATCCTAACAATAGGTAAAAAGTCATTTCTTTGGGAAAAATTAAATATATATAGGAAATACTTTTCATGAGGAGAGCTAAAATGCGTTATACTTTACTTATAGTACTTGTCCAGGCTCCTGTTTATCTTTGTTGTCCCTGCCCCCAGCTCCACACTATGGTTTCTTCTATTATTATTATTACTATTAATAAACAGTATTTACATAGTTCCAACGTATTACGTAGTAAGTAGAAGCAAGCCGAATAGGATGAGGAAGACCATTCCAGAGAGTGGGGGGAGCTCTAGAAAAGTCTTGGAGCCGTGCGTGTGATGAGGTTATGAGTGAGGAAGTCATTAGTAGGTCATCGGAGGAGAGAAGAGAATGGCTGGGGGAGTATTTCTCTATCAGGTCAGAAAGGTAAGTGAGACAAGAACTTAGGGAGGGATTTAAAAGCATAGGAGCTTGAATTTGATTCTCAGGTGAAATGGAAGCCAATGAAGAGAACTACAAAGAGATGCAGCAGTAGAGGAGCGGAGGGAAGGATGGATGAGTCTGACATTCATGATATAATGGGTCTTTATAGGTCTTTAGAGACATGAGGAACTTTGGGAGGAATCCCATAGCATGGCATGGCTATAGAAGTTTATCCGATGTTTATCAGGCAAGTAGATATTCCATTGACAGGCTCCAGGGTAAATAAGTTTGACATATTCTCTTTTACAAGTTCTCTAATAAAATTGTTTTAAAGAGAACCTGTGCTTTGCTCATACAGAGTAAAAGGAACAAACGTACTTACCAGATGGCCCCAACAGCTTCTTATACTTGCACACCTTTCATTCTAACATCACTTTTTCCATTGTAGGGAAGAAAACAAGTACCCAATCCTTTTGATAATGAGGATCTAGTGACTCCCTAGACAGCACGAGCGTGGTGTTTGGTCACATAGGTACCTATTGTTGTCACACAATGGTGGGGTATAAGTCCTCAACCCTGTGTAAGCTTCAAGATGCAACCTTAAGATTACAAAAAGTTTCTACTCTTTACATTTGGCACAGGAATGGAGCTTGAGGGATACAAAGGTCATCTAGGATAAGCAGCTGGTGGGTTCATCATGAAATTGGACCTTTTTGCCACGCTCTGCTTGGACAAAGTACAGGGTCAGTTTAATTTAGAGCTTCATTAATGGCCAAAATGACCTGTTATCCAGATCTGGTCCAGCTCTTGCCTCCTGCTTGCCCTTCTACCTACTTGCCCTTCCCATGACTTTTGGTTCATATTGATGATGGGTTATCCCACTAGCCAGTAACAAGAGCAAAAATTAAAGGGTGCTAACCTAAACTCCTAACCACTTGTCAGATCCAGTTACTATTAAGGTTGTGAATAAATATGATTATTCTGTCTTTGTTTATTATGTGCAGCCTTTCCTTCCAAGCGTTTCCATTTTCCCCTTATCTAATTAAATTTACTTAGTCTAAGCGTGACATTTAATGGCGTTCAGGGGTTAGGGGGGTCATGATGGATCCTACAGATGTTGCCTGTCAACTACCTTACCACATTCTTTCAGAAAGTAGAAGAAAGTTGTGCAGATCTGTCAGACTTTTTGTTACTCTGACCCAATGATTGCTTCAGTTCCCGTATTCCCCATCCTGCCTCCCCAAGCACTACTTTACATTTTCCCATTTATGGTGTCTGTACATTGCTATTGAT
The DNA here is from genome assembly GCF_032062135.1 of Pyxicephalus adspersus. Classification (NCBI taxonomy): domain Eukaryota; kingdom Metazoa; phylum Chordata; class Amphibia; order Anura; family Pyxicephalidae; genus Pyxicephalus; species Pyxicephalus adspersus. The sequence goes on from NC_092864.1 coordinate 12,035,211, forward strand.
CTGGCATTTGCATTAACAATAGGAACAATCTGTAACATACGCTGCTCAATAATAGGAACTATTGTCATTATCTAGCCATCTCCTTCCTGCAAAGCTGGAATGTCATTGTTCTAACTGGTGACATCACCTGAGCCCTAAGTGTCGGAGAGTCCACATCTTATCACATCTCTTATTTCTTTCTTGTTGGTGGTTCTTCCTACCATGGGCTACATCTTCTGTAGAAAGGTGTCATTGGGGGCTAATAAATAAAAGAAGTTATAAACTAAATCAAATTCACCACTTTTCTTCAAAAACTTTTCAGAACAAACTTGTAGTACGAAACCTGTGAACTAGTATGATGGAAGGGATAGAGGGTTCAATGGCACCCCATTATGTATTACTTTGCCCACTAGGGCACAGTGACAGATTCCTTTTGTTAGCCCACTTCCCTTCAGCTTTTTTCACCTTCTGGAGTTCTTGGATGTTCCCAGTCCTTCTGAATTTGGGAGAGCTATGACCTTCACCCCTTCCTCCGACTATGGACCCAAAGTGGCCAAGCCCAAGCACTGCCATATGGGGGGCAGGCAAAGGGTCATATGCCTTGGGTATACAATGGGCTTTAGGAGGCAAATGAGGTTATACAGGGGTAGGTAAGGTAGGTATCAGTGGGAAGGGAAGCGGGTTTTAAGAGAGGCTGTTCCTTTGCCTATCTAGATTCATTTTAAATAGACTTCTAAAGGAGCGCTTGGAACCCATCCACTCCTTTTTTATTTTTTAAAAGTATAGGGGGCTAAAATGTTTCTTTGTTTTAGATTGAGAGGTTAAGACAATCAGTTTATTTATTCCCATTGGAGAAATTTCCCTTCATTCCTTTCCTGATGGCACAACAGTGAGTTTACAAGGCAAGACATTTCTCCAGCAAATCTTTTCTTAGAAAGTTTTCCCCAGATCAAATGTCCCCATTGGAAGAATAAGCTTCAACATGAAAATGTTTGTTTTCCATTACATTCTGTCTTGATAATAAAGGTCAAGACAATAAGAAAGGTCATCTTTGGAGCAGAGAACACACTAAAATATTGACAGGAATTAATATTTTTCACACTATAGGAAAACCCCCAAAAGTTTGAGTTACTTATACATAGCAGAGCTAAACCCAGATGAATAACCAGGCTGTGTTCCAGTGCCAGGCGTCGCCTTTCTTATTCTCTTTTTTCATCCCGGCACTCGCAGGCTCACCACCTGTCCTTTTTTACAATAATTACCTGCCTGATTATAAAAAATTAAAATTGGAACTTCAAGGTGTAGGACTACCTTCCATCCGTACCCTTATTGAGTGACCACCATTTATCAAGCCAATTTCCCACCATCACAAAAAAAGCAGGAGATAAATTTTGGCTTCTTTTCACATAGGTGAAATTATAAGAGGTCCCCTTTACAGAGCAAAATACAATTTTGCAGCTGTATAAATCAGCCCAACTCATTTTACATTTAGGTTGAATAAACTGATTCATCATTGGATGTTAACATTTTTTCGAGAGTTTATATTTGAGTTTATTCAACAAAACATGTTACTGAATGATGCAGGCTATTTATGGAAGGTTTTTATCTTGCAATTTTCCTTCATGGGAAACGTCAATTTCATCTATTTATAAACCTTTCTGGCACATTTCCCCAATGGTTTTTCTAGTTTTTTCCAAAATGAAGATAACCCAGCATGCCGTAGTCTACAGACAGAGGTCTGCTATTTGTAATGACTTTTTTTGAACAATTACTACCATAAAGCAGAAGCAATCTATCATTTATAAGCTTCTCAGATCTGGGTATGCTCTATAAACAATAATGCTTTGTTTATTTAATTAAAAAGCAATAAGAGTCAAGGCCAATTGAATAACTGAAGAGTTTGTATACAATAAAAGGGAATTTGCACTGTCACCAAAGTTAAATTACATCAAAAACCAACATCATTGTTTTCAATTAGCAAACAACAGAAAACAGTTAAACTCCCCCCTTCAACTTTTTCTTTTCTATCCCATCCCATTGGGGACATACTGTTCACTCTTCATTTCCTGTCTTGTATACCCGAAAGCAGGCAAGAAATCCTTCCAAAGTGAAGGAAATGCCTCTTTAGACAGCTGTTGCAGGAACAAGTGTCCTTACTGGAAATGACCCTTGATTGCTATTCCAATGACAACTTGTTGGATGTTGCAATACAAACTTTGCAGGGGATCAATTCCCCCAACACAATTTACAAAGCCAGAAAGAAAAATGGTTTTCAAGAGTTTAGGTTTCATCTGGATATGTGAATGACCGTTTCCTTATATTAATTACATCCTCATGCTGTAACAAGAGATTCTAAGTCACCATTGAATGAGAGCTTTACCTTCTTGAACATGGGGGAGCCTTTGAAATACTTTTCAGGTCTTCATGGAACCCCTTATATAGTTACTTTATCCATGGCTTAGTACATTATTGTGGTGGTTAGTAGGAAGAATGCCTCTTACATTTCGAGCCATTGGGAACAAAGACACCATTACAGATAGAATTACTCAATGCTCAAGGAACCCCTAGCAGTCCATGGAGGAACCATAAGGTTTACATGGAACCTTGGCTCAGAAGCACTGTTCTGAAATCTTGTAGTCCTTTAATTTTATGTTCTTGTATATAGAAAAGCCTTAACTTGTAAGGGGGACTATCTCCCAGAAATAGCTTGCCCCAGGGGGTTTATCACTTTTAAGTTCCTGCAATTTTAAAGAAAAAAAAGGTTTAGGCTATGTTCACACTAGCCATGAGGTTGTGGTGCAGTTTCTGCTCTCCCATGCCAGAGAACTGCTACCTCTGAGAAGAAGCTAATTGTAGTTTCTTCCCATGGTAGACCCATGAAGAAAGAATGGGGCTGACAAATGTGCAGACACTGGTTCTTTAAGAAGCAGTGCTACAGTGCCAGTGTCTGCGTGGGTGGCAAAGTGCCAGCTGCTGGAAGCAACATGGAATAGCTTGATCCCAAAACAGATCTGAACCTGCCCTGAGACCTGAATTACATTTTTAGTGCTTTACTTTAAGTTGGTAGGTAAAGCAAAAGGACCAGTAAATGGGGGAATGACTAAAACTTGAGTTTCTACAGCCGGTGAACAGAGCTCCACAAAAAGGTTTGACTGTAGCACTTCTTCTTCGGCACCATCATTGGGTTGCCTTATTGAAAAAAGCGCCCTGGTGCCTAAAACTTAAAACACAGCATTTCCTAACAAACTACCATTCCACCACATTGCCTAGCAGGGGATGGGCTGCAAATACCACCTCGGCCTAGGAAGGAGAGCTTCCTGAGGACTCTCTAGGAACATTGGGCCTGATTTATACAAGCTCTCCAAAGCTGGAGAGGATACACTTTCATGGGTGATCCAGCAAACCTGGAATGGATCTGGTCCAGGGTTCAAAACATTTGCTAGCAAATTTCAAATGATTTAAAAGTAATCCATTCCAGGTTACTCAGCTTCACTGATGAAAGTATATCCTCTCCAGCCTTGGAGAGCTTTATTAAATCAGGCCCATTGACTTTTGGCAAAGCTAGGTCCAACCCACGTATGACAAGCTCACCCCTGCTTGGGTATTTGACAAAACAGACCAGGCCCCATCCGTGATACAGCTAATCCTTGGGTGCAATACTCTGCAAAACAAACTGCAAAATGCAGTAAGACTGCCAGGGAATGCTCCCCTACATTGGCTTTAGAGACACTTTAAAAAATGTGTAGCTCCATTTCCTTATCAGTTCCTGTTTGTTCTAATGGAATTGTGTTCAATTCTAAATTCAAATTTGGCTCAGCTTGAAGAAACCATTTGTTTTAATTTTGGATAGCTAGAGATGGCTGATAGCTGTCAACTTTTCAATATTGTGTCCCAATTTGTGAGGTTTCACATGGCCTCACTTTGCAAGGCATATACATTTGGCCAGGAATCTAGGAGGCATTGTTCCCAATGACCATTAGGTCAATGTACTGTGAGCTGTGGATATAGTAATTATAGCGGGGGTTCCCTGAAGACCTGAAGGTTATTTTAAGGGGGTCCCTCATGTTAAGAAGGTTGGAGACACTGCTCTAGTCCATGTTTAGTTTGACAGGACCCACTACCTAGAAAATCAGGGAAAATCCTAAAATGGTGAAAGTTGTTCTAAAAGTGGATTCCCTTCACTTTTGGCAGATTTCTTCCAACGTCCTTGTGCATTGCCAATACAAGAAGTGAACTAATAGCTGACAGCTAAGACTAAAAAAAAATCTAATATGGGTTCAATGTCCAAAAGTAACACAAAAATACTTTAAAATGTTACAGATCTTCCAATGCTTCCTCAAAACTGTAAATGTGACCTATTATTGTGCTTCAGCCATTGAAATGACTGTGATTATTTTGCTTTTCAGAAAAAAACAAGATGGATAACACCACTGACATAATATTCGATGACAATCAGACCTTGTACGACGATTATGAATTCAATGAAACTGAAGTCTACAGTGAGCAGTCCGAGCAGTCCCTATTGTTCATTCCTTATTTGTTTGTCTCTGCCTTTGGCCTTGTGGCGAATACGCTGATCCTCTATTTGATTCTACGTTTTCAAAAGATGTGGACACCTACCAACATCTACGTGTTCAGTCTAGCTCTTGGTGATATCATCCACATGGTATGTCTTCTGCTTTTTGCCTCGGAAATTGCCAACATTACCTGGCCCCTGGGAAATTTTATGTGCAGACTTTTCTGGGCTTTTACAGCATTATTACCTTTTAGCAACGCTTACTTCCTGGTCATAATGTCCATCGATGTTTTTATCCAGCAGTGTTTCCATGAATTTTCAAAAAAGAGACTTGGCCCCAGAGTGTCAGTGGTGACCAGCATCATTGTATGGATTGTAAGCCTATTACTCGGAATCCCATTTTTCATTTTCAGTGGCCTGACTAGCGGTTGCAATTGTCAGATCACATGGCCCAACCCTTCAGCATTCTGGAACTTGACCTTCATATCTTACAGACTTGCCTTGGATTTTTTGTTTCCCGTGTTGTTGGTCAGTTTCTTTCTCATCCTAACTGGTGTTTGTTTCCGAAACAAAGACAAGCAAAATGAATCAAGATCTGGAACCATTAAGGAGAACTTCATCATGATTTTGGTTCTTATGCTCGTGTATTTTGTCTTTTGGCTTCCCATGCAGGTCTTGGAAATGATGTCAGCCACTGTGGGCAATCTGGGACTTAATGAAGGTTCCTATTACGTTATTAGCCTAATACCATACTTGAAAAGTTGCGTCTATCCTGTTCTCTATGGATTTCTTTCCCAAAGTTTTAAAGAGGCACTTTTTGCTGTTTTGTACTGCAAAAATACTCAGAACAGTAGCAACCCACCCAACAATTCTTCTGATAAACAAGAAGAGAAAATGTCTTCCTGTTAGCTTAAAAATTTTTAAATTTCTTTTGACTTTGAATTGCTACTTGGAACACAACTGTACTCAATTTCACAAGAATAACATATTTTTATGGGATTTGAAGAACATCAGTATTATGTGTATCTAAGATGTTCTCATCTAAAAAAAAAAACTTAATGTCAGGGAGACCTATTGTTTCTGGACCCCATACTAACCAGGGGCATAACTGCAGAACATGGAGCCCCATAGGTTGCCAGAGGCCCTGTGATGGTGGTCTCTGGCAACCCCCTTTGTGGCACCTGTAGATGTCAACTGTGACAATATGCCTAAATCAATGACAGTTTGGAAGAAAAGACTATAAGAACTTTAGCTTTCATTGTCCAATATGGCCAAGGCCAAACCTAATTATTGGAGAAAATTGGCTTTGGTTAGGCAGCTCTCCTAATCTTCCATCCATTGTTGGAGTCCAATACAGAGTCCAATATAGCCTAAGCTTCCATCCATTGTTTGAGTCCAATACAGAGTCCAATATAGCCTAAACTTCCATCCATTGTTGGAGTCCATTATGGAGTCCAATATATCCTAAACTTCAATCCATTGTTGGAGTCTAATATAGCCAAGGGACACGTTTGATTCCTGCAGATAACTGGTTTTGGTTGGGCAGCCGTCCTAAGCTTGGGGACACAAAATGATGATAGAAAATGTAACATATAGTCCAAGGGAATAGTCCAAGGGATGTCCTTCTATTAGCTACGTAAGTCACTTATCTGGATATTGTCTAGGAAACTATATGTTTCCAATATAAAGTACCTTAGAGTCCTCTCGTCTCAGTCCAAACAATTTTCAAATCCTTAATGACGAGTGAGTATCTGAGCTTCATTTAATCTTGTTGGCTGTATTATCTTCTGTCACCGTTACAGCTCACCAAATGTTTTGACAATATCAGATCTCAGGAACTTAATGTAAACTCTATGCCCACCTAATAGAGGCTGAGGCAGAAGAAGGGAAAAAAATACAGTCCATAGTTAAGCAAATGCTCCACACTGCCCAGATGATGCTGAAGAGACCTGTACCTAACAACAGTTGTGATGGATCCTGTAGACTCTGTAGATTCTGATTCTGTAGATTCTGTCTGAGGTCAACTTTTCTAGACTGGAGATGGCCTTCCTAATAGCAGTTACACAGACCCCAATGGCTATTCTTAACACCACTGCCTAAAACTATGAAGCACATAGAGACTGCCATTTAGCTTCCATGAAAGTGAGTTGAATAATACAGTATGCAATTTGTGGATAGCGTATGTATGAATGGATTTGATATTCCGAAAACAGAATAAAAAAAAATCTAGCACTGAAAGGTAACAAAAGGGCACTTGGAAGAAGCTCCAGCTTCAGCTACTGTAACAAGAAGTGGACTTTCTGAATCTTTGCATGTGGTACAGTTATTTCTCTAAATCAGTCTTTCTCAACCTTTTTAACATAGGGTATTTGGTGAAATACCTTTCAGGTCTTCAGGGAACCCCTGCTATAATTACTATATACACAGCTCACAGTACATTAGCCTGGAGGTCAGTGAGAAGAATTCTCTCCCAAAAGGATCATTGGTGTCACTTAAACTGACCTGAGAGGCACAAATTACTCAAGGAACCTCCAGCAAGCTCTGGAGGAACCCTGGAGAAACACCAACCTAATCTTTATGTGTGCATTGGGGTGTTATTAAAATTAATGGCAACATAAAGCAACACCCATATGCTGTAAATACACAGTTGTATCTGCATGGGGCTTTTTTTCATCCTAATTACATCCATATACACATTCACCCATGGTTAAACCAGGGACACAATCTCAGGATTCATGGGACACATAGTCCCAATAGACTATAGAAGATGACATGAAGCTTCTACACAGACATTCCTCGAGGTATAGCTGGATAATCGTTGGCTTTTAATGGCTTCAGAAATGTTATTAATAAGAATTTATTCTTTACACAGCCCCTAAAGTCAAAAAAATACATGAGTTGGGCAGAAGAAGAATATATGATAGGAAGGCAAAAGTACCAGAGATGAGCTTTGCGTTTATGCAACTAACTGGTCTATTGTATATGACAATAGTAATGTTCACTATGTAAGAATCCAGTAAACCAATCATTTCAAATCTTACTAAAAAGCTGGCTTCTGATTGGTTGCTTCATGTTTATGTGTTGCTTTATACAATTTATGGAACAAGCTCTCATGATGCTGTTTCAGCTCCTGACTTTCCTTAAGGTTACGAAGCATTAAGTGTATTTACTGTAAATATATTTTGTCCTGGTGTGGTTTTTGCCTAGACAATGAAAGCAATGTATTCATTTATTCTTATCTATTATCACCATCCATTTTATTCTTAAACTGATCCTCCTTCACAAGCTTGTCTGGTCATGTACTTTCCTGACTCATGTGTTTAAGAATTTAAATAAAGTTATTATTTTTTTATGGTATTATTCTTGGATTCAGACTTATGACTTCGGTAAGACGATACGCTCGTGCAATTATCCTCTGCATGCCTCTTAAAGCTGAAGCAGCGTTTTCTGTTTATTGCCAAACCTGATTTAACTAGCACAAACAAAACAGACCAAAGATGTGACTTTTTAAGCAGCAAATATAACATTAAATGCTTTTTACATCAAAACATTTTTATTAAAATCACAGCAAACAAAATACAATTTATTGATAATTTGGGTAAAGACATTAAAAAAAAATGATCACCATGTGAGATAAACATTTGAATTTCAAGAACAGTAAGGTGAGGTCTCTAGATGAAAGATTTTTCTACGCGTTTCGCAGAACTATGTATGTTTCATCAGGAGATCTAGAGAACTTACATTTGACAAGATTGTAAATATTCATAAATATTCAAAATAAAATGAATTCACATATTTACATATACACACACTCTTCACATAAATTATATTTATCCTTATCTCATTTATTTAAAGTAATAATACAGAACAGGCAAAAAATTAACACGGCCACATTCGCCCATCACTACTCCTCTACCAGACGGGGCAGTGCCGCATAGCAAATCTAGATAGGCAACAATAATAATCTATTTGCAGGAAAAACATCTCCCCTATATGTATTTCTTTGGTGCATTTAGCTGCTCGCCCAGTGTGGCGTTTTAATAATTATTAGTCCTTTCAAATAATTGCTTTTTTTTGTTTTTTTACAGAATATAGAACATGGTTATTACAGAATCCTATTTTTGGCTTGAGCTGTCCTGTAACAGTAATTGAAAGCACAATGTATTTTCAGTATGACTCAGGAAATGTTCTCCATTCTAGTCCGAAATTTTAAGCAAGAAAACTTGTAGCTTAATGGCATGGCGGTCTATTGTCTATTGTCCAGGCCAAGCGGTGAAAATCTCCCTTTAAACACCCCATTGATCAAAATAAACAACTGTTTGTGTAATCATTTTCTGACATTTTTCCACCTCTAGAAGCATTTATCAGTCCACATACAAGGCCCCGGTTGTGTCGGTGTTCAATGATCCTGATTAACACTGACAGTTCATACAGTTTGCAAGAGACGGAGGTGACATTTAAATAAGGGATTAAAGGACTTCTGTGCTAGACTGAGCCAAAATTTTGTTTTTCTTTGTTCTGTTAATTAAATAAAACTGTGAAATGGCTCTGCCATGGCTGAAAGGTTCCTTCCTCTAATTTCTGTAATTCTAAAGGGCACTGCATAGGAATGTTGGGTAGAGATTGCGGTGTTGGTGGTAATGGGGGTGTGTTGGGGGATTAGGGTCAACTGATGCTCCAGCCTTGCTCTGTGAAGCTATGTTAATGGCCTAGCGCATTGTCTAGGCTTGGCTTCTCTCCAAGTCTACAGACCACACATAAGCCATCAGTTGGAATGGTAAAGGACAAAAGTTGGATTGTTAAAGTGCTTTGAAGAGAACTTCAAGCAGGGGTACTGATTTATCTATGGCAAAGAACGTGGATCGTGGCATTGATGAGTGGCAGATACAAAGCCCTTCTTGGACCAGAAGACCATGGCCAGGCTACACAGTAATGGCTGTAGGGAGGGTAAGTATTTGTCCACAATGAACCCCGCAATAGTGGGGGTTGAACGCAGAAAATGAGAAACTCTGTATCCTGTAAAAGGACAGAAGGACTGTAAGCTTGAATGAGCATTGGGAAACCTTTATGATGACAGTGATCTACATGAAGACTTGATCTTTTTTCCTGGCCCATAGAAGAGGAATGGATTGGGATAAAAAAGACAATTTTGACATTGAAAAAACAACACTAACATATTGTATTTATTGTACTAAAATGGCACTCACAGCCCTTGCTGCTTGTGACCTCATGTGCTAAATAGGACTGCGGGACCCGGAATTGGGAATCTACCCCACCCTACTCCTGCAGGTTCCCAGTTAATCCAGCCCCAGGACAGAAATTTTAAACAACCAGCACGGAAACTAGAAATTCTCTGATGGTTTCACCTAAGTAGTAAAACCTGAGAAACCTTGGTCGCTATTGTTCATCCAAGACCTTTTCCGGCACCAGGTGCCATGGTTGTCTCTGTGTTACAATATTTTGGAGCTAGAAGGCTGGTTTGTGTTCTAGAGGTCCTCAGCAGATGGGACCTTGTATGGAGTTCCATTTATATAGGGTGAGAGTTGGTGTTACAGGCAGAATTAGTTTCAGGGCTACAAGGAGGGTTACTATAGATCAATGGATGGTTTATCTTCTGGTGGAGTTTATGGACAGGCATTGTAAGTGTTAGGATTTCTGGAAATTTTGGGCTACAGAGAGGGTTAGGTTTACATAAAGGTCTAGTGTTTGTTTTTGGTTTGTATTGAAGACTACAAAGAGCGTTAGGATTACAAAGCAGGGTGAAACAGTGATAGAATTAGAACTTCGAGCTTAACATGGACATGCAGTGTAAATTTTAGTTTTGCAGGAAGGATTGGACTACCATAGAGATAGACAGAGCTCTCCAATACTGGAGAAGAAAAACTATCTTGGGTAAACCCAGGTGATCCAGCAAAACTGAAATAGATTTGGTCAATGATTGAAAACATTTGCCAAATAATAGAAAATTATTTTTGAAATTCAATGCAGGTTTGCTGGATTACCCAGGTGTAACTTCTCCAGTCTTGGAGAGCTTTAATAAAACAGTCACATTCAGGGTTACCTGGACAGACAGTGTAAGTGTTGGGAATGCGGAAATAGGGTACGGGTAGATTACCACTGGGCACTCAATATTAGTGGTAATATTGAGATTGAGAATTTTCTGTTAAGAATTGCCAACAAAAAGAATATCGGGGGGAATAATGGAAAGCGTAGACCAAGTCAGAACTAGGTGGTGGAGGAACTCGGGGGTAGGTGAAAGGAACCGTTAAGTATGCAGGAACATTAAGTATGCAGGAAAACCAAGTTTTGTGGCAGTGAGCCATTCTTTCTTACCACCCGTAAAGTGGACAGGCGTAATAAGTTCAGCTTTTTGTTTTGACCTGTTGCCTTAAAAGACCTCACAATACCCTTAAATCCCTTGTATTTCACATTATACCTTGGAAACCATATTCCAACTTATACATTGACATGGAACTTCTTAATAATCCACATGTTGACTTTGTAGAGATTGAATTTTGATTGTATGTTTTTAAAACTAGGGAAAGAGACCACCGGGGCTAAATTACATGGTGAGATCTTACCACGCCAGGCATGTTGGAGTTTCTCAGTCTCACCTACTTTATAAAAGCCTAACTGTAATCTAAGAAGGCCAATTTAGGCAAGAAAAAAAAAAGAAGGCTGCATTTTTCCTTCTTAGCTCAATCAAGCTCCAACTTTTAAGATGCTTTCAGACAGAAATAAAGGCTTATCAGCCTGTTCTCTTCCCCTATTAAATCTGCAGACCCATGGAGCGATGAATCACGCAGGCAGCAAAATGGCTTTTTCCCAAGCTGTGAAATCGCTAACCCCATCTGGCATCAAGCAGTACAAGAGGAACGGAGAGATGGATTAAAAAAATAGGAATTGGTTTACGCTATGGTCAATGCCAGAAAAGTGTAAATGGCTGTATATTACAACTTTGTCAAAAGTAAGGTGTAAAATAACAGAAAGAAGGCTGACTGGTAACTTACTATTTAAAGAATAACTCCAAGCCTTTTTTTTAACTTTAGAATAATATGGGGGAAAGGGGTCAGACTTTATTTATGTTTATTTTTGCTAGTTGTTGCCCGTTGGAGAGAGTGACCACCTATTTTGTCCTAATGACCACTGACTTTCTCTTAATTGCTAGGAAAGACAGAAGGAATGGGCGGCATGGTGGCTCATAGGTTAGCCCTCTTGCCTTTGCAGCGCTGGGTCCCAGGTTCAAATCTCAGCCAGGATACTATCTTCAAAGTGATTGTATGTTCTCCCCATGTTTGTGTGGGTTTCCTCCGGGTACTCCAATTTCATCCCAAAAAGACAAAGTTAGGCTAATTAGCTTCCCCCCAAAATTGACCCTAGACTATGGTAATAACATATGACTATAGTAGGGACAGCTAGTGACATGACTGTGGACCTTATAAAGTGCTGCGTAATATGTTGTGGCTATATAAATACAAAATATTAATAAAAGGAAACATGGCTATGGGACTTAGGGTACCTACTGTACAAACCGTGAAATTGAATCCTCTGCTTTCTTTCTCTGGTCACCTTACCCTTCTTTCAAACATAAACCCCATCTCTTTTCATGTGGATTTTCTTGAATTTCATGTGAACTGAAGGTTGTGAGATGGATCAGCATGGGAACCAGGCATTGAGCTTTTTTTTGCAGAAAAGGCCACCAGTGGCTTTGCTGGTATCTCTATCAGCTCAGGTTTCCTTTTATTATGAGCAGGTGAACCCTACAATTGTTTCCTTTTAGTCTGTTAAGTATAACAAGGAAAGTATTCTGTTCCATAATTTGGTTCAGATACACTTTATCTGTCTTCTGGGGTGGACAGGGAGCAGCAAGGGAGGAGAACACTAATGCGTTGATGTTCCTGTGTTGATATTAGCCTGAGAATTACTAAACAAGCCTCGGATTTCATCGCTGGCTCTGTGTGGTCAGATTAGACAAGTCACAATATCTGTTATTAATTGGATAAATCTGCTGCACTGACATCCATTGTAAACGTCCAGCAGATGTTCTGGTTGGGTATTGCAGAAGAACATTTATGGGAAGGAACACATAAAATAGACATAAAATACAGATGGATTATCTATGGTAGGGGTGATTGGTGTTTAGCAATGGATTCAGAGGGTCTAAGGGGGGCCAAGCTATCTTATGCCATTATTCTTCCATTCAATGCAGTTTGCAAGGCGCATTTAGAGTGCCAATAGGAATTAACTGCAACCCAACGCATGTCCAATGCATTGCTGTGTGTTGCATTACTGCCCACCATGTCAAGCTTACATTAGCACACTTAGTGGAAACCAGATCTTAGATATGTTTAAGGCAAACCTATCACCACATTTTTTCCATGATATAAAAAGGTGGCTTTCCACCTTATAGTAACCCTATATCCTGTAAAAATGTGGCTTCCATTTCTTTTTTATTTACATTTTTTTATACATTTTTGGGAGGACCCCTCCCCTTCCGTCTTTACCTCCGCAACTGAATGGGAAACTTTAAGCCTCTTGGGACACTTGCATCACATATCCCAGGAGGCTGTGGGCTCTTCTTTTGCGCATACCTGAGAACGAGCATATGTCATTAGGAGCTTTCCTATAATGTAAAAAAGTGCTCAATCTCAGTGAGATCAGCCTTTTTTTTCTATATTTTTGGGAAAACACGTCACCCGATTTTGAGCTAATGCAATGTGAAATTGGTAGACGTGTGAAGATCCCAGAAGGAGGTAAAAAGAAGATGGTGGTGGTATGCTAAGTGCCGAGCCAGTGTGGGATTCACTCGCTTTAAGTGTGGCACCGTTGGTAAGTTTATTGGGGGATGTATGCTCCAATGACAATGCAAAAACTGACTTTAAGTCTCAGGGACAATGGTCACCAGGATCAAAAGTGAAGATCAATTTCCTCAACAGGGGCAATGTTTTGAATCCTAGACCAGATCCATTTCAGGTTTGGTGGATGACCCGGCTTCACTGATGAAAGTGCAGTGCAATGATTACTTTTACAAATGAAGCTGGGTAAGATTCCTGACATTCCTGGTGGTAATATTTTCCAGTGTGTGTATATATAGGAACCATATCTGCAATCCACTTCACAGCTAATTATGTTGAGAGGTTGTGACAGGGGCAGATGTGCTCTGTTATCTGTTACATAACACAGTCAATGGGAGAAGATGGCCGGGGAGGGCCTGGAGGAGGATCTGGGTGATGGGGAAGATATGGAAGGCATATGCAGCACAGATGGGATATCTGCTTTAGCAAAATATTCACATTTTAATGAAATGTATTATTTGTTCTATTGATCAATTTTAACCTAAAATAAATGGAACCTTGATCCATTTGATCCAAATAGTCCATTCTGCTTATGGCATGTCCACATAGATTGGTTTCCTGCAGAAGGCCGATGTGACGATACAACCCCCAGTGGGTGTGTCCATGACAGCCTGGGCTCAGAGGAAGTTAATTAAATGACTGTCATTCAACCCAAACACTGGCGGCATCTAACGTCAGAAAGAATCGTTTGCTAAAGCAGTTACTTATTTTCTGGAATTCTGCTTTAGGACCCTTCACGCTATGGCTGCACAGTGCATTTATCAAGACACATGTGGGTTACAATTTGGCAGCCCATTCATAGAAATTAAGTGCGTGCTATGCTTTAGTGCACTTGAGATGCCATTAAGAAACAATGACAGCCTGCTGCGGCAATACGTCATAAGTGTCCCGTTAACACTTGTGTTTCTGCATGGAATGCAAAGCAGGTGAGGCGCAGCCCGTAAGCTGCCAGCTACACTATTCTATTATATTTACCTGCTATTTGTTTCAAATTAATGAAAAGAATTTCTGTGTGTCTGCTGTGTGGCTCCTGGGTAAAGGGGTGCAAATTAAAGCAGGCAGTGACTTGGCATGACTTGGCATGATAGAACTACCAATGGAATCTTTCAAAATTTTATTTTAGGGCAATCTTAGATTGTAAGCTCCTTGGGGCAGGGTCCTTCCCTCCTCCTGTGTCACTGTCTATATCTGTCTAATATTTCATATTTAATGTACAGCGCTGCGTAATATGTAGGCGCTATATAAATACTGTTTAAAAATAATAATTAATAATAATGATGAAAGGAAGCATTGTGAGTTCCAGGGCCAGACCACAGCTTGGAGATTTGGGAGTCCAGCTGTGTCAGCTCTGGAATGTGTCGCTGGTTGGATATTGAGGGATTTAGAGACAGAATCTGTTCTTACAATCAGCTCTCAGTAAACAAGCCTACCCCCAACACACACCCAAATAAACAAACCACAAACCCTCCCTGCAATTATCTGGATAACACATACACAGGTGTGGGGTTTTATTACCTGCAGAGCACAGATGGTCTCCAGGTCACCTGGAATAAGGCTGGTCACCTCCAATAATATATATATTGTGTGTTATGTTCCACATGGCTGCTGAAAACAGACATCAGGCTTTTTTGGGTATTCTGCAAATTGTTGATGAGTAGAAGTTGCCCTAAGGTGCATCCAAAGATCTGTTTTTCAGCATCATGCCACACTTCATACATTTTTCTTGAATAAATCACTTTTTTTTGTAAAACTTTTGTAAAAGTTTCCACGAGCTGACAACAAGTAACTGCCTTAAATTCACAGTTGTCAGCTAGCGAGGAGTGTTTCTTCAGTTGGTCTTTAAGCTTCCTATCAGTTCTGTGCATGACTCCTGATGGTTTGTATGATGGGCAGCCCTATGGGCAAATGGCGGAGCAGGTGCTTTAGGATCTCCAGATGTAAATTCTGTTTGAATAGTAGGGAGAATGAAACATGTTGATAAACTAATGGACAGCAATGTTCTAATCTTGTCAGCAAGGCATCTAGTTACGTGTGTAGAAGTATATACATGTAGAGATAAGTGGGGGATAACTGTTGCATCTGCCATGATCATGTGACTGGACTATATCTGTGGGCACCAATGTTAAATGGAATGTAGGTGCTCGAGAGAGGACCTAATTATAATGGGCACAGTAGATGTGTAGACTGGGGACCTCAGCACTGGGATGATGGGAGTCCCATATATTAGGCACAGTAGATATGTTTACCAAGGGACTCAGAACTGGGTTTGAGGAGAACTCCACATAATGGACACCATAGATGTGTAGACTGGGGAACACCGTACTGGGTTGGTGGGCACCCCTTATAATGGGCACAGTAGATGTGTAGACTGGGGAACTCAGCATAGAATTGGAGGCAGCCCCGGGATGGAGGAGAACTCATTATAATGGACACAGTAGATGTGTAGACTGGGGAACTCAGCACTGGAATGGAGGGTGCTCAATAATGGGCACATTAGATTTGTAGACTGGGGAACACAACACTGGAATGGCAGGAGCCCTTATAATGGGCACAGTAGTTGTGTAGACTGGGGAACACAACACTGGAATGCCAGGGGCCCCTTATAATGGGCACTGTAGAATGGGGAAAAACAACACTGGAATGGCAGGAGCCCTTATAATGGGCACAGTAGATGTGTAGACTGGGAAACTCAGCAATGGATTGGAGGGACACACTGCACTGGGATGGCAAGGGTGCCTTTTAATGGGCACAGTAGATATGTAGACTGGAAACTCAGCATAGAATTAGAGGAAGTCCTTTGCAATGGGCACAGTAGATATATAAATTGGTGCACACTGCACTGGGATGGCAAGAGCCCTTTAAATGGGCACATTCCGTGCCCAGTACCATTTACTCAACATACGGATGGTGGGAGACCATCACAATGGGCACAGAAGTTGTACAGACCTAGAAATTGAAAACAGAGAAGGTATACCCCTTATATGGGGCACAACAGGTATTCAGCCCTGGGAAGATTTAGGTGGTATAGTTTGAAAAATGAAATTTGAATGAACTAACCATTTAAAATAAATTTTATATAAAGCAGCTAGAAGAACAACTGAAAGCCATCCCACACCTCTGTATCCTTCACTGTCCCCCAGCAGCAACCCCTTACCTACCCCTAGTCTGCACTAGGGGTGATAGTTTAACCCCCTGAAAGAATATCTTCATGCTAATAAAATGAGGGCTTGGAGTGGGTAAGCACTTGCCACTGGGGACAGCAAAGGTTAAGGGGGCAGAACGCCCTCCAGCTAACCGCTCAGTATGGATTCTGTCTTTTTTTATTAATGCCTTTATGTATGTTCTGAGTCTTTTTTTGCAAGTTTTTATCTTCAGAGTGATGTGCTGGCCTGCTCCATGTTATGCCAGATTTCATCCCGCTGTAGCTGTGAAAGGCACTGTAATTACTGCACCAGCGTGAAGCTTTTATATTGAACATTGTGCAGATGTCATACCTATCCTCTGGAACGCTCCCATTACAGTCTATAACTGCACACTGCACAGTAATGAGGATGGGCTGGTATCTTCAGGAAAGCTTTTAACATTCCAGGTACATTTTAATGTCCAATGATTTTCTAAAATGCACCTAAACTCAACATGAAACAATTAGGGAAGAATAAGGGAGGACGGGGAGGCATATGCTCACCTATCTGATATACCAAGAATAGCCAACACAGCTGTGGTCATGTGATCCTAAAGCAATCAAGCAGGTTGGAAAGCATACACCAATAGCCATCGCTGCCCCCCAAGATGAATGGCGTTGGCTACGTCTACCCGCTCTCCACTGATATAAGCTTGCATGGCCCCAGAAAAAGACATTATTGGATGAAACGTGTCGGGTGATATGACTCATTTTCAGACAGCTTTGTGAGTGTTATTGAAAGATTTTAATATCTTGGTATGACATTTTTGCTGCATGGATGAATCCGTATTAGTGAGCATCTGGCTATTATGCATCTGTAATAGAATATTAAAGGAAAGAGATCATGAGAAGGGACCAGTCTGGGAAGAATCATCTGTTCACGCATGGTGACCAGATTCTATAATTCCTTTTTTTATTTGGGGAAGAGTTAAAATGTATGTTTATTTCAGTTTGTGACCCCAGTTGGGGGGACTTGCCTTGCTTTCTGTCCCTGTGACACCTGTAACTAGGGGTTGGTCACTGGAATAGAAGGTACAGGCCACAGGTTTTTTGCTTTGTCCCAGTTGGACATTCCCAATGACCTCCTGCCCCAATGAGAGTGAAGAGCTATCTCATCCTTCTGGGGCAGAGACAGCTATTAAACTTTAAAAAGACTTGGGCTAGGGCTGGTTTTAGGGAAGGGAAAATGCGTAATTGCTTAGAAGCCCCAATTTCAGGGGTGTTGGGATCTGGAATGTTGTGCTTTAATTCCAATGATCCAATTGGAGGTGTCCATGTCAACAAGGCAGTGACCTCAAAAGACGAGCCTCTGCATTGAACAAGATAGAAAGACCAGGACCCAACAGGTCACATGAACAGATTTATGGAGCTCTTTGGGAGGGTGGAGATATATTCAAGGCACCTGTACTGGCAAGACATGGCCGCCATCATTGCTTTTGGCTGATGCTACTTGCCTAACTGGTATGCTATGCAGCAATCTTGAAGCAGCGGCTTTTTCTAGGTCATTAACTCAAATACTATAGGAAATTATCCAAAGCAGGTAAGTTTTTGGCAGTTTTTATGTTTTACATGCCCCAGAGTTGACCTCACATTACTACGCCAATTGGGAATCATGCTTGCGAAACACGAGTTTTAAGAATCACAAAGACCTGATATTTGCACAGTTACACACTAAGATATTAGGCTGTAATATGCCCCCACACTCATTTTTCTTTTTCATCTGGAAGGGGGCAGAGCCAGGAACATCTCTGCACCTCCTCGTACTTGGCACTGAAGCCACTGTGAGCCACCACTGGAGCAAAAAGGACAACGTGACAACACAAGAGCACAATTGTGTGACATTTGTCACCCTCTACCAGTCAATGCCAGAACAAAGACCTTCATGTGAGGATCAGCAGGTATTATTTTAGTAAAAGCTACAAATTTCCAAAATAAAAAAATATATTTTGAAATGACTATATTAAAGGTTATATGAGATTTCTTGTTTGAGTTTAGATCTTCATTCTGTTTTTTATTAAAATTGATAAGAAGCCTTCATCCTGTAATTGAATTCCACTCAGTTCCAGTGAAGCGGCTTTTGATGTGTTAGTAACATCGTTCCCAGTGTGAAGGATGCAAAGGATAATAACTGATGAAGCAGCAAACTCGGTGTTATCGCAGCTGCTCAGACAGAACCATTGGAGGGGAGAGGGAGCTGAAGAGGGGGTCAGACACAAGTTGTCGGGGTCAAACAGAAGGAGAGGCAGGAGGCCCGGTGCTGTCAGCCATGTATGACAAGGAAAAGATAAACCTATAAATAGACAGAATTGATTTGTCTGAAAAAAGACCATATCAGGGCGATGAATCGCTCATGGCTTGGCTGTCAAAGTTTCACGGTTGGTTCACACGGACAGCGAAGAAGCAGTGCGGTCACCGTTTCTTCACCACAGATAACTGTTGTCCCCAGGGGACTCTTTAAGCGGTATCTAGCCAAAAGGGAATGAACCTAGCTGCTCATAGGGAATGAATAGGGGTTCCATTGGGGAATAAGTAGGGGTGTCCAAGGGGAATGAACAGGGCTGCTCATAAAGAATGAAAAGGTCTGTCCATAAGGAATAAATAGGGGGGGGGGCAATAGGGAATAAATGGGGGTGCCCATTGTTAATTTATAGGGATGGGAGGTTGGAGGAGGGGGCTCATAGGGAAATAAATAGGGGTGCCAATGGGGAATGAATAGGGGTGTCTATAGGGAATGAATAGGGATGTCAATAGGAATAAATGGGGGGGCATGGGGAATTAATAGGGATGCCCAAAGGAAATAAATTGGTAGGGGGGGGGGTCATAAGAAATGAAGAGAACAAAGTGTCCATTAGGAATAAATAGAGGTTCCAAAGGGGAATGAATGGGGTTGTTCATAGGGAACAAACAGGGGTGACCACAGAGACCAATAGGAAATAAATGGGGATGCCAAAATGAAATAAATAGGGGTGTCTATAGAGAATGAATAGGGCGTGTCCTTAAGGAATGAAAAAAGGTGACAGTGGGAAATGAATAAGGTTGTCTATAGGGAATGAATAAAGGTGCCAGTAAGGAATGAGTAAGGGTACCAATTGGGAATAAGTGGGAGTCCCCAAGGGAATTATTAGGGAAACTCAATGAGGATAAATGGAGGTGCCAATAGGAAATAAATGGGGGTGTCTATAGAGATTGAGAAGGGGTGTCAATAGGAAATGAAAAGGGGTGTCCACAAGGAAGAATAGAAAAGAATAGAGGTGGTCATAAGGAATAAATGGAATTGCCCATAGGGAGTAAATAGGGGTGGTTGAGGGTGCCTGATGACCGTTCATTAGAACCATGTTAACGCTTTAAAGCGCATGATGGTGGGATGCCAGTTGCGACTGTTTGGTGACTGGCAGCTGCTTAGAAGCTGCCCTCTCTTCCTATCATCATCCCCCTCATGTCTCTTCTTGGAACATGAGCACTGCAGCACAACTGATTGGCTCCTTGTGCTGGTTCTCCTTCTCCTAGACTGGGCTATGCTGTATGGCTTATACCAAGATACCAAGTACTTTGACACATCCATATTTTCCTGCTGTCAGTCTAACACAGAAATCTTGCTGATGGGAGAAGAGATAGAAGAGTGATAATCTTATCCATATGATACTGCCTCTTCATTGTCCAATCACAGACTGGGGGTGGGCCCTTGACCAAGATGTAGTTCCCAGCAGCAGCAGAAAAAAGTAAGGTCACCGCCTGTCTGTACTGTTTGCCATGTATGTATCTGTTTACCTGGAGTTCAGCCGCCGGCATTTCTTGTTAATTTACCATGCATTTCAGATCTGAAAATTTTCCATTTTCCTGTGCAAAGTATAAACAGGACCTGCGGAGCAGAGGAGGAATACGTCTTTGTGCACGTTACATATTTATGTGGCGGCTTTATTCATCATAAAACATAATTACACCCCAGATGGCCAGTTTGTGTATCGCCTTACTGAACTGCGCTATTTTATTTTCCACAAATGTATCTTTATTATAGAGGGAGCTCTCACACGTGCAATCCTCCCAGAACAACACTCCTGCTGCTCCCCCGGTTTATAACATCCCACCGGTATAATGGCAGCATTTGCGCAAAGAGCCGCCACCGTGTCACCTCTCAGCGTGTGAGTGGAAGGGAAGGCGGAGGAACGCAAGAAAGGTCATAAGCCATTATGTAATTGGCAGTTTCATAGAGCTGCAATCACATACCGGGCTGAATGGGATTTTTATTTTTTGTGTACCCAGAGCTGGTTAATAACAAATCAGATTGCCCCAATTAACACCACTTCACAAATCCAGCTGCCTTGGATGGAGATTGCAGCATTACCTCCTTGGTGAAGCATTAACTCCTTGTTGCAATGGATTTCTCCTTTGAGGTCAGTTTCAAGAGGAGTGAAGATTCCATGAAATGGGCTTGCAACTTTTCTAGAATGGGTCTGTAAGGTATGTGTAAAGTTAGGGCTGGATATTGATAGGGACACAATGGGCAATTGGCCAGGGCCTTCACCTCCCCCAGGGCTCAAATAGACAGAATGACAGTTTAGGGACCTAGAGTGCTGTGCATATAGGACTCCTACTTCATATTTGCCCAGGGCCCCATTCTGTTTTAAGCCA
The DNA here is from genome assembly GCF_032062135.1 of Pyxicephalus adspersus. NCBI lineage: Eukaryota > Metazoa > Chordata > Amphibia > Anura > Pyxicephalidae > Pyxicephalus > Pyxicephalus adspersus. The sequence continues at coordinate 12,056,371 of NC_092864.1, forward strand.
TCTCTTTGTTAACCAAATCTAAACTCATATTTAGGCTTAGGCTATGTTATTTAGTAGTAGCACAGCATCCAACACTTTTAGACCACTAATAAACTGTCTGAAGCCCTAGATATCATTGAAACTTATGAGAAGTTCAAACCCCTTTTTTATCCAGGTGTTACAGAAACTCTATACGCCTTCTCAGATTGGTCTTCCACTGAACCTCTTCTATAGACACGAATCGGTTCCATAGACTGGATTGGGCTTCCACAGACTTGAATGGGCTGGAATAGACTTCCATAGACTTGAATAAGCTTCCATAGATTATAGCTTATCATATCATAGCTTACAAAGGCTTTATTGGGTTTACGTAGACTGGGAAGTGCTTCTATAGACTTGAATGGACTTTCATAAGATGGAATGGACCTCCATGAACCTTGATGGGCTTCCAAAGACTGCAGTGCTCAACCCAGAAATTTTTTAAGCCGGGTAGGAAAGAATTTTTGGTGGGTGGCAGCCCCTGTATTGTGACCAAACTCTTTGGTAACCACCCAAAAAGAGCTGGGTGGATGCTAAAAGGGGCCGGGTGGTGCGCCCAGCTAAAAGTGCCTAGGGAGAACCCTGGACTGGAATAGGCTTCTAAAAAACTTGTTTAGGTTTTTCATTGACTAGAATAGGCTTCCAAAGACTTGATTGGGCTTCCATTGACTGGAGTGGGCTTCCATAGACTTTAATGGGTTTCCATAGATTGAAATGGACTTCCACAGACTTCAATGGTCTTCTATTAACTGGAATAAGTTTTCATTGACTTTAATGGGTTTCCATAGATTGAAATGGACTTCCACAGACTTCAATGGTCTTCTATTAACTGGAATAAGTTTTCATTGACTTTAATGGGTTTCTATAGACTGAAATAGCCTTCCATAGACTGCATTTATCTTCTATTGAGTTGAATGAACTTCCATAGAATTGTTTGCACATTCATGGACTGGAATTGGCTTCCATAGAGTTCAATGAGCATTCATGGACAGAATGAGCTTCCATAGACTGAAATAGGGTTCCATAGTCTTGATTGAGTTTCCATTGACTGGAAGGGGTTTCCTTGAACTAAAATGAGTTTCTATGGAGTTGAATAGGCTTCCATAAACTTTAACAAGCTTCCATGAATGGGAATGACTTTTCATTGACTAAATATGGGCTTCTATAAACTTGATAAACTAGATAAACTCTATAAACTATGTGTTCTAACCACATAGGCAAAGCAGTTGAAAGTGTTCTGAAGGACAGCAGTGCTGTGCAACATGTTGCATGTCCATGTCTTCTACTCACCACTCCTGGAAACTTAGTTTTACCCACCATGCACCTGATTAACCGTATGTCTGAACTGGGCCTTAACATCATCCTAAATGTCCTTGTCAAATTATTTTGTACTTATTAATTTGATATCTGGCAATCCTATGAAAACCCAGGGGTGACAACACTCTGTCCCTGTTTCTGAATGTGTGCCTGCATTGTCATTCTTTTGATAAAGACTACAAGTAGCTGCTTGGTCTACTGTTGTCATCATCATTAACCTGCCCATTTGGAATATGGAAGATGGTAAGGGAGGTCAGGCATCTAACATCACAACTTCAGGTGACCTCCTGACTCACAATAGAATTCAAAGTAAACAAAGCCAAATAAAGGGACAAATATAAATCTTTTATTCCTTAGCTGGCACAGGTTTAATAACTGAAGACTAAATATTCAGTGGGGTATATTGGCTGGCTGGCTGTTTGCAAGCTCAGGCACAGTTAATCTGCAACCAGCATTAAATATGTATGCTGTGCTCCCCTTACATTTCAACATGTGCCTCTTGACGACGGCACTCATTTTAGAATGATTTTATAATAATACAAGCAGTAATGGAACTGGTTATAATAATAAAGTTTCTTCTCGTTTATTAAGCCTATATCACAAACTTACCAATGAGCACAGAACCTGAATGTGAAGATTAATGGTAGATGCTCATATGCTCAGATACAAACCCTTGTTCGCCCCTTTATTTAAACCCGATGTGAGGCTTTCTGCTCAAGGATGATAACGCTCACTATACAGTGTCTATAGAAGAGCAGAGTTGTCATCTAGGACTCTTTCCATTCCATAGCATAGAGGGGAGGCAAAATCAGAAAATACAGGCATTGATCCCAAACCCACCACCAGAAATGCAATGTATTTGTTGGAGTACTAGAAGTGGTAGAAAGTGACAAATTCTCCATCTGCTTTCCTATCCAAGATTATGAAGCCACCTTTGCTTAGACATCTATCAGGGCCACCATCTACTTCCTTGGTTTCTTGACTGATATACATGCTCAGAAACAATGTACCACTGTTGCAATGCTGGAGAACAGTAGACTTTTTTTACAGGCTCAACCATGCTCCAAACTGCTTCCATTCTAATGGGAACAGCCCTGAATGCTTTCTATGTGTGAATGCCCAAAATGAACAGAACCACCCAAGCTAAACTTGAGCATTATCTTGGAATAAATAAAGAACGAATACAATAACCATGACAATAGGGTAACATTATGCTACAAGCTTTGTAAAAGTTTCCGACTTCTAGGAGAAGCACATTTATGAGTTGAAGGGTCTTAACATTCGGAAAGAAAAGTACCTTGCCTTGCAGCGGGAGGTATGCCTAGAAGGCTCTGCAAGCTGTTTTTTATTAGGGACTGTAACAGATTTCACATCGATCTAGCCAATAAATGATACATTCCATATGTTGCCAGAGAAAGTGCTGCTCAAAACTAATGTATTGATGTAACCCCACTCCTTCCCCCATCTTCCACACACCAAATACCCACTGAACACAAGCCCAAAGTGGTTAGCTGCCTAGGGACTATACGAGGGGAGTTTCCATCTTTAAATCCCAGCCTGGATTTATTACAAGAAAGCGGAAACAGGTTTTTATTCTTGCCTAAAACATAAAACACAAAATTGAGTTCATATGCCTGGCCTAGGTAACACCATGTGACTTCTGTAATGTTCTGCTGCTAAATTTAGGTTTGCTTGGTATACAACAATCAGATCATAGCAAGCCTTGTGCATTCAAGCAGAACAATTTCCCCTCTAATATTCTGGACCACACGGCGTAGTATGTCAATGTCATAACCTCAACTCTATGGTATTTTGCCACCAGGTTTCCAGTGCACGGGGACACAAGAAAGAAACATGGAGGGCTGCGTAATGGGCTACAACAATTGTGCTCCCTGACAATCCCAAAGTGCTGCACTTTATTCATATTCAGTATATGTTACAGCAAAGCATCAGGTTTGGAGTATGAAAGGGTTGAATCTCCTATCAGAATATTTTTTGCTGTCTGTGTTCTCTTTCACTTTATTTAAATGATGCAACAGGAAATGGCAGGGAATCTTTCCAAAGAAAACGGAATTCCAATCTTAAACTGGTCACTGGTATGGGTATCACTCCAGTTTTTGTTTTGGTGAGAATTTGAAATGTTTGGATTTTCCATCATTTTTTTGTCTTTGGGTGTCCACTAACCAAAATTTTAACTACCGGTCTCCAGCCACACTTCCAAGGTAGACAGTTCCAAATTGGGTATATATATACCGACTTTGACTAAGGAACCAAGACTCGTGAACCAAGATGGTAGAACCATCTAAGACCTATTAAAAGTGATAGCCATGCTACCCAATGGGCCCCATATGGCAATGGTTGTAACACAGACCCCTAAAGACCTTCTAATGTACCCTGTTGATGCTGATAATTGAATGAGGGTGGGCAAGTGGGTGGTAGAACCTGACTTTTCAGCTGATCTTTCCAGAATAATATAGAAGTAGTCCTCTGTCCCTACCCATGTGGCTCCTTCCTACCATCCAACCACCCCAATCTGTTCAGGTTTTCTATTCTCACACAATCACCCAACATGTCAACCTTTTTCCGAGACAATTCCTCTCCCTAGTCATGTAGCCTTTTTTTTCCATTTTCCCACCAGGGAGAGCTTCAAATACATGTTCATTTTTGTATTCCCAACTCCTACACAAGAAATAAATGTGTTTCATCTGTCATGTTTAAATAAATAATATTTTTGTAATAAATATTTGCTGCTCTATTATCCGCTTGGCTCCTTTGTCTTGTTCTAGAAATAAATCTTGAATTGGTTAGGCTACAAAGAGAGACCGGTCTTATCAAAGGAGATTCCAGCCCAGTCTGTGGGTCTGGCTGTGATGAATGGGATGTTGGTATTTGTACAGCTGCCTTAGTCCCTGGCTGATTCACTTTCAGATGACAAGTTGTGATGGATGGGCCCTGTGATGGTGGAGCTGGTTCCTCCTCATATCTGTCTCCCAGGATGTTGTTGTGAATCCATCTCTCTTTAGCTGTTGTTGCTCTCCACGCTTTCCACTGATCACAACTCTCTCTTTTATGAACATACTTCTTGTTTAACAACACTTTTAGGCATCTTAGACTCCCAAATACAATACATCTTCTGCCCAAATACAAATATTCCCCCCTGGAAAACCAGGAAGATTAAATTATCATGAAAACACATGCTTCAAAACTTAGACTGTAACAAGAAAGCTGTTTTGGAGAGAAGACTAAAGTAAATAAGAGATCACTAAAAATGATTTATACTTGTGTTGCCAATGCAGAATCATTAGCCAGGCTGGATTTGTAGAAACTGAATCTGTGCAAGAGGAGGAAGGATTTGAATAGCTTGAATAGCTTTTTTAGGATTTAATAGTTTTATTAAAAAAACCAGGCATATCCAGGCATAGGTTATTTCCAAACATTGCTCTGTGCATTGACAGCTGTCACCACTGTCCTAGGCCAACGTACGGTTCTGTTTATATTTCCTTTGTACACAGTCTGTACAGCAATTACAGATGAGGAGTATATAGTGGTAACGCTCATTTATCATTATCATATAATGTTTGTAGGCACCTTTAGTTTAAAGCCCAACTGAAGCCAACATTTTATATTGGATATGCTTGGAAAGTGTAAATAGAACTGTTTTCATTGCTTTACATATCTTACTTGTTGAGGATAATTCTTTCTCTTTTTTTCTCTTCCTTTCATTTTTCCCTTTTTTCTTCTTTTGTCTCCTCCCTTCTTTTTTTTATTTTTCTTTCTTCAAATCTCTTTATTTTTCCCTTGCCTTTTCTCTTCCGTTCCCTTTTCCTCCCTTTCTTGTTTTTTTTTTTCTCTTCCCTCCCCTTTGTTCCTCTTTCTTTTCTCTTCCCTCCCCTTTCTCTTTTTTTTATATTTTCTCCTAATTTCTCTTTATTCTTCTCTTTTCATTTTATCTTCATTTATCTATTAGTTTCTTTTTTCTCTTTTCTTCGTTTTTCTTCCCTTCTCTTCTCCTTACTTCCCCTTTTCTTGTGTTTTCCCTCTTCCCTTCTCTTTATTCTTCTCTTATCTCCCGCTTTCTCTTTTTTTCTTTTTCTATTTTACTTTCTTTTATTTTCTCTTCCCTTCTCTTTTCTCTTTTCTATTTTTGTTTCTCTTTTCTTTTCTCTTCCCTTCTCCTTTCATTTCTCTGTTCCTTGCTCTTTTCTATTTTCTTTTTCCTTTTCTTTTCTCATCCCTCCCCATGTCCTTTAACATTTTTTTCTCTTCTTTCTCTTTTCTTCTTTTTTTGTCTTTTCCCTTCCTTTCTCTTTATTCTTCTATTTTCATTTATCTATTCCTTTCTTATTCCTTTTTGTCTCTTCTCTTATCTCTTCTCTCCCACGTTCTCTTTTTTTTCTCTTCTTTTTTCTTTCCCTTTTCTACTCTCTTTCTCTTCCCTTCTCTTTGCCCTTTTCGTTTCTCTTTTCATTTCTCTGTTCCTCCTACTTTCCTATTTTCTCTTCCCTTCTCCTTTCCCTTTTTTATATTTTCTATTCATTTCTCTTTACTCTTCTCTTTTCATTTATCTATTCTATTCTTTTTTTTTTTCTCTGCTCTTCTTTTTTCTTCTCTTCTCCTTACTTTCCCTTTTCTTGTGTCTTTTTCCTTTCTCTATATTCTTCACTTATCTCCCACTTTCTCTTTTTTTCTCTTCTTTGTTTTTCTATTGTACTTTCTTTTATTTTCTCTTCTCTTCCCTTCACTTTTCTATTTTCTATTTTTGTTTCTCTTTTCTCTTCCCTTCTCTTTTCATTTCTCTGTTTCTCGCTCTTTTCTATTTTCTCTTCCCTTTTCTTTTCTCATCCCTCACCATGTCCTTTGACATTTTTTTTCTCTTCCTTCTCTTTTTTCTTTTTTTAACTTTCCCCTTCCTTTCACTGTATTCTTCTCTTTTCATTTATCTATGCCTTTCCTATTTTTTTCTCTTCTATTTTTCTTACTTTTCCTTTCTATCCTTTCTTCTCTTATCTCTTCTCTCCCACGTTATCTTTTTTTTCTCTTCTTTTTTCTTTCCCTATTCTAGTCTCTTTTATTTTCTCTTTCCTTCTCTTTTCCCTTTTTGTTTCTCTTTTTCAGTTCTCTGTTCCTCCTACTTTCCTATTTTCTCTTCCCTTATCTTTTTCTTTTTCGTTTAATTACCGTTCCCTTTCCTTTGTTCTTCTCTTTGCTCCTTCCCTTTTTCATCTCTTCCATTCCCATCTTCAAGTCTTCACAAGGTCCTGATATCCTTCACCATGATTTCTTGATGTGTGGCAAGCATTCCTATCATGGAGAACAAACATTCCTACCACTTGTTGCTACTAGTAGATAGGTCACCACACAAAGCCACATAAAATAAAATTTTACCCTTTCTGGGTTTCATAGCCTTTAGACAAACAAAAATTAGTAGGTGAAGTAGAAACCTAGTTTTGCTTCCCAGAGTTGTGCTTTAAGAGCAGGTAAGTGCACTGAGCCATTCTAGTCTCCATTTAGTGGCTCATTTACACATTTGGAATGGATGATATATTAGCATAATAATGCTCCATCAAAAATGACTTTACTGTAATTGCAGCAATAATGATTTATAACATGCTGTCACCGAAAATACAATATAGGTTTCCTTCAAGCAGATACACATGAGCTGCTACTGAAACAAGACAAAGAAAAGGTAAATTAAAGTTGTGAAAAGGAAAAACCTGGCTTCAGCATTATTTTAATGCTTCACAATTTCCTCTGAAACTTGGCTTTTCATGGTCACAGCAGGAGGCTCTGGAATGCATTATGAGTTGGAGTACGGGCATTTGTAATGAAACTTTTCTGATGTTTGAAAGCACACATGTTCCACCAAAACATTTCACTCGGTTAGACGGGACAGATTATTTTAGCTGCAAGCCCCAGAAAAAGAACACACTGAAGAATTTGAATATTTTGTTTCTCACGCACAAGTTGTTTCTCATTTGCTCTATTTTCTGCCTCAAAAGTATGCTGCAGAGAACATTAAACTTTAAAATAAGAAGAGAAGGCAGCTGCCCGATGATCCAAAAGACTTGTTCGCTTCAGCAAAATGCCTGGAAACACATGCGAATAGCGTACAGATGGAAATGGATCAACAATCTGCGCATTGTGCATTGTTATCCTCATGGTTTACGGCACAATTTTTGTTTTGTGGTGCAAAACTAGGAATGAATTAGGTTTACATCTTTCCTTGCAATACTCCTTGGACTGGCTGGTAATGGGACGTGTCAGTATAGTACATAGACCTGTTTGTAACAATGGATCTGCCCAGACTTTGCTGCTTCTTAGTATTACATATGAGGGTAAAAAAAGGATACTGACGCCAGTGACATCATAAAGATCAATGTTTCTTAACCTGGGTTCCTCCAGAGGTTGCTGGGGGTTCCTGGAGCAATGAGCAGTTTGGACCTTAGGTCAGTTTAGGTGACACCAATGATCTTTTTGGCTATCTATAAGGGTGACATTATTCCCAATGGCCAGCAATGTAAGAAGAACTCTTCCCACTGACCACCACACTAATATACTGTGAGCTGTGGATATAGTAATTATTGAAGGGGTTCCCTGAAGATCTGAAAGTTATTTCAAGGATTCCCTCATGCTGAAAAGGTCATGTAAGTCTGATTTAAAGCTTGGGTCCAAATCAATTAGAATAAGGACCCACTTAGATTGGTAATAAATCTCAACAATGATAGTAACTGTAGTGTGGTCAGCAACCCCTTTGTACACATGTTTGCATGAGGTTGTTTCTGTTGTTGCAGTTGGGTTGTGGAACAGTTTATTTTTTTTCTGGCTATGTGGTTGCTTTTCCTCCTGTAACTGAAGAACTGCACTGCCAATGCAAATGCAAGGGCAATGTATACATATGGGTTGACCTGTATGGATTGCCACTTCTGGGCACATAGCAGCAGTTTGCTATGAGAATGGGAACAGCTGGCCATGTGGTTTTCCACTGAATAGGACCTAAATCAATCTTGCAGTAAAGAGTCTGTTGGTGCTTGTTTATTATACTGTTAGGCTGAACTTTTTACCTGCCAAACGGATTTACATTTCTGCCCATCCAGTCCCAATGTTCGCACCACTCAGTACAGCCCTGCATGGGAAGACAGAAGACTTGGGCTACGTACACACATCAGTTGATTATTGACCATTCCTCTCAGATGGCAATCTGACATGTACAGAGATCACCCAATGCCGTTTATGGATCCATCAGGATGGATCCATGAACCACCAATCCGGAATAACCGCTATACAAGTCAGGGGAGGAAAGCACAGTGGGGTGCCGCTCACTCATCCTCCCCCTTCCCTCTCCATAGAACAGAATGGGCACTATGTAATTAGCACACATTTTTCTGTCACTCCTTATCATTGGAAACGATAGTTTCCAGTGACACAAATTTCATGTGTATACCCAGTCCTAATCTTTTCTGCTGAAGTTTTCCTTTTTCAGGTTTTGCACCCTGTGACTGTGAATGGAGATGTAACATATGTGTAAGCTTATTAATGTTACCCTTCTCAGCATGTGCCTGGTGCTGCTTCTTCCTCTTCCAGGCTAAACAATGCTGTATAGTTGGCTACAACAAATAAAGTCAAATTCAGGTATGAAGCCTTAAAAATCACACATTTAGAGATGCACTAATAGGCTGCATTAATTACTGCCATTAAGGGTTTGCCTGGAGTTCAGTTTTAAATTAGTAATGGAATAAATTACCTAAAACTCATGAAAATTACACATTCACCCCTCCTTCCCCCAGCCCAGCATGTTTTTAGGGGAATGGTATACAATCTCTCCCCTGGGGTGACAGCAGTCGGCAGGAGCTTTGTCACTTGAAAATACACATTGTGGAAAGCTTCATCTAATTACAATCAATTCTCATTGTACAAGCAGAATATAAAATACGACAGTAAGGAAATAAAGTGTGGATCCTCAGACTGACAGCCCGATGTATTAGATTATCAGTGCGGCTTGTGATGGGGAACATAGCAGGTGATAATGAGAACATAAACCATTATGCAGAAAAAGTTGCAGCTTTCAAAAATAAGTGAAAGGAAGCAGAATAGGTAAAATTATTCATATGACTTTGAACACAAGAGTGATGGACAGCAATAAACAAAATTATAGAAATTTGTGCAGAATAATTTTTAAAGCTTTAGCCCATTTTGGGACAACTGAGCCTGTCTGCCTGGTGCACTGTATCTCCACTGAGGTTCCTCCCGATACCTAAGCAATGAGCAGTTTCTGCTTCTCTGGTCAGTTTAAGTGACACCAATGATCTTTTTGGCTATCTGTAAGGGTGATATTCTTCCCAATGACCAGCAATGTAAGAGGCTTTATTCCCACTGACCACCACACCAATGTCCGGTGAGCTGTGGATATAGTAACTATAAAAAGGGATCCCTGAAACCTTAAAGTTATTTCAAGAGTTTCCCATGGTCTAAGGCAACCCCTTCTGGAAGGAATGTGGCATGCAACAAGGTAGGGTGGGGTAGGTTTCAAGGCAGAGGTTTGATTTGTTCAGACAGACAGTCCCTCCAGTGGAATTGCAAAGGGTTCTATGAGCAACCCAAAATTTGATATTGATTGACAGATAAAAGTGGGGCAACTGCTAATCCTAAGGGACCCTTGTATAGCCCATGTGCAACACAAATATATGAATTGATGGACAGCCAGATACAATTGAGGATCATTTCCAGATCTATGTGACACCTGGAGTTCCTGGCTTACTAATTATATAAATGAGCCCCTTAGAGTTGAAGGACCCTTATGCAGGTGCAACATATGCAGGAAGAACAAGTCCACCCTCTCCAGCTGGGTCACAGAAAGCAATAAAAACCAACAAAGGTTCTGATTAGGAATGAGATTTGAGTTCCTTGTATCCTGGGTTTCTGTTGAACTTTCTGTGTTCTAATGTAAATATTCCTAAGCAGTGAACAATAACTTGCAATAGTAACTTTTCATTCCCAGCCAGTGCCAAACCTTTTGTATATGACCGCTGCGAGGATAGATTCCACCCCAAACACTCATTAGTTTTTTAGTATTCTGAAGGCACAGATTCCCCCAGCCAGTTGCTAGTGTACATGGTGCGCAGCATTTCCATTGACTGGTGGTTGTCAGACGGGTACTAACTTAGATTACCAACCTAGATTATAGCTGGTTTTTATTGTACAACATTCCAAGGCTCACAAAGGTGGATTCACTGCAAGTAGGTTTGACAAACTTCCACAAATGTTTGCCATATTTTTGGTAAATCAAACTGAGCTAGTTCTAACCCATTCCAACTCTATCCCAAAAAATTTCAATATACTTTAAGTTTAATAAACGCTGGTACTTATTAGACCCCCAACAAAACTTGCCAAGTGATCCTGAAGATGGAACAACATATTCTATATGTTTTGGTGTGTTAAGTGTTCGCCCCCTGGCAGGTGTCATGGGACTGACCAGGGCACGGAGTTTCCTGTGTCTCCTGGTCTTTAACATAGCCCCCCTAAGGAGTGATGGGCCGCTAACCCTAGTGGCCACCAGACTACTTTTCTCCAGGGAGAATACCAAGTCACAGTTCTGGGACTCTCCCACCAGTGACAAGCGGAACAGAAGACAGCCTGAGATCAAGTACTGGATAGGCTGGAGTTATTAAAAAGCGTGTATACGTAGGATCAAGGTCAAGATGATACTCATGGTCAAGGATCAAGGTCAAGATGGTAAGGGCAGGAAGAAGTCAAGAAGCAGGGTTGAGGTTCGGCCAAGGTCAGGTATCCAGACAGGCAATCAGGCAGAATGCAGCTGGGTAATGTCCTGGGTAACATACTAAGGGTCCAGCAACCAGAACTTAGGGCAGGAGAGACTTAAATACAGTTCCTACGTGAATGTTGGTACGTGCGTGAGCATGTGCATACGTGCCCATGTTCATTAGTGCACATAACCGCGCTCACCCACTAGTGCACACATGCACATAGTCTTGGACGGTGTTGCATGCATGCACAATTCTAAAAACAGAACAAGTGAAGGGCTCACCAAAGGCAGAAGGGAAGACAGGCAAAGGAATGGCAACAGGATGTAATAATGTGAACCCAGCTACTGGGAACATATATATGCTGGAATATGGGGAGATTGGAACGCTCAGGACAAGAGACAGCCATCCTACATTTTAAATAAATTACTATTAGACTTTATAAAACACTGATGATCTTAAAACCACCCATTACCCTCCAGCACTTCTAGTCCTCAGCAATGACATGAAGAAGGAATAAGAGATCTCATCACGCCATGAATGAGTGTCTGTCTTACTCCCAGCACAATGCAGCTTGGTGTTCATCTTCTGTGCCAACCAATTACAATGCTGAGGTCTAAACACGCTCCATAGACTGAGGAGTACATCTCTGTAATACGCCGTGAATCACAAGTCATCTCTTCTTCTCTCCACATGAGAAAACCAACCTACAAATTAACTCCAGGTCACAGCTTGGAACATAGAAATTACATGATGTTATGTAGATATTATCCAAAACTCCACGCATCTTTTGTTCCTGACACGGCTACCAACAGAAGTTAATTAGAGCCTTTAGCTGTTTTCAAGGGCTGTTGACTAACTGGATAAATTAATTAGCTTTTTTTAATTAAAAAAAAAACAATTAACTAATTAACTATGAACTATGCGGTATTTAATCGACTGCATTCATCTGAAAGAAATGCTACGGAATATTAGCAGCTATTGTAAGGTTTAGCCATTGCTTTGTCATAGAAAGAAGCATTAGACACTAACATGGAAATTTCCATTTTCATGCACTTAACACTTAAATACACTCAATGGACACTTTATTAGATACATCTGTTCAACTGCTTGGTAATACATGGCATCAATCCAATCAGCCGATCACATGGCAGCAACTCGATGGATTTAGGCATTGTAATGAAAGGTTAATAAATGACTTTGAATGTGGCATGGTTGTAGGTGCAAGGCAGGCTGATCTGATCTTCTGGGATGTCCAAGCACTACCACCTCTGGGGTTTACAGAGAATGCGTGGCAGTTCTCCCAATGAAAATGCCTTGTTGATGCCAAAGGTCAGAGGAGAATGGCCACACTGGTTCTAGATGATGGAAAAGCAACAGTAATTTCACTAACCACTAGTTACACCAGAGGTATGTAGAAAAGCATCTCTGAATGTACAGCATGTCCAACCTTGATGCAGATGGGCTACAGCAGCAGGAGACCAGACCCGACAGTTAAGAACTGGCACCTGAGGCTACAATGTGCACAGCCTCACCAAAGAAGATTGGAAAAACAGTGCCTGGTCTGATGAGTCTTGACTTCTGCTGCAATATTTAGATGATGGGGTCAGAATTTGGCACCAACAACATTAAAGCATTGAGCTATCCTGTCTTATACCAATGGTATAGGCTGCTGGTGGTGTAATGGTGTAGGGGTTTTTTTTGGCTACATTGGGCCTTATGGTACCAATTAAGCATTGTTTAAACACTATAGTCTACTTTAGTATTGTTCCTGACCATGTCCATTCCTTTATGACCACAGTGACCCCATCTTCTGATGGCTCCTTCCAGAATGATAACACACCATGGAACAAAGCTCAGATCATCTCAAACTGGTTTCATGAACATGATAATGGTCAAAAGAGCATATTTGAATGAACAACTCATCAAACCTTGAAACAGATGGGCTGCAGCAGCAGGAGACCACACCAGTTGCCATTTCTTTTAGCTAAGAACAGACACCTGAGGCTCACCAAAGTTGGACAAGAGAAGATTGGAATACCATTGTTTAGTCTGATGAGTCTCAATTTCTGCCGTGACATTAGAATGGTAGGGTTAGGATTTGTCATTACCAACATGAAATCATAGACCCATTTGATCTTCTATTAATGGTTTAGGCTGATGGTGGGGATGTAATGGTGTTGGGGATATTTTCTTGGCATACTTTGGGCCCCTCAGTACCACTGATCATTGTTTAAGCTCAATAGCCTACCTGAGTGTTCTTGACCAGGATAACACACCATCTCATAAATCTGAAATCATCACAAAGTGGTTTCTTGAAAATGCAAATAAGTTCCCTGAACCCAAATGAGCTCCGCAGTCACCGGATCTCACTCCAATGGAGCACTTTTGGGATATGGTGGAACAGGAGATTCACATCACAGATGTGCAGCCAACAAATCTACAGCAACTGCGTGATGCCAATATGTCAATATAGACCACAATCCCCAAGGTTTCATCCTTGGCATAAAGTTTTGAAATTTTGCCAGTCCTGAAGGCATAGTGGGGTTCAAATAGGTACTAGCACTGTGTACCTAATAAAGTTTATTTTTAAACCTTTGCAATAAAAATTGCAACAATTTTAATAAACACTGCAAAAAAATATAAATATATAAAAAATAAAATAATAGATTGGCCGGTGTTTTAAATTTGAGTCATTGTGGAAGACAGAAAATGAAAGATTTTGGCCCTAAATTGGGACATTTGCATGCAGAATAGAGGCAGCGATATCTATCCAGCATACAACCAGACTAATTATTTTTGTTGTGTGTGTATTCTATCAGATTTGCTCTTCTTCTGTTGATTTTTGGCGAATTCCCAGGTGGTCCCTGAGAAGGAATTTCCCGCTGTGAAAAAAACTTGTCCAGACAAGATTTGTTTTATTAGTTTAATATAAAGTGTGACGAGGGCCCTTTCTTCAAACACCATCGCAGGTAACCGTGCTACTCAAACATCACTCGCACAGTTCACCTTTAATCCCGCGACGTTAGAAAGAGATATTTTCTACTCATGAAAAGAACATCTGCGTGATTCATTGCTTGTTCAACGATGAAAAAAATTGACATCAAGTATTAATTAGAATGTTAGGTCATTTCTGGAATGGCTCAGGGATAATGTTAGTGATACAGTTCTAAAAGGAATCATCGTCATATCGGAACAGACAGGATGCAGGAGAGACAACAAGGTGGTGGCCTTAAAGGTCCCACATTAAAAAATAAAAAGTTGGATATCTCCAATAATATAGCTATAATGAAATGTATAGCGATGCGTTTAGTAGGGGATGGCAGAGTCCTTGCCAGGCACAGGTGGCATAAGGTGCTGCTTGTACCTTTGAAGCCAAAGTAACTTTCCTTTTAAATAGGCAGGTGCATCAAAAAAAAGCATGTACAAGAGCCTGTCTCCTGCCAGCATGCTGCAGATAAGGATCCTTTGTCCTGCAAGTGGAAGCAGCGGTCTCAAAGCATCAGGACCGGAGCTGCAGGTATGCAATGAGCATAATCCCTGGTTCCTGCTGATGGTAGAGCCCTCTTTTGACTTAACATGCAGCATGTCAGACCTCTACAGAGAGAACACTGCTTCCGCACAGAGAGCAGGGGCTCTTTTTTGCAGGCAAGGCTTTTGTACTCAGCGGCTTCTTCCTTAAGAAACCAAACTGTTGCCCTTAGAGTAACTTTCTGCTTAATGAACCTGGAATGGATTTAGCTCATTTCAACTCAATGTTCAATTGGGCTTTAAGGAGACCATGTCATGATATCTACCTGCTAAAGTGGAATCCAGCCTCCAATATTATGGAGGAATATTTAACAGGCAAATCCCTGAAGCTTTTGTAGTGTTGGAGCCCTCCATAACCACCAACATTCCTACATATGAGCAGCCTCGCTTGGACAGGCTTTTCTTTCCTCACTTTTAGAGGAGAAATGAGTGGTGATGATGATGAAGATAGAGTGCTCACTGATAGACCTCCGCTGATCCTCAGCCTGCTCGTTCTGCAGTGCCTATGTGAACCATATTAGTTCTTTTGATACATGTTCTGAGCAAACAGAAGGCTCTAAAAGAGCAGTACAGGTTTGTTTGCCAACTATCCCTTTTGTAGCAGTGTGGGTAAGCATTTCTAATCAGACCATAGTATTATTACCCCTGGTGGTGTGGAAACCAGTGAACCACGTATTCTATGTTCATTTGTAAGCCACCCTTCATCCTCAGTCTTCTTTGTCAAAGGCTAATCTGAACCATATTAGTAGTAGGGGAAGTAGGGAAATCAGGGGGAGAGCAGTACATGTTTGTTTTCCAACTATCCCTTCTGTAGGAGTGTGGGTAAGCAGTTCAAGTTTGGCCATGGCATAATTGCAACTGATGGCGTGGAAGCCAATCCACTCCAAACCTCTAAACTCTCTTGTTCTCTAAATCTTTTCCTCCTTTCTTTCTCCATTCTGGAGGCCCAATGTTGAAGCCAGCAGCAGGGTGACAGCATTGAAAGAAAAGCATGGCTGCTGTAATGACTTCTGTATTGATATTATTACAGATTTTTTTTAGGAGTCTTCTGCAATTTTGTTATAAGGAATGAAAACCCTTTGTCAGAAAGATTTTCCCCACTGGCGACAATGTAACAAATGATAACAGACGTCACCTGTGTTGCAGGGCAACTGAGGTGATCGATCAGTGGAAAAGTCAGCCCAGATCAAACAGAACTTTTACTGATCACAGGGATTCATCTTACACCCGGGATCGGCACTTAGACCACTAATTCATTAATGTGATGAATTATTTCCCCAAAGGACACCAGCTGCTCTGTCAGGCAGAGAACAGATGGTATTCAGAGGAAGAATTAGGAGATGGCACAGCAGGTACATTCACCCTGACTTCACATGGGTCAGGAAAAGCTGGTTAGCGCACAGATGACTCATGGACTGAATTTTACCAACCGCAGCGCCATTAGCTCCCTTGACCTTGAATATATATATATATATATATAGCTAAACAAGTCATTGGGCTTGATTTGGAGACTAGTGAAGATAAACCCTCCAAGACTAGTGTAGATAAACTGTCATATGAGAACCTAGCTGTTCCAGCAAATCTGGAATGGATCTGGTCCTGATTCCCCCATGAAAGTCTATCTTCTCAAGTCTTTAAGAGCTTTATAAAATACAAAATATACTGTACGTTGTTATTGATTTTAGTTGGCTGCTAACATTTGCATTTTGGCATTCATACGTAATGGTATACATACTTTATCTCAATGGCACCTACACAGTATAAACACCACCTTGCACACGTGCATTCAATGATGATGAGTTGCCTTGAAATGCAATTCAAGGGGTGTCAATGTAATCTTTAACATCTGCATAGTTGTGAAGGAGTCCTAAGGAAGGGTATGCACGCATGCCATGAGTGCAGTGATCAGATGTAATTCTTATGACAGTAGATCATTGGGAAGGAATGATTAAAGAACAAAGGAAGCAAGTCCTGGTAATTCCTCTTTATATTGACTTGTATGCAGTATGCAGGGCATTAAAGAAAAATAAAGCAAGTTTTTTTACAGAGCTTTGAAATGGAACTGGAGCTTCTTGTTACATGAGTCCACACTGCAGCTTCCCTTGTATACTATAAGGGGTGGCATTAGTTTTTGGTTGTTCCGGCGGAAATCAATTTATGGCTGTTTCCAAGATCCTGTGGCCATAATAATTCATCAGAACTTGTGTGTTTATTTTCTATGGCTGTATACCTCAGGACAATTTTTCATCACTTCTTGCCCTGGTTACTACATTGCAAATATTAAAAACAAAGACTCTGTTCCCCCTTTTAGAGAGATCATCCTATTTCTTCTCCTGATGACCAGAAAATCTCCCAACATTGCTAAATCTCTGTCGTTTTAGACACTGGTTGCTCTGTTTTTACCTTCTTTGTCACTTGCCCCCCTTGTGCAATGCTTGGTGTTGCAATTCATAAGGCCAAAGTTTGGAGACACCTGACCATCACATCTACATAGGCTTGTTGGAATCCCATTCTGAATCCATTGGCATTATATGGCAGTTGACCTTCTTTTGTGGTTATTTTAACCTCCTCTACAAAGTTTGTGGCCACCTGACAATCACATCTACATAGGCATTTCGTATTTCCAATCCAAGTGCATACAAATGAAGTTGACCTCCTTTTGTGGTTAATACTGCCACAAACTTACCACGAAATGTTGGATGGTTTCTGTGGACATTTGTCCATTCCACCATGTGTGTGGTCAGGTACTGATGTTGGGTTAGAAGACCTGAGTTTCAGTTGCTGTTGCTTGGGTGTCAGTTCATCCCAAAGGTGTTCAGTAGGGTTTTGGTGCAGGACACCCTAGTTTTTCAGCATCAAACCATGTCTTCATGGAACTGGCTTTGTACATAGGGTTTAAACAAAAATGAGCCTTCGCCAAACTTGTAGTGAATTTTCCAATAAAATATAGATTTGATTTTGACAAATACAATATATAGGACTACCAAGCTAATAATTCTATAAGCACACAAGGTCTGATTTATTGAAGCTCTCCAAGACTGGAGAAGATAGACTATCATAGGAGAACTTCGGTGATCCAAAAAACCTGGAATAGATTTTCTAAAATATCATTTGTTATTAGATTTCCACTCCTGGACCAGATCTTTTTCATGTGTTTTTGATTACCCAGGTTCTTCCATGATAGTCTGTTTTCTCCAGTCTTAGAGAGCTTTAATATTTATTATATTTAATTTAAATCAGGTATATTGACTTTAAGGGATTTGGGAAACATGGATAAGTCTTCTCCATCCATATATCAATGGTGTTACTTTTATGGATTAACATAGGTCCAAACTTTAAAGACATACTTTAAATTGCATTACTAATGTCAACCAATCTTTCCTTCCACTCTTCTATGGTTCACTGGCATAAGCTAAAGGTAAAATCTGATTGGTTGCTGTACAAAAAACATTTTGACTGGGACTGTTATTCAATACGATGCACTAATAATTAAGACCTAGTAAAAAGCAGCTCTTAAACAAGGTACGTTGTCTAATACATTACAATTTTCCATCCAGAAGGAAGCAGCACCAGATAATATGTGATAAGATATACTCTTATTATTGAGGTTAATCAGGGGAATGCAAGCATTTGGCATTAATCTTCACATGTTAAGCGCAGTTGTGATAAAATAACCATGCGTCTCGTTTTTCCAGTGCAGTACAGAGTTCAGGTTAAGCAGAGAGGTCAGCTGGTTAGTTAGTGAGCCCCTCGCCTGGTAGGCACGCTAAATTGATTTTCTTACGTCTGTAATCAGTGAATTGCATGCGGGACGGAGGTGGTGTAAGAGGATAATGAAACACAATTTTCTCCTAATAAAAATATACATGAGGCTGTTTAACAAGTGAGTTAGGCCTGTGTTGTCTGTGATCAACAATTATGCTTGAGGATAGAAATATCTGGGTCATAATGCACAGAGCTTATGTAATTATAGGGGTCCTGTATATTAGAGCTCTTATACCCTAAAGCCTAACTCTGGGCAAACACAGGCACAAACGTAACCCTAGGGGGTGTTTAACATAAACATTCTATCAACGTTTCTCCATCATTAGGATTGATAAGAGAATACGTACCTGTTTCTATGGAGCTTCTCCAGTTCTAGCTGAAAGAGCAAGCCATCACTTTCTTTTTGACTCGTGTTAGGAAACGCTTATCAGGCTGGCATTTCCTTGCTGTGCACCACATCAGTATCGCACACAGCCTACTTTGTCCAGCAATGTCACTTGCAGCAACAAAGAGAATTAAGAAATAGCAGCAGCCCCTGCTCCCCTTTAGCCTTACAGCCTGAGATGTATTTTATTGGCATCCCCCGCACACACACTGAGGCTGTGCACAGCTAAAGGGGATTTTAGAGGCAGATTAGTTCTTGACTCTTTCCTGCGCTGTCATTGGCTGCTGGTGTTAAGCTAGGTTGGCTTGCTGCTGGTGTGTGAATTTGTATGATTTACTGTTGCTGACCTTGATTGTTTCTGACCCTGTAAATTTATGCGGCCTGGACATTTTTGCCTGTGACCCCAACTCTGCTTGTGTCTTGCCCTCGTCTGGTGGACTGATTACCTGTGTATGACCTCTGCTCTGTATTCCAAACTTATCTCTGTTGGAATCTTAGTACTGCCTGGTCCTCTGCCAGCCCTATGGCCAATTTATTTGAACCCAGCACTGGCCGAATAGAATGCCAAAAATTATCTGTTCATCTAAACCAACCTTTCAATACTGTTTTTACATTAGGAACCCTTGAAATAACTTTCTGGTCTTCAGGGAACCCCTTCTATAATTACTATATCCACAGCTCACAGTATATTAGTGTGACAATCAAGGGGAACAATGACTCATTGGTGGCCATTGGGAACAACAACATCATTTAAGATTGCCAAAAGGATCATTAGGGTCACTTGCTGACCTGAGAGGAACAAATTATTCTCCTGGCAGAATGGAGAATGATACCACTTATAGTTGGTAGTACATAGGTGTCCATTCTCCACCCCCAGCCAGCTGACAAGACAGTAAAAGATTAGAGGCAGCCTGATAAGATCATTCCTCTGCTCTCTAATAATAATAATAATAATAACGCTTTACAATGTATTTAGTCATGTTACTAATTATCTATCAAGGAGCTCACAATCTAATATCCTTGCCATAGTCATGTGTCATTAGGACAATTTTAAAGGGAAACCATTTAATCTATCTGCATGTTTACTTATTTTTTTGGAATGTAGGAGGAAACCAAATTGCCCAAGGGAAACCCATGCAAACACAGGGGGAACATACAAACTCTATGCAGAGAGTGTCCTAGCCAAGATTCTAACCTGGGACTTTAGGATTAGGAACTAATGCAGAGCTGAACTAACCTGTTCCTTGTATATCTTCCTTGAGCTGAGATTTATTAAATGTAGACTAGGGATGAGCGAGAAGGCCTCTGACAGTCTCACGAAAATTTCCTCGAACTTCCGATAGGTCCGTGAAATTTCGGTTAACCGTTTTCGCGAATTCAATTAAACTTAATAGGCCAATTTGGCCAAATGTTAGAACCACCAAGTTTGCTAGGTAACTGTAGGAGAACAGTGGGACAACAAGGGACAAATACAAAAGTTTCAAAAGACTTTGTGGTTTTTCAGAAAATGTCAGGAAAAGTGACAGCAGGCAAATAGGATTTTTGCGTGATGGACAGCGTCCAGAAGGCAGCATAAATATTAGGACATTGAGAAAGGATGGTGCTACGTGTGAACTCAACCCACTGACAGCAATCTCTGCCGTCAAAACTGCAGGAGACCGCATTGCTATCTGGCATCATGACCTGGATGAAATGTGTTAGGAATGCCACCCATAAAGATGTGGAGAAGTAGCGCAGTGACATTAGGCAAAAGGATGGAGCACCAGAGACAGAGCGTGGGTCAGTAAGAGCAGTAGCAGTGTGTGGCCTCTGGTCAGCTATCGGCATGGAGACGGCATTGGTAAGTGTCATGGAGAGCTGGGTCCAGTGCATCATCAATGCCACCTAGAAGTGTGTAATACAATTTTTGTGAAAGGAGTACTGACACGCGGCAGCAGCAGCAGGAGGAGGAGCCATGGGCCCTGAGAAGGAGCGGGGACCGCATTGGTAACTGGCATCTAGAGCTGGGTGTAGTCCATCGTCAGAAATTTAACTGTACCAACTGGTCTTCTTTGGTAAATAGGAACAGGTATCAAACACTAAAATATCTGTATTAGGGCTCCCCGATGTTTGCAATCCCGCCAGAAGCTACAGAAGGCTGACATTTATTTGCATTAATTTCATTACCATTTCTAAATGGAGTCCACTTCTAGTGAACCTTTTCTGAGCTGTAATATTAGGAAGACTATCAAAATTACAACCATTAATGGAGGATTTCAAGGAGTTTTACTTAGTGTTCATGCAGATCGCACTGGTCTCCTGATTAAAGTCAACGATTTTAAGTCTGGTGAAGCTGTGCGAGGAGCAAGGCTGTTTTTTGGGCAAAATGTTTTAAATGTGGAACCAGTAGAAGATTCAAGAGGCCAAGAGGTTGCAATAGAAGAAAGATTCTGCATCTCCAGCACCAAAAGGTCTTGAGCTTGGGAGCTTCTGGCCTGAACATATGTCGCTATGGGAAACTGTGTTGGTTGCCGGTGGGTACAAGAAATCATGTTTACCTCTTTGACATCCTCACCAAAAATGGTCTCCAAGTGGTGCTTGAAGAGAAAGGCATCCTAAAGGTCACCGACTACTGTCGTTGGCTAGGAGATATTTTGTCCCACCAATGTTGTGTGTTTTTAAATAATGTTTTTGATACAGAGGTGGGTGATGTGTACTTGTTTTCCATGTTTTCCATGGAGACTGGTGGTTTTCTTCCTCATCAAACTGTGAAGGAATGTTTTGATTCGCTATTTAAATATGCCGTCTGCACGAGTACATTTCTTGAATATCAAACAAACATTGATGGAGAAAAATCCTAATATGTGTTCCGATCGTCTATTGTCTGCTACTTTACTGAAAGTGTTGGCTCTGGAAGTATCGCACCTCCTAGATTTGTGTCAAGCTATGTTGGATGGCATGCTCGCTGACTTTATATTGTTAGTTGACAGCTATCCTAATGCTCCTCGCCTAGCAAAAGCAGAGCTGTGACTGAGAACTGAGGCTCTGAGATTCCCAAAGAACTTCAGCACTTTTGTGTCCTACAGCAAAGAGAAGAGAAAGGGCATTAAAGAATATGATGTTACCAGCCATGGATTCCTTGTGAGATAAGAGAAAACAAAGCCATGATCTCTAAATGGGTCATAAATGGGTCCTAAAAAAATATTGGTGCTAGGAGACGCCTTGGCACACACACACTTTGTCCTCTTTGTTTGGAGAACCACAGAACAATATAATATTTGGTTCTCCCATGTATCAGCTTACTGGTAGGATTCATAACAAATAATTTCCATTTGAAAGGAAGAGAACTACTCCAATAATGATACAGTTGTATGTCTGCCTAAATACTTCAGAAAGTGTTAGATAGAGTTTATTTGTTGTTTGTTTTATTAGTTCTTTTATATGTGGGGAAAATGAAGCACAGAATAACTCAATTTGCCTCTACTCTTTTTTGGGTTTCAGCATAGTCTGTTAAAATATATCATTATAAAAAGTATAGCTACTTTGTTTAATTCAACTGTTTCAAATATTGGGCATTTTGTACAAAACTGTACATTTGTCCATTTCCAAATAAATTGATAATGTAGTTTAAAAAAATAAAAAAAAAAATCTGTATATTTATTTTACAGTAGCACAGAAATTTTACTGTACCAAATGGTCTTCTTTGGTCATTAGTAACAGACATCAGACACTCAAATATCTGTATTTTTTAGCGTAGGACAAAAGTTTTTCTGCAGCAAACTGGCTTTTTTTGGTAAATAGCAAGAGGTATCAGACTGAAATATCTGTATTTTGTTTAGAGTGGGACAGAAATTTTTCTGCAGCAAATGGTCTTCTTTGGTAATTAGTAACAGATATCAAACACTCAAATATCTGTATTTTTTAGCGTTGGACAAAAGTTTTTCTGCAGCAAACTGGCTTTTTTTTTGGTAAATAGCAAGAGGTATCAGACTGAAATATCTGTATTTTGTTTAGAGTGGGTCAGAAATTTGTCTGCAGCAAATGGTCTTCTTTGCTAAATAGGACCAGGTAGCATCAAAAACTGCTATATCTGTAAATATACACATATACAGAGGGCTCCTATCCTGTCCCTGTCACAATGCATGTCTCTTCCTACTTCTCTCACACAGAACACAAGATAGAGTGACTAACTCGGCATAGGCAAACTACGGCCCGGGGGCCTTATGTGGCCCAATGGAGATGTTTCTCTGGTCCTTTGGTTGTTCTGCGGCTCTGGCCGGTGCCACCCCGAGCAGGGTCAGGAGAAGGACCCCGCTGGTGGGGTGCACCAGCCAGAGACACTCAACACGTACCACTCTACCATCAACCCTGCCTCTCTGGCAAATGTTTTTTCAAATTGTGGCCCCTGACTAAAAAAGTTTGCCCATCCCTGGACTAACCCCTTCCTCCTTCTCTGTATATATGCCTGTGCTCAGAACTCTCCTGATTGGGCTGCTGGGCCTTGCTGTGCATCCTGGGAGCAAAGGATACACTCATAGCGGCGCCATTCCCGCAGGAAATAGTCGCCGCTCCCGCCCCCTGCTTTTTTCCTATTTTTTTCGTAGAGAACACGACTTCATAGCGAATCACAAGGCTGTTCTCACCTTAAATGTTTCGTAAGGGAGAAAGGCCGAATTCGCCACGAGATCGAACTTACAAATCTCGCTCGCTCATCCCTAATGTAGACCAATATTCCACAGTAAGCAAATTGCAGAACGAGAGATGTCATGTGACACATCCAAGCAAAGATTGTGTGACTGATGTGTATTCCATGGAGGAAATCCCAGTGGAAGCAGCTCTGTGTGGAAAGGAAAGGGCATCGTAAACCAACCAATTACAAAGGGAAATATAAAAATATGAAAGCCGTCTCTTTGTCGTGCTTTATTACTGACCCAATCCATTAGAGTCAATCTAGTGGGACCTGTGGTGGGAAAAGCATGTGAAGCATGAACAGGAACCGGCCAGGCGTTGTTGTTCTGGCACAAGCATGCAAAATGTGGATACATTTCCATAAAAAAAGAACTTTCTTATGGGAAAACTCAATGACAAAAGAGAAACTCTGCCATGATTTCACTAAACACAGTGCAAGTCCTTAATAACTTTTTTTAAAAGATTTCTAGGAAGCACAATGCTTGGGCAACAATATAATACAAGGCATTGTAGCCAAACCTGAAATTGTAGGTATTGTTTAGTAAGTAGGATTCTGGGTATTGCATTATAAGGGAAAGGACGGGCTGTGTGCCAGGAAAATAGCTTTATTTATACATAAATTATACCCTTTAAAGTTCACCCTATTGAAAGCGGCAAAAAGCTGAAAAAATTGTCATGTTTTAGTCTGATCGCCACTTTTAACATTGCGTTTCTATTTTACTGTCCCATTTCCCACATTTAATACCCTGATATTATCAACCTGATCTATGCCTTTCATATCACTAGATAGTGTTTGCTACTTTTAAAGTAGAAGAAAATGGCAGAATTTTATGGGAATCAGTGCTGTTTCAAATACCCCAGTTGCCCCTTTGGCTGCTCCAGCTGATGATACTATCAGGAAATCTACAGCCTGGAGTTGCTTTTGCCACAGAGAACAAGGCCACTTTTATCCCCGGGAAGAGGTGAGGGGTCAGAATGGAAGAATAGGGGGAGTATTGTGTGCTGTGCTGGCATCACAACAGCAGGTGGAGATACACCTTTGAGAAAGCATACTGTTTTCTGCAGATCAGGGACAACCTGGACCTGTGGGTGGGAGACCAGAGGACAATCTGGACCTGGGGGGGGGGTGAGTCCAGGGAACAACCTAGAGCTGTGATTGAAGGATCAGGCAACAACCTACTCATGTGGGTAAGAGATCAGGAGGCAACCTGGACCTGTGGGTGAGCAATTAGTGGACAACCTAGACCTGTGGTTGAGAGATACAAAACTATTTTGGACCTGAAGTTGATCAGTTAGCAAAGATATAGCTTTGTGAAAGTGTAGAGTTACCTGCAGATTGCGGACAACCTGAATTTGTGGGTAAAAGACCAAAGGACAACCTGGACCTGGGGGTGCGGAGTCCAGGGTTCAACCTAGACGGCTGGCTGAGGGATCAGGCAACAACCTGGTCTTGTGGGTGAGAGATCAGAAGACAACCTAGACCTGTGGTTAAGAGATCAAGAAATAATCTGGACCTGAGATTAAGTGATCAAGAGACAACCTGGACCTGTGGGTGGGAGACCAGAGGACAATCTGGACCTGGGGGGCGAGGGTAAGTCCAGGAGACAACCTAGAGCTGTGATTGAAGGATCAGGCAGCAACCTACTCATGTGGGTAAGAGATCAGGAGACAACCTGGTCCTGTGGGTTAGAAACCAGGACTCAATCTAGACCTGAATGTGATGGATCAGGGGACAACTTGGGTTGGTAGGTTAAGAGCAGAGGACAACTTGGACTTGTGGGTAGGAGATTAGAGGATGATCCAAATCTGTGGTTGAGAGAATGAAAGACAACCTAAACCTATGGTTAAGGGTTTAGGGGAAATTTGGTCTTGTGGGTGGGAGAGCAGAGGGCAACCTGGATATTTGAGAGATTCCTCAAACCCTTTGACCTGTGGGAGAAAGATCAGGGGACAACCTGGACCTGTGAATGAGGGATCCTTGGACAACTTGGATCTATGGGTGAGAGATCAGGCACAATAGGAGATCAAGGGACAGCCTGGGACCTGTGGATAGGAGATCAGGGAGTAATCTGGACCTGTAGAGAGATCAGTAGGCACACCCAAAAATGTATATCCTGAATACAATCAATACAGGCATGAACCCTATAGAAAATTACCAGAATATGCTCTAATGGTCCATTACCAGATCCACCCAGCATTCGATGAGCACAGTACAAGGACATCAGTACAGAACCGGTCCCCTTTAAGAACAGCCCCAATCCCAATGCAACAGCCATCAGGCACTCGAAATGTAAATGTAATGAACTTTACAGGAGTAATAAAATACAAAAACAACTTCAGTTTTATTGAGACGCGTGAAAATATGCATTCACATTTGCCTTTCCACACCAATAAATAATATATACATTACGCCTCATTTCACAAGTGAAATTCTTTGTAATGGTTGCTGTATATACAGACATTCAGATCAATAGTTTCCTGTTTACTCAATACCAGACAATAAAAGTGCCCCAGTGACATTACACAGTTTAACCTTTTCTTTTTACGAGTTACTCAGATACAAAGACGCAACAGTTAACCACTTCCATGCCAGAGGGACCACAGCACTTTGCATTTAACATTTTTAATGCAAATAAGCTAAAAATAAAAAAAACAAACTTTTTTAAATATTTATCAATTTATAACAAAGAACATGCAAGGGAAACAACAACAAATCTAGCAACCAATAACATTTCTTGGTTTATTCTACCAAGGAGTAAAAGATGAAACTGAATGGTTAATATGGGTCATAGTTCCATTATTGTTTCCATTGCATTCTTGTAATTCCCCCGACACTCCAGCATACACAATTTACATAAAGTTAAAGAAATGAAAAATATTAACATTCCATATGCAAACTAACACAATGCACATATAAAAGCCGAGGACTTCAGATTCTTACATAAGTCTGATCATAGTTGGTTCTCCTTAAAAGGGATCTAAACCCAAGGACTTACCTTTAATATTTTACAGCTGGATTCTGGTTGGATTCAGTAGGTGACCCGGACAGCTCTCTTTTTTTGACATAAGACTGAACTATATTTCAAACCATATTTGGTAATTGCATTGTACAATGCACTGATCTTCCAACTTTTATAATAAACCTAATAAAACTCTATAGCTTGGTTGCAAAACTCAATGGGCCTGATTTATTAAAGCTCTTAAGGACTCATGGGAGAACCTGGGTGATCCAATAAAGATTGAAAAATTTGCCAACTATGGCTCAGCCAGAGAATCATAGAAGAGTGGAAGGAATGATTGGTTGATGTTGGTATAACACGAGTATGCCTTCAAAGAGTGGGCCTACATGAATCTATGAGAATACCATCACTGGTATATAGATGGAGAAGACTTACTGATGTGCCTCAGGCCCCCTTTATGTCAGTGGTCGTGAGTTAATAAAGTTTGGACTACAGAAGATAGACTCTCAAAGAGAAGATAGACTCTCACAACTCTCACTCACCTGAGTGATCCAGCAAACCTAAATAGGATTTGGTCAAAGATTAAAATCATATGCCAAATAATCAGAAATGATTTTACAAAATCCATTCCAGGTTTGTTGGTTCTCCTTGTATCTTGTCTTGGAGAGCTTTAATAAATCAGGCCCAATGAGTCTACCCTATACTGAACTGAATCCTCCCAGGTTCGGTCCACATCTTTTTGCCCGTTTGGGCAATCTGCCTGAATCTAGGCTGATTGAGTAGCTCAATTTATTCTAGGGCTAAAAAGGGGCATTCTTTAGCAGCTCAGGATGATTGGCATGACATCAATTCATGTTGGTTATGGAGGGTGGAGACCTCTACAAGTGAAGTAGTGGAGACCTCTTCAAATAAAATAAACATGAAAATTGCATTGACCCTCAGGGACAATGGCAACTAAAAGATAATCACTGATAGACCAGTAAATCATCTTGTTACGGGTTAGTTGTCAGAGCAATGATCTTTCCTGAAGAGGTCAGAAATAGAGTTCAGTTTATAATTTTGCCTGCTAGAGAAGACATCTAATATATTTCTAAGACTCGAATCTTCAATTTCCTAATTTACTGCCATTGCAAGCTGAAAAAGGGCCAAAGGCCTTACAAGTGGTTTTCAGAAACATCTTTGTGAAAACCACTTCCTTGGATACATTCCATTGCCACAGAACTAGTTTAATTTAGACGTCCAGCGCTTTTATTGTTTAAGAGTTTTCTGGCATCACTTGCAAGAGGTAGGAAAATGTACAAATGCCCTTGATCCCAAATTGTACCCATGGTCAATACTATAGCAATGCAGGCCAAGGCACCAAATCTAATAACTGATATAGTTTTTAGGCAGATATTATTAGCAACCTCATTGAAAACTACAGTGGAGGTATGACCAGTGGACCATTAGTATCTTTAGACCAAGGGTCAGCAATTTGGGCATGGACCTTCCAGGATTCTTACCCTTAATGCATCTTTCATTTGTTACCTATAAACACTTATCTTCACCCTAACCCCCTGCCTTTCCTCTTACCCTCAGCACCTAGCACTTATACTAGCTTCTGAGATTAACCCAAACGGTCTACATCAGGGTTTCCAACCAAGGGTACATGGAACCCTAGGGTTCAAAGTATCAAGTACCAATAAAAGTTACCAGGTTGGCAAATGATTTTGGAAAGCTTGTCCTTGCAACCAACTATATAGACCAGTGTTTCTCAACCAGGGTTAGGTGGAACCCTATGGTTCCTCTAGAGGTTGTAAGGGGTTCTGTGAACAAAAAGAAAAGTGTACCTCTCAAATTACTTTAAATGACACCAATGATCTTTTTGGTTATCTGTAAGGGTGACATTCTTCCCCTTGGCCTGCAATATACCAGACATTGTTCCCAGTGACCACCAATGTGAGCTGTGGATATAGTAATTATAGAAGGGGTTCCCCAAGACCTGAAAGTTATTTCAAGGGTTCCCCCATGGTAAAAGTTTGAGAAAGTTTGCACTAACGAGTATTTGGAACCCTAAAATGCTCTCATTAAGACCCTAATAAATGCAAATCAACCATTAGGTATTTTCACAAGCAGAATGAATATATATATTTTGCAGTAACAACTAATATTTTCCTACAATATACATGCTTTTTTAGCTGTTAACACTTTTTCTAAATACTTGCTTTCTTACCAAAGCTTGTTTTACCAACCAACCATATGTCACAATAGAGAAACTTTCCGGTTCAGTACGCAGGGACCAAACTTTTTTAGGAGACTGAGACCTCTAGTGGCTTGAAATGAGACAGCACAAACTTTTTTGTTTTTTGCTCTTGGGCTATTTAAAAATAGGAGCATTCCTGAGTTAGACCGGTGGTCTGAGAAATGGATAAAATCTTTTTAATCCTTGTTCCCAGGCCACACTGATATTCAATAAGGCAAAGAAAAAAAGTGCAGAAACCTATGGCAATGGATGAGAAGTCATCATCAAAGTCAACTGACTTTAGTAAACTGAAATGTGATTGGTTCCTAATGACTAACGTGTCAGTTAACAAACCATAGGTTCTGTGCACAGTGTAAACAAGAAGAAAGTTTTAACACATACATAGTACACATAATGTTCCTTTATCATCATCATCCATAAGGCATGAATATGAATGAACCCATATTCCTATTTATAATGATTGATGTGGATTTACAGTATGGACAATGTGATCATCATGGATTTCCTTCTTGTATACCTTTTTTTAAGGTTTTTATATGTCTTTTTATTTATAACTCTTTGTAGGGTGTGCTAATGTGGGTAAGGTGTGCTAATGTAACCCCATATATCTTTCTAATATATCTTTATAATGTAACCCCATATCTAATGCCCTAAGCCCTCTTTTAAAGTTTTCTTTAGGATTCCACCATAAGCCACCCAACAAACTTTCACATGGTTTTTTGAAACTCGTATGAAGAGGTTCTGTCCCTCAACAATGGGCTTCTTACCAGGGAGGCACAACCACTGTTTCCAGGCCACTTAAGCTATTTATCTAAATAACATTTATAGGATGAAAATTAAGGGGAACCCCACACAAAACAATGTGCAAACAACTTTTGGATGGATAAAATGTGTGATCCAATGGACTGGTCAACATGCTAAGAAAATTGAACTTAAAATATTGGATGACCAGTCAAACCACCATGGCCAGACATGGTTTAAGTAAACCTGGGCTTTGTCAAAGCAACCACCCTACCTTCCTTTCATCCCTACTACTTTGTTCAATGACTGAAAGCAAGCAAAGGGAGTCCTGTGTAAGCTCAAAGCTTGCAAAGGACTAACTCAACGTGATAAACATGGCTAATCAATACCACGAGACAAAGGGCAAAGATCAAGTTTGCTTTCAACTGTCCGCAAGTTCACAACTTTTTTAATAATTTTCTTTTTAAAATGGGCTAAGGCAGACCAGACTGGGTTATATCAACTAATATTTGACAAGCATACATCGACAGTGCATGGAAATGATGAAAGTGATATATTTAGTACAGGAAGGGACCACACAACTTGAAACGCATCAGCCAGGACTCACACGATGGTCATCATGGGAAAGTGGAGCTTCAAACACAAAACACAAGGGGACATTGAGGTGCTCCTCTGAAATATGGCTCCAGACTACAGGAGGAACATCATTCTGATACAACAAATACATGGGATACACACCTTCTGCTTTTGTAGACACATTTTCCATCCTTAAACAATAAAATTGTCCATTAAGGCTTTGCAATGCCATTCTGATTTTGTGGATTCTACTAGATATCCAAGGGAATAAGGCTGCAATGGACGTCACTGAAATATTTACATGTAACCCTAAAAATGATATTACTTTGTATTCCTATTAAATATATTTATTATAAAGGAAAAAATAAATATAGAAATTAGATTATATATATTTTTGTGTAAATACGGCCTATTTTTGGTAATATTAGGGGTTGTGGACATTTAAATAAAATAGAAGTAATGACAGCTTTCAATCAATCTTTCATTGTGCATTACCTGTCCCTCTGGCATAAATAGTGATTAGATCCCAGCAAGTTTTAGTCATATGTAGCGCACACATTAGTATGGAAATGCAAAGTGTGTTTACATTACAATGCAGCATCCACTTCACAGATGTTTAATTCTGACCATGAGCCAGATACGTTGTATCACAGAGGTAATTGCCCACAGAAATAGCTTCACGTGAACTGACTGTCAAATGGTTCTCATTGAACCTCTGTGGGCACATTGTTCTGGGATGGGGAAGGGTTGGATAATGCATAGAACATGAGAGATGAACGTCATTATCGGATGATGGAACCAGAAGTTACATTTGTATAAATATGGCAGAGTCCTTAAACGATGCTGAGCTCATCCAGCTTTAAACAGATCTCTTCACAAATCCAATGCCTTAATCCAATAAATATGTGAATGAGTTTGCCTCAAATTCTCTGTAGCTGTTTCCATAGCGGAAGAAAGATAAAGCTTAGACTTTGCTGGTCTGCATGTGCCCATTGAACTCCGAGTTTCGAGACGTAAGCATGGTCTCCTGCACTCGACTGCTCTTTTCTTGGCGGTTTTCCGTCAGGTCTGCATCCTTGATGCCATTGCTTTTGCGAAGGCAGAGAACCTTTTGAAAGCTCTGCTTGAAATTGTCCGAAAGAAAACCATAGAGGATTGGATTGGCGCAGCTGTTGGCATAGGACAGCACGACCACAAAGAAATACACGCCAACGTACGCCGGCTCCTCTGGCAGTATAAAAGTTAGGTTGACGATGTTGAGAATGTAGAAAGGAAGCCAACAAAAGACAAACACAGCCACGATGATGACCACCATTCTGGTTACTTTACGTTCTGATCTTCTGCGTCTGGTGGAGCCCACTCGAAGTCCAGTAGACTTTACTTTTATGACAATTAGGAGATAGCAAAGGCAAATCACCAGCAGCGGTCCAAAAAAGCCCAGCACTGATGTGTAGATAATGAACGCAGCAGACCAAATGTTGACTGGTTCTGGCCAGTTTATGTTGCAGGTGTTTAAATCTTGCTGGACATCTGAGAAGATGATGACTGGTAGGACAACTAAAAAGGAAACAGTCCAAATAGTGGCACTGATGAGCTTTGCTACTCTGGGCCTTCTCCATTTAGTAGACTTGATGGGGTGAACCACAGCCAAGTAACGATCAATGCTCATTACGGTTAGGCAGAAGATGCTGGTAAACTGGTTTATACCATCCACTGTCATCACCAGTCTGCACAGAAAAGTTCCAAAGGGCCAGTAGGAGATGGCATTTTGGGTTGCAAGAAAAGGCAATCCCAGCATAAAGAGGACATCAGCCACTGCCAGGTTCAAGATATAGATATTGGTCACAGTCTTCATCTTGGCATAACGAAGGACAACGTAAATGACTAAAGTGTTCCCACTGAGACCAATTGCACAAACAAGCAAATATATAATAGAAAGAAGGACAGAGTTCATTCGTGAAATGGAAGGCTCCACCAGTGTTCCATTATCGGTGAAATTTCGGTATGACGTTAGATTGGGCTCCTGTGTCCCAGGCTCCAGGACAGAAGCTATCGGAAGAGAAATGGGATCCATTTTCACATGCAAATAGTCGTTCTCAAGACAGGAAAATGATCACATCCAGGCATGAATTTTGCTCTGAAAGAAAAATGGATACATAAAGCTTTAGTATATTGATAAAGGAAAGGTCAAATATTGCACATGCTAGACATTTCTGGAATCGATGAGTAGATTTATAGTTATCCTGTCAGTCAATTTAAAATATTGAAAGAAAAATGTATATATAAACATAACACATGAGACTACCTAGTCTTAAGGTATTTTAGTTAAAAGAAACCATCGGTACACAAAGTACCCCCTCCCCTTTACTGGGCATCTTAACTTACTGGCCCAGTGATTCTTTATTACCATGCACTGTATATGTGTTAGTTGCTGTAATCTCACCCTTACCCCATCTGGGCACTCCCCCACCCCATCTTTGCTTTTTTCTCTCTTATCCTTATGATAATTTGTTTTCTTTCTCTTCTTTTTTTCTTATATGTACTGTGTATGTACATTTGTTGTATTGTTTATTGTAAAGTATTTTTATTATTATTTTGTCTTTTATATCAGTTAATAAAACTTTATTGAAAAAAAGCTGCTCCCTTTTGGTCTTTTTTAAAAACGTGCAGTGCTCTGGGAACCCTTTATCATGTATTAGGTGTATGTAAGTATGCAAAAAAAGCATAAAACAGATACAGAGCAATAGTGAAGAGAAATAGCTACAATAAAATGACCCATCAATCGATAGTTTGCTTTTCAAAGGAAATTCCAATCATTCTAAAATCACTAGCAAAGTACAAAAAACAGTTTGTATGTATCTATTATTTTTTTTCTAACAAAAAGCATGATGTAAAATCACTTTCTAACAACTGAGTGTAATATTAAATCAAAGTGGGTGCATAAAATGGTTATTACGGTGTATGAAATCCACAAAAGTGAGCCTTTAGAGATATCATTTGCTACAAGCAGCTTCAATCTTTAAGCATCATTAGTTTCCTGATGCTCAAGTCTCTCCCTCATTCTGTCCTGCTGCAGAATGAAAATAACATTATTATTTCAATCTTTATGTATTAGGCATATACATTTTATACTTTGTGCTGGTTATTTTGCACTTTATTGCAGTGTTTTTCTTTTTTCTTTTATGTATAAAATTTATATAGTCATTATTTTGTTTTGTGTGTTATTTTAGTTGCTTGCTAGGTTATGATTAGATTTTTTTAACATTTACCCGTTTCCAGTTTTCCTGTCTGTCTTGTTCTACATTATTGTTGTCTTTTCTCTTTAAAAGCACATATCTCCTGCCGTCTCGTTTCTCTAACAAACAGCATAAAGAGATCCTTCATTCTATAACTGCAGTCTGGTAAAGTGACTTTAGTATTCCAGATAAGTGGATTCAGGCTAAGAATATCTGATTAGCTGACTGGCATCTTCTGCTCAATGCACATGACATGTGATTAGCATGGCCTATCTCACAATGTGTATGAGCAGTCCTGGCAGATGAATTTATACATGTAGGATATAATGTTATGAGTGACATCTTCAAAAGAGGACGAGCAGGAAAACATAGTCATACCAATGGGCTTTGATTTGTCAAGGGCACCTTGGTGGGTTGATGTCCCACTTTTGCAATGAGCAAATTGCTTGATCTGTATACATGAATAGTTTATTGGAAAACATAACGTCTGTTTACTGAGCAATATCATATGTTGTGTATCAGCAAAGAAAATGGCCTGCCATGCCTAGACAATGCAGCGGGTTCACTTTTTTGTCTGTTGCTGTGGGTTGGCAGCCTGTTAAAAATAAATACGCTGCCTTAATTCATTGCTAATAAATACAGGAGGTCAATGCACATACAGCACTGCTTTCTACAGTGGCCGACATAGCCAACGGTGGATTCCTGTGTAGAAGTTACTAGGGGCTCCCCCACTAACTTGGGGGCCCCTGTTAACTGAAAAGGGTCTGAGGCCCCTTTGCGCCTCCCTACGTCCACCCTTGGCTCTCTATATCAATTTAGGGTGAAGGGCTCCATGGTAGTAGGTGTTTGACGCTCTGCACTCACTGTAAGTCTTCAGT
The DNA here is from genome assembly GCF_032062135.1 of Pyxicephalus adspersus. Taxonomy (NCBI): domain Eukaryota; kingdom Metazoa; phylum Chordata; class Amphibia; order Anura; family Pyxicephalidae; genus Pyxicephalus; species Pyxicephalus adspersus. The sequence goes on from NC_092864.1 coordinate 12,090,446, forward strand.
TTTCTGGGCTGAGTAGAGCCAACAGTGCAAAGTGAAAGACCGAGGACATCTTGTGGTGAAACCTAATTACTGCAGCACCTGAGAATTGCAGCAAAAGCTTAGCTTAGGAACTAAAATGTTATAAAAATGTTTGGGCTGTATAGGTAAAAACAGATACAACAATTCAATTTACTTTTGAATGAATTAAAACATTTAAAAATAATTTTTCAGATGGTCTCTCTGTATATTAGATTCCTGTAGAACTGAAGGGGGCACTATATGCTACTCAAGATGTACTGCTCTGGACATTGTGCATGGAGGGAAATATACTGTACAATTTTCCCACTCTCTCTGTCATTTTAGGCTCTAGTTGTAGCCACCCCTTAAAATGTATATTAAGGTAAATTAAGGCAAAAAGAAGATAAGAAGTCCTGACCCCATGATTTTGTGTACACTTTATGTACAACTTAACCTGAGTTTAAATAAAAAAAAACACGTTTATGAATATCCTTCTTCTTCTCTTCTGTTTGCCTTGATTTGCATTGTGCATGGAGGTTGCTGATAAGAGAACAGAAGGATGTCCTTTTCAGCACCTTGCTTTCTCTTTACTATCCAATCACAGACTAGGATAATACTTGACCATTCTGTATTGTTTTAACTGCAACAGAGCAAAGTGAGGTCAGATGTTGGCAGTGCCGTCTGACAAGGATGTCTGGATTACAAAACTGGAATCATTCATTTCACACCTACATATTTAAGCTTCACTCCTTTGTGTTTATTCACGGGGGTCACTTTGTAAAGACGTCAGGGCTATTGCAATTGTTTCATTCTTACACGTTAGATATCTCTATTATTTTCACCGAGTGAAAGTTGGTCTTGATTACACAGCATTGACATTCGTTACATAGCAACATGTGCGGATAGTCGGCTGGAATCAGCTGGTCACCCTCCATGCGGCTCCATTTCAGCCCACGTTAATTGCCGCCACCAGGCCCATCTCCGCCACGCAGCTTACAACATGCCCTGCCGAGTCATTCCAGGCGTTTTTCTGACTCATCAGGATTCTCGCTGACAATCCCATTGAATCTGGAGCATGGGGAACCATCTGTCCGCTCATCCTGGTGAATGAGTTCTGGGGTTTGTGATCCAAATGTACAAACAGCAATTAGCCCCATGCAGAGGGCTGTCCCCGGTACAACTATGGGGTGGGGGGTGCGTCATGAAGGTCAGCAATATTCGTGTTTAAAGTGTATCTAAACCTAAGAACAAAAATGTAATATATTGTAGTCTTGGATGCGGTGTCTGCATTTGTTTTCACATACATACAGGCTTCTTTTTTCCTCTATCTTTGGAGGAGCATCTGGAGGAACTCCAGGACAGGAGGTGTTTGAAGGCCTCCTGAAGACACCTGATGTCACATACCTGAGTAGGCTGCAGGATTTAGTACAATCCGGCACCCAACTTCTTTACACATGTCCGTTATCGGTATGAGCTGTGTCTGTAGGGGGCACTACACCCGAGCAAATGATCTGGTGCCCAATCTCATGCATGCGCAAGGCCAACTTTGGGCACTGAGTCATGTTTGGATAGAATGCCACCTAGCAAGCCTTGCAAAATTTGTTAACTTGCATGTGCAATTCTAGATAATTGCATGTGCTTTCTAGATGTGAGTATGTAGCGGGGCCTGGGCAATACATTTTATTCCAATGTATCATTTTATAATTGTCTATTTTCTTATCACACGGGGCGGACAATCTCCCTATGTGGCAGCAATCTGATGACAACAGTTCCTCTTCATGGAGATATCAAGGGTCTACTGGATCAAGCAGATCAGGGATAGAGGAACCCCAATATGGTGTCTTCCTGGCCTGAATCCGGAACGGGCACATCTGGGTTCCCACCACCCAAGGGGTCATGGGAAATAATGTTTCCTGAACTCTTCCTGCAACCCCAGGGCTTTTTGAGCTTCTCCTTCCATCTTTATCTTTGGGATCTTCTGTATTCTTACACCCAAATTTTGCAATGCCCAGGGTCTTCTCCAAGAACGCTGTCCTTTGCATCTCTCTATGCTTGTTCCAGGTTAGGGATTTCTCAAGTACCAGTGCCCTAGGGTCAGTATAACAGCCAGGTTACAGGAATTGTCAAGAGGGGTCAGCGGTGGTCTCCATATAACTACAAAGCCTGGTTGAGGTTTTTTTTATAGGTGTCTCAGAGTTTCGAGTAATTGATTTGACTCTGCTGCGGTTTGTCCATTTCCGCATGAAGTGATAATATTATCTGTGATAGAACCTATAAATATCTCTAGGAAAAGCTTTCAAATGGAATAATTGCGACGTTTGAATAGACCGTAGTGTAAAAGTACCCTTCACTGCACTTCATCAGCCAAAGGTCAAAGACGGCCAACGACGGGCTAGGAAAACTGGATGCAAGCAAAACTTTATTGAAGCTGAGATGGAGAGAAAACAAGATATATTCATGGACAGTCTGATCATTTACCATTGATGTGATAGGCATGCGGCACTGCACGGCAGGCTAAAGTATGCTTTTAATGTTTTGCAATGAATGCTAAGTTTATTTATTCACACATAATAACCTGAATTTTTGCTGGTAACTTAGGGACTTAGGGACTTTGCTGGGACTTATTGTTTCCCATTTGTAGGGATTTGGGGATGGAGTTTGCATTTTATAATTCCAATCACCACAGACGTCAACTAAGATTAGGAAATGGAGCACCATGAGGCCAGCACAGTGCTGGAACCAACTAAGTTTTACATGAGATGGACTGAAGCAAGTACGTAGGTGGGCTTGCAGGAGTGCATCGAGGACCTCAGGAGGTTGGTAATGACTATTCATGAACAGGGGACTGATTTGGTGGTGGGGAGATGACACAAGAATTGCAATAACAGGACATTGAGGGCCCTTTCACACCCACGTTGAAAAACCACAGTACTTTCAAACTGCTTCTGTGTTTCTGGGCACAATAAACTGAACAACAGGCAACCACCTCTGCATGCTACTATGTCCATGGTGCAAACACCACTCGAAAAATTGACTTGTTGCTTATGTGTATCATGCTCCAGACACACCTGCAACTCTGTGCAAAAATAGTTCCCCATTACTCTCTTTGGTTGGAACCACAGCTCACCATGGATCTAAAATGCCTCCTTGGGCACCTTTCTGGCTAAGAAAGAGGATCAGGAGACATCAGTATAGTCCCCATTTTGAGGTAATGTGATTATTTTAGTCCAATTCGCGGCAGGCACATTATGAAGCTGTTCATTTACATGCGTCTGTATGAGACAGTCTGATCTGTACTATTTCCCAAGATGGTCACATTTATCAAAGCGTAGATCCCCAAAGACTTCTCAAGGTGGAGATCTCCAAAGACCCTTTAAAGTGGCAATCTCCATAGGCCCCTCAAAGTGGAGAACTCAAATGACCCTTCAACAGGGAAATCTCTAAAGGCCCTTCAAAAGTAGTGATCTCCAAAGACCATTTAATTTGTCAATCTCCATAGACCCTTTAAAGTGCGTATCTCCAAAGACCATTTAAAATGGCGGTCTCCAAAGATCCTTTAAAGTCGAGATCTCCAAATACCTTTCAGTGGAGATCTCTAAAAACCCCTCAAAGTGGAGATCCCCAAATACCTTTCAAAGTGGAGATCTCTAAAGACCCCTCTAAGTGGAGATCTCTAAACACCCTTCAAAATGGAGATCTCCAAAGACCCTTCAAAATGGAGATCTCCCAAGACCATTCAAAGTGGTGATCTCCAAAGACCAGTCAAAGTGTTGATCTCCAAAGACCATTCAAAGTGGTGATCTCCAATGTCCCTTCAATTTGGAGATCTCCAAAGACTCTTTAAAGTTGTGATGGGGGCAATCATTGTAAATATGGTAGCCATAGTAAAAATGTTAGTAAAGAAAAACATTTCTACTAAATTTGTGAATCATTTAAAAAAATAAATAAATAAATAAAGATCGAGTCAGCTGATTGATATAATTATAGATCACGTCAGCTGTGCCAATCACAATAGCACCATTATTGTACTAAATATACCAACGCTTTTATGGCGATTGGATATATTTAAAGCCATCCATAGCAGGTCATGTGACTACAAAGACTCCAGGTATCCGTATTCTTTACCTTGCAGGAGAATAATGACAATCACTCTCCCATTGTTGGGGTTGTGTGGGATTATCGTCACGGCTCGTGGAACTCATCTGATCACCCAGCAGGACAAGAAATTCTTTCCTTTATTCAGGACATGGCTCCATAGTGACTACACCGTCTCCACAAAACAAAGTCAGGCCATTGTGAGCAGCAAGAAATACAAACAAATACAATACAAAGTGGATGGAGCCATTTTACTCCGCAAACCTGCTTTATGTATTCTGAGCTGCGGGCAGATGTAATAGAAAAAGTGGCTTTTTATCTATAAATACATTATTGATGGGAGGGGAGTAAGGACCTAAATATTTAAGAACGGTCCTCTTGCTGCCTAGTGCCATGGAGAATGCTGATAGTATGAGAGAGCAGAAAAAAAAGTTCCAATCCAATCCACTCCAAACATGTGAATGGACCTCCTAATCACCAATTTAGGGTAAATACGGTAACGTATGGTGATGGAAGCACTGCTTGGCACCTTAATATTCAAATAGCTTCTGCAAATGGGCCAATCGGCTTTGCCAAAATTGAAAACAAAGAAGTGGCAATCTGTCTACAGATCTCCAGGTTCTCCACCCTACATGAAGAAGGTTCTTCATAAAGTCACCATTAAAAAACAAACCTTTAGGATCCAAATACAATGACCAGTCTTCTACATCTTACACATGTAAAGAGTACTTGTCCTATCACACTGCAGGAAGCTATTATGGGGTTCATAAATAGGCCTCAGCATGTAAGATTAGGTATGGAAGGAAGGAAATAGAGCTGCTCCTGGGTAAAAAAGTCACCTGAACCTCATTATCAAGCATTGATATTGCTGCAGAGGGACATGAAAGAATACACAAGTCCATCAAGTTCAACCAATGATAAATAAATAATTTAAATAAAGATATTTTAGTAAACATTCATATTCGGAACCCTTAACTCATGTGCGATCCAGATGAAGGCGAAAAAACCTTTTATACAGCATGGCCCAATCTGCTCCAACGGCGGGATGAATTCCTTGCTGAACCCCCAAGACAATCAGAACTATACCAGTCTCTGGTATCAATACATTTAATATTCACTTATATTCTGTGTATTTCTGAGCTTGTTAAACTACTTCCCGAAAAAGTCCAGTCCAATATTTTAATTGACCTCAATGTGATGAACCCCTTCCCTATGGGAGATTAAACTTCTTCTCATCCAGACGCAAAGAACACCACCTTGTCCCATACAATGATCCTAAAGTGAATCGTGTTGTAGTACGTTCTTTATATGGACCTTTTATATACTATACATGGTGGTCAAACCCCTCTTAGATGCCTTCAAGAGATAACAGAGTTAGTTCAGCTAATCTTTGTTCATAGCTGACCACCTCAATGCCTCTAATCAGTTTAGTTCAGGTTTACTAATCTTTTTAACATGGGGGAACCCTTGCTATATGTCCACAGATCACAGTACATTAGTGTGGTGGTCATTGGGAAGAATTCCCCTTACGTTGTTGGCCAAGAGGAAGAATGTCATCCTAATAGATAAAATAAAATCACTGGTGTCACCTAAACTGACCTGAGAGACACAAATTGCTAATTTCTGGAGTAAACCTAGGCTTATAAAGAACCCTGGGTGGGAATCACTGATTTAGCTGACCTGTCTCTGAACTCCCTCCAGTTCTCCAACATACTTTTTGTGAACTTTTGCCCCAAACTGGACATCATCCCAGACGTGGTCTGACCAGTTCTTTGTAGGGATGATGCCTGAAGGAGTTTACACCTCTTACAATACAGGAAAGTATTTTTCGTGCCTTAGGAAGTGCAGATAATTATTTCTCCTATTATATAGTAGCACATTCCAAGAAAGTTGCCAGACTGGACCTACACCAAGCCAGGACCTGAAGGCTTGTAATGAGACACCTTCTACTGGTGATGAAAGGGTGCGGCAGGAGAGGCTTGGTTACTGGAGAGATTGACTCCATTCCCTGCAGGTTCCCATTGACTGAGATTCCGTGTTACCAGGCTACTGTCCAAGTGCTGAAATAATACAAATGACCCCCCCCCCCCCCCCCGCCCCACCAGCTCTTCTACTCCCCCACCACCGCCTGCCCATACCTCTCCTGTATGATAATACTGACCCAGCTCCAGCAATCCCCCAATATTTGCTTTGCTCTCAGCCAGAGAAAGTTCATCTCATCATTCAAGGCAGCATGAATTATTAACCCAGATAAGACGTTTGTCCTGTACAGATACTGGCACAGGTTCAGAGGGAGATGGGGCTGCTGATTGGCTCAGGCTCAGCTCATGGCCCTTCACGTGTTATGACATTTTTTGGGCATTGGGTGTACCGTGAAGGCATCTAAACTGCTTTGTGGTTTCATTCGGCAGGAAGGTGGAAAAGGTTCAACTTTTCAACACTTTTTTGTTTGCTCCATGCATTGGGAACTATATAGTAAAAGAAGTTCAGTTGTATAATTAATGGGTGTTAAATGTGTGACAAAACAGGAAACAGGAAAATTTCCCCATTAAAGTGTGTACAGAAGCTCTCTGACTTGTCACCTGTCATGGATCGGAGATGAATGCTGTCATTTTCTATAGAGGAGGACGCAGCTGGTGCCTCCCTCTGCGTCCTCCCCCCTCTTCTCTAAAGAACTGCATTATGTTCTACATTATGCAGAAGCCTGATATAACAAGAAATGGGAGAAGATATCCATAATTTCCACCTCTTTAACAAGCAACTAACACAACAGGGGAAATCTGCCCACTGGCTGCCTAATATTAAGATGATGACAAAACAAGAAGTGCTGGAAAATCTCCCCACTTCCAATTTGGTGGGCATCCAACAGAACAGGAAATGGAAAGAAATCCTTTAATTTCCCTTCTAATTTTATTTGGCAGTGTGATATAACAGGAAATGGGGAAAATCTCCCCACTTCTTGGTTTTTTTTTAACAGAAGGCAGAACAGGAAATGAAAGAAAATCTCCCTATTTGTTGTCAGACTGAACAGATTGTGGATAAATGCTACAAGATGCCATTTCTTGATTTTATTACTAGAAAAAATCCCCATCTGTGCTCTTTTCTGATTTAGTTTCATGAAATTTCCAGAGATTGACTCTCTGACTTTATGGTTGCTGCCATTCTGCTGCCCAATGAGAGCGTCTTTGCTGGCCCCTGAGGGACTCCTATTGGTCAGTGTAAGAGAGACAACTGTTTTATCAATTCTAATCATTAGATTTAACCCTTTGTTGACAACCATTTCTGTTTTAAAAATGAGTTCAAAGGGTTCAGCAGGCAAATCACACGTACAAAAACTCACACATATAAGACAAACCACGCATAGCTATAATACACAAATCACACATACAAAGTGCAACAAGTCACACATATACCCAGCATACACATCACACATTTACCAAGTGCATATACCTAACAAATAAATCACTCGTCACACATTTACCACATATACCTAACAAATAAATCACACATATACAAAGTGCACACACACACAAAATACATATACAATATATATACAGTATATGCAAATCATAATATATAATACACAAATCACACATAAAAAGTGCAACAAGTCACACATATACATAGCATATACATCACACATATACATAACCCACATAACAACATAAATATACAAATGCACAAATACCACACGTACAAGGTATATCAATTTAACATATATCTGTATATATATATAGCAAACGATTATCAGATATACATAGTACACAAATCACACATACACACAATATATAGCAGTGCACAAATGCACAAATACTACACATATATATATATACATATAAGTTCAAAGTATACACACACACAGAATGCATATAATTAATATATATATATATATATATATATATATATATATATGTATATATTACAAACTTTACTACAAAATTCACAAATCACACACACATACACAATGGATATATATATATATATATATATATATATATATATATACAGCACACACATCACACACTAAGTGCACAAAGTACACACATGTATACTTCATATTACACAATTCACATATATACACAATGGCTACACACACACATACAATATATATATAATGCAAATCATAATACCACATAGTACACAAATAGCACACACATAAATACACAATGTAAACATTATACATGCACACACATTTCTTCTCAGCAGCACACCTACACCTATATCTATATAAACACTATACAAATCATACACACATTAGATACACACATATATATATATAGGCAGAGCACAAATCACTCACACACCTATACTCAGCAGCAAACCTACACACATTTATGCATGCACAACACAAATTACACACATACAGCACAAATCACACACAGCAGACTACAAATCACACCCACATACCCACACAGCAGAAATTTGAGAGCTCTGCACCCAGACAGAATTGTGCACTATGGACACCTCCCCATCCACATCAATCCAATATCAATTCTCCCATCCACAGCTCCACCGGCCAGACAGGTTGTAATTAACATGATAAAAGGTTCCCGGAGGCAGCCAATGAGAGAAGTAAAAATAACATTTATATATAGATCTGGGGAGATTGTGTGATTAAACGATCTGCGAGCCCCAGCGACAGGCGATATAAATAAACCAATCTAATCATCTTCATGATGTGGGAACAATAATAAAAAAGCTTATCATCAACTTCCCCAATATAGTTCTTCCAATAAAGATAAGAACTGAATTTGTTCCCGATCGCTGCGATAAAACTAAATTAGGGCTCAATCGCATGCGAGCGTCTAATAAGCCCCAGGGGGAGGAGGACGCTGCTTAACCCCTCGCTGCCTGTTTGCTGCAACTGAGATCAGATATAAATACCAGGGGGTTAAAGCTAAAAATTCCGGATTTTAATCACCCCTGATCGACCACTATTGTTTACTATTGGGGAGGATGCTGCATGGAGCCTCGCATTCTCCTTCACTTTCCATAGAAGAGATCAGCGCTAAATGTCACAGGTTCTACACTTGCTGGAAGCTCACACCATACAAAAGCATTGCGGACACGACGGAATAAAATTGCAACCACCCAAAGGTAATAATTTGGTTGAAATCTATCAAGATGTCAGAAACGACTTGACTGTTAAGGATTAGAAGGGGTAGAAAGTGTTAGGATCCACTTTGTAGTAATTAGTGCCCAACACAGCGCATTCTTAAATTGCCCGGAGCACTACAAGTGTCAGCATGTCCTAAAGCTGAGCAAACGCCTCGTAGATGGCAAGATAACGCCGCCTGGCACTTTTCATGCACTGCGCTGGCCATTTAAATAAACGAGATGACCCAACGCAATGCACGCTAACGTGTGGCATAACGTATGTCAAGGCGCATGGGCTGACGCATGCGAACGCATTGTAGTAACACGCATGATATGGGAAGCCTGGTCCTCTACTTGTTACACCGGATTAGAAGTTTGGCTGAGTTTTGTAGAACTACAAGTCCCAGTGGATCCCGCCAGCATTGGTATTGCATTTCTTTCCTGAGACTTGTAGTTCCACCACTACATAGCACCTGAATCCAATTCATAACCATGAAAATGTAGTTCCCAAGGATTTAATCCATTCTCAGCAAAGGCTGCCTTGGAGAACTACAAGTACCTACATGCCCTGCTAGCCTTGTTTCTTGTCTTTGCATAATATAGTCATTCAATGGCTATTTTTATTATCATGCTGAGACTTGTAGTTCCCCCAGAGCCTGAGCACCTTACCTCTCTAATCGATTTTGCAGAACGCACGCATACACATCCAAATTCTTATTCCTCTTTATTTCTTTATATCGTGACCCACAGAAATCAAGCAGAAGTCTCTCTGCCGACGTCCAATCAGATTCTGTGTTTCGGCTCTTAGGGATAACATAAGGTTGAATCAGGTTTATCTGATATCGATAATTCTGTGCAAAGTATATCAATCCACAGCAACCGACTTGTCAATTAGGAAATGATTCTGATTGGTCGCAGCCTTTTACAAATAAACCCAACATACGTAATGCAATATTACACCTGCGGACCGCCGTGTGTATAAACTGACCCTTGTTACCTATCCCATTGGGGAAGGGGAGGGGGGTCGCAATGCGTGAACTCAATTCCTAAATTTTTCACTTTTCACTTCCATATTACTATACATCAGTTTTACACTTTAACCCTTTAACATTAATTTTACCCTTTAACATTCATTTTTCACTTTACTCCTTTGATATTAATTTAACACTTTAACCCTTTATTGCCCCCTCCCCCCTAAAAAAATCAATATGCATTAAATCCTTGAATATCAGAAAAATCAAAAATATTCCAACCCCCAGAATTTTTTAGGAAAAAAAATGTAATTTTAATTGAGAATTTCCCTAATCAGCTGACCCCCCCATAAAATAAAAGTCCATATCTTTAATAAAAGGAATAACTTTTCATCTCAGCTTACCTGCGTGTCGGTGTTTTTCCAAAGCTTGCCTTAAGTTTCCCATTGCTGGAATAAAGTAATCGCCAGTTTTGCCCGTCCACCTGCGTTCTATCCGCTTATTGCCGCCGAAAGCCTTTCATCCCCAAGCTCGCCGGTTGCTGAATGATCCTTTTTTTTTAAGTCTAGCGGGCTGCTTTATAATCCAGTCCCATAGTCTGAAGTGTTTGCCTCTCAGGAAACAAAAGCAGCTTTTACATTGTCTGTGGTCACAGGAGTGTGGCAGGCACAGCAACAAGCTCACTCCTTTCTTTTCCAAGGCTTTTTTTTTTTTTTTTGGCAAGCGCACTCCCCTAAGAGCTCCGATAGGATTTCATGCGCCTCCCCGCAGCTGTACAGGTGCAAAGCTCCTCTGCTGATATCCCACAGCTTACTGCTTCCCTAGCAGTGCCTAATATAGGTGTCAGCTCCCTGTGTGATGTGAATATTAAATATCTCTTATCCCCCCACCCTTCCCCTAACACATCACGCATGCATGCATTGCAACCGTGCCTGGCGCAGGTATTGCCCCATCTGTCCGCTGTAAAGCCAAGAGGCAGACTGATACAGAGCTGGGAAGGTGTAATATGGATTTCTATGTCAGAGATGGGAGGGGTGGTAATACCATACAGACCTGGGGGGGGGGGGACTACTAAAGGTACGGCTTGGTCCAACATTAGATTGTAAGCTCTTCAGGGCAGGATCCTCACCTCCTGTGTCACTGTCTGTATCTGTCTGTCATTTGCAACCTCCATTTAATGTACAGCACTGCGTAAAATGTTGGCGCTATATAAATACTCTTTATTAATAAAGATACTGGGACCTGGCAAAGGCCAGAGTGCTAACCCCTGAGCCACCATGCTGCCCTTAGTAGTACTAAGCTTTTCAATGCAGCGTTCTCATTTAGAGCTTTTAAACAAATTTGGGTGATATTGGGAATGTTTCACCTACTTCCAAGTTGTAAGGCCCTGGTCAGCACCAGTACTCATCAGCCAGCAGTCCCCAATCTAAAGCATGCTCTTCTCTTATAGCAAACCTCTGCTCAGTCCCCAATCCAAAGCATGCTCTTCTCTTATAGCAAACCTCTGCTCAGCTTTGGGAGACTGGTTGCTTTTCCCAGCAGATGGTTGCCCCCAGTGCAAGGGATTGTGACTGGAGAAGGGCTGGCAGAGGACCAGGCAGTACTAAGATTCCAACAGAGATAAGTTTGGAATACAGAGCAGAGGTCATACACAGGTAATCAGTCCACCAGACTATCTATCTATCTATCTATCTATCTATCTATCTATCTATCTATCTATCTATCTATCTATCTATCTATCTATCCTTCTATCTATCTATCCATCTATCTATCTATCTATCTATCTATCTATCTATCTATCCTTCTATCTATCTATCCATCTATCTATCTATCCATCCATCTATGTATCTATCTACCCATCCATCCCTCTCTCTCTCTCTCTCTCTATCTATCTATCCTTCCATCCACCAATCCTTCTATCCATCCCTCTCTCTCTCTCTCTCTCTCTCTCTCTATCCTTCCATCCACCAATCCTTCTATCCATCTCTCTCTCTCTCTCTCTCTCTCTCTCTCTCTCTCTCTCTCTCTCTCTTTTCTGTGGCATACTATCTTTTTTTCTACTTATCATTCCCTGTGCTGCCTATCCATCCATCCATCTATCCTCCCATCCACCAAAAAAAAATCCGAAACTAACTGCAAACTCCTAAACAATAGATAAGAATCCCTTATCTTAGCTGTTGCATTACACCCCTCTGACGAGAAGGTGGCCATGGAGAGCCAATGTTGGCTGCACTGGTTCCTTTAAATTCCCAGTTCCTTTGGACACTTTTTGAGTTTCTTGTATCCAGTGTATAGGGAAAGGGTAAGCAGGGTGTCCTTGGGGTAAGTGCAGCCTCTGTCTTCTGTTTACATATACAAGCATGTCATGTTTGCTTGGTAGATTAAAATGGATTTCTAAAACTCCAGGGAACATTGTGTAAATTCTTCCATATAGCCCATTGACCGAAGAACTTCTTAGTGTTCGCAGCAGCTTCTGACCTGCAGGAAGCCTCCATTCTGCCTGATTGCAAGTCTTAGGCAGGATTGCCTGCTGGCCTTAAAGCCTTATTAACATTACTTATAGATGACAACTTCGGCAGCAATAGCGCACACATCCTCATGTGTATTTAGAGTTATGAAATATTGATTACACTTTACATACTTCTTGCTCAAAATCTATAAATAATAACTTTGGTCATTTATCATAAATAAGGATGGTTATAGAAACTTGATTTTTGAAGATGATCTGATCCTCCAAAAAACAAAAAGTTCCATTTAAAGGATAAAAAAAAGTTTAAAATGATGTTGTGTAATTCTGCTCTCTGTGTCCGGTCAATCAAATCCCTTCCACGCCGGAAGCCATAAAATAATGACTTTTATAGACAATACAGAGTATAGGAAAGAGTCAGATGAAAGCAGAGGTACAGTCAGCTGGGTTTGTCCCTTTTGACCCTGGATAATCACATGATCAGGCTTCTGGAATAATACCAATTAACCAGATTTTGTATCTTTGATACAACTTTGTACCGGATTGTCCCGATGTTTGGATGATGGATAGTTGTTATTGTTCTGCTCATGACATCATACAAGACTTTAAGCAGACTCACAGCCCAATGCACATGTGTGCATTAGACCTCAAGCACGGCTATGCTCATGTACGAACCCACACACAAGGTCAATGTGCTCTTATATAAGGGCCATTTAAGTCTCTCCAGTTCCAGGTGCAGGTTGCTGAATCCTCAGCATGTTACCCAATACTCTGCCCAATAAATTTATGGATACACCTTGACTTGATCCTGACTTCGATACTCACCTGCCCCCTGTCCTGTCCCTGTGCCATCTTGACCACAAATCTTGCCAGTCTCCGGCCCTGACCTAAGCCTGTCTTTAACTTGATTATTGCCTACTGGCTGCCCTGACTTTGGACTGCCCTGACACGATTCTTGCCAGCTGCCTTCCCCGATCTTAGATTGTTAACCACCCTGCTTCCATTCAGCTGTCCACCTTGACCTCACCCTAGCTGCTTCTATGCCTTCTAGTAAGATCCAGGCTCCTTTGTACCCGTTAGCTGGCTGTCTCTACACCGAAGCTGTCCGATTCCACCCATCCCTGGTGAGGAGGCCATGACTTGGTGAGATCTTTGCAGCAAAGCAATCTGGGGGCCACTAGGGTTACTGGCCCATCACCCCTTGTGAGGAGCTCTGGTGAAGACCAGAAGGCACTGAAATTCTGTGCCCCAGGTAATCCCATGTCACCTGCCAGGGATGGAAACCTTGACCTTAGATTTGTACTGTGTGGGCCCTTGATGCCAACTTTTAGCAGGAAAACAAAAATACGTCTTATTTTTGTGCAGTTACCTTGACTACAAATATAAGGAGCTAATTTAATTTAGTTGTGTTTTTATATGCAGAACAAAGGAACAGATACACTTTAATGCCTCTTCCCTTCCAGAGTACATTCCAACCTTTATGCTAGACATATTACTATTAGATGCTCAATCTGGCAAAGCAATAATATTTCCCCGATTGAAAATAATTCAGGAATATCAATTGTTTTACCGCCGTGCACCACACATCTGAGTGCACAATTGATCAGCACAACACCGCCGCTAGTTTTGTTACGGCTCAATGAGGCCGATGGCCACCCGCTCCTAAACAGCCAAAACAACGACCTCTTCAGGTCAATGTTCATCAATCGAGAAAAGCATTAATTGTTAAGTGCCCATTAACACTGAGGAAGGGTGCGTGAAACTGCACAAATTACTAGGTGCCATTCCATGCCACCCAAATGCCTAATGACAGAGCACAGTATCGTGGTCTATTAGGAAATAGAGTCTGGTGCTTTTTTTTAGAAACTACTTTTTTTATAGTTATATATTAATATGGTTTTATTCTTTACTAATATTATCATTATGTATCCTTATCATGCCCAGCAGCTGGCAGTAAGAAGCCAGCACTGCATTTTGGTTTTAATGTTGATTTTACAAACATACCAAGGGAAATGACTGAGGAAATTTTCAACCAGCACGTGTATGAACCCAGGAACGTTAAGGATGGTGGAAGATCCTCATATTGGGCACACCGGGTGTACCGACCCAGGAATTCAGCAAAAAGGATGGAGGGAGCCCCTCATAATGGGCACATCAGGTGTTTAGGAACTTGATCAGGAATTTAGAAAAAGGAATAAAAGGAACCTCTTATATTGGGAACTAAGCTCAAGCCCAGAAATTCATCAGGTATACAGATATGGGAAATCCACAAAAGGATAGCGGGACCCCCTCATAATGGCCACAGCAGGTGTTTTGGCCCAGAAATTCAGCAAAGAGATGGAGGGAAACCTTCATAATGGGCACAGCAGGTCTACATGTCCAGGAACTCAGCACAGGGATGGAGGAAACCACTCATAATGGGCACAACAGGTAGACATATCCAGGAACTCAACAAACGGACAAAGGGAACCCCTAATAATAGGCACAGCAGACTTAAAGTCCCAGGAAGTCATCAAAGCGATTGAATGAACCCCTCATAGTGGAAACAGTAGGTGTAAAAACCCAGGAACTCAGCAAAGGGATGGGCACAACAGGTATACATTCCCAGGAACCCAACAAACGGATAAGGGGAACCCCCCATTATAGGCACAGTAGGTGTAAAGACCAAGAAACTCAGCAAAGGGATGGAGGAAACCCTTTATAAATAGAAGAACAGGTGTAAAGACCCCGGATCCCACCTAGGGGATGAAATGAAACCCTTATAATGGACACAACAGGTGTAAAGACTCAGCACAGGGATAATGGGAACCCCCTATAATGGCAGACCTCTGAGTTCCCACCAACTACCAAATACTGAAGTACAAGTTTGGGCAAACTGATCGTCTAACTTACTGAAATGTGAATATTCTTCTTTTCTTAAGTGTTCTGTAAGGTGATAAATATTTAACAGATCAGACAGCGCTATTCTCAGAGTGCAGCTAATGGGATTTTTTGAGAGCTGCAAATAAAGTGATAAAATGCAAGATTACTAAACAGCTGAACCATGACTCCTAATTTTCCTTCATTAGGTCAATTCATAGTGCTCATTGTGCTGCTGAGATTTCAGCTTGGCCACAAAGAGGAAAATGTATCTTGGTGCAGGAGATGACGAAAGTATTTTATCATTAACATTGGCTAATATGATGGATTTTTGTTTTACCGTACATGGAAAGGAATAGCAGCAACAAATCAAATCTTTTCTTAGTTTCTCTAAATTGCTAAAAGCTGCATTTTAATTGGCTGGTGTTATTATATTTTTTTTTATTTACAAATAGCAAAAGGGTTGACTTGAAAGCATATTTAAATATTTAAATAACATGCCATCTGGAGCGCCATCTTGTGGCTGTCCGCTTCTCCAATAAGCTTTTTTGCTAAACATCTACTGAGATACAATTAGTTACATGATTAGCCACCTAGAGCTGTGTTTGGTGGAATGCTATAGACTCAAAGTGACTCACATTAGCATAAGGGGAGCAGAAAAGCAGTTCAATGTAAAACATTTGTGTGGGAAGATTTATCTTAACTGAGCCAAACATTTATGATTGTTGTGAACTGTTTTGATCTCAGTGCTCAAATCCTATTTATTTCCATGGTCACCAGTTTTTATATGGAGTTTGCAAAAGCAGCTGCTAGTGCACATGGCTCAGTCAAAGCAAACAATCCTATCGAGAAAATAATAAAAAATGATCGGCAAAATTAGGAAACTGTCATCACGTTTCATCAAGACGTCGAGCCTTATGGCACAGGGATCCCACTGTGATTGGTCAGCCTTGGGCTCAGAAGCCCTATATATATTTAATATATACTGATCAGCCTAAACATGGCACCCACTGACAAGTGAAGTGATCACATTGATGATCTGGTTACAATGGCACCTGTGGAGGGCTTCTGATATATTAGGCAGTGGGTGACGGGTTGAAAAAAGTAATGGGCACCTGTAAAGCCTCGTACACACATCAGATGATTGATGAACACAATGGAAAGCTGGTGTGGGTACAGCAGACCCCTAACGTTGTTCATCAGTCCACCCTGACATACTGATGAACCACTGGTCAGGAATGGCCATAAGAAAGCACAGTGGCTCATCTTCAGTCCTTCCTTCCCCATAGAACAGAAGAACGCTCGTTAGTTCATCTGTCACTGGATCATAAATGATCGTTTCCAGTAAGAGTAATCTGATGTCTGTAGAGGGCAAAAGAATCTGAGTGACTTTGACAAGGGGCTATTTGAGATGACTGGGTCAAAACATCTCCAAAATCGCAGATCTTTGGGTTGTTCTCGGTATGTGGGGGTTAGTACTTACCAAACATGGTCCAAAGAGGGACAATTGGTGAACCATTGACCAGGTCATGGTATTGATTCTGATGGAGAAAGCTATCTTGTCTGCTCTGATCCCACAGAAGAATGTATGCTGGCCATGAAAAAAAGTCGTCGGACTACACACAGTCGGGGGCAGTTTTAGACAAAATGGGTCCCTTGGTATATATTCAAATGGGAGCCCAAAATTCACAGTATCATTGCTTCCCGGACCTACTGCCATTTGGAACCCCTGAAGAAAGTGGGGCCTCTGGGTAATTGCCCAACTTTCTGTACCCTAGACCCGAACCTGGTGCAGGTATGCTGCATAGCCAGAGACCACTAAGAGTGCCCATGCTGACCACTGACCACCAAGTTCCTACAATGGACATCAGAACTGGACCATGGCGCAGTATAAGAAGGTGGCCTGGTCCAATTAATCACTTGCTACATCATATGGATGGCCAGGTGTGTGCGTAATTTACCTGGGGAAGAGATGGCAGCTGGGTGCACTACGGGAAAAAGGTCGCCCAGCAGAGGCAGTGTGACTGACGTCTTGGTGCCAGATACCACCCGGCACCTTCTTGGCAATACATATTTCAGACACTTTGATAAATGAGGAGCCTTCGGCAAGTCCAGGCAACGGTTAAGCTCTCGGCGTGTTTATCTGATAGGAGGGAAGGAGTTAATGATTAAAGCCATCTTTTGTACGTAAAACCTGAAAAATCCATTCTTTGGCAGCTCCAAATATTGAACTTCAGGCTGAGCAAACGTGACCTCCCTTTGTCCGCCAAACTAAACTGACAATGACGTCACAATGATTCTCTCGATGCCAAACTGCTCCGGGTCAAAGAGTGACCCCGTGATTTGTCTTTTCTAATTCCAGGAGCCACTAATGGAGAGTCAATGAAATCTCTGATTCATCGAACTGGGCAATGAAGCTTGGTATATTGTCACAGTCCATTGCTACATGCTGAGCTATGGGACTTTTAGAAAGAGTGTAAGCAAAGTACAATCATTCACAGCAAAGATCACTTCTGATTGGTTCATATAAGTTGTTGTACATTGATTAATACATTGCTCATTACAGAAATTTCTAAACCTAATCATCAAAATCCCATAAATGATTCAAATTGCTTGCAATCTGCAGCATTTATTAAAAGTGACCTGGTGATCTCTCCATGATAGTCCTTGTTCAATTACTTCCTGTTATGGGGTGACAACCATTACATTTTGTGCTCCTGAGTTGTAACCATATCACACATGCCCCTTAATGGAGACTAAGGCCATACTGACAAACTTTAGTCATGGGTCTGATTTATTAAAGCTCTCCAAGAATGGAAAAGATAGACTATCATGGGAGAACCTGGGTGACTTGACAAACCTGAAATGGATCTGGTCCAGAATTGAAAAGGTTTAGCAAATTATTTTTGGAAAATCGATTTCAGGTTTGCTGGATCACCCCAGTTCTCTCATAAGATTTAATAAATCAGGCCCATTGTGCAGGCATGGGTCACTAACAGGATGCCAGTCTGGGGCTGATTGCAGCTGTTGCTGGAACAACAGTGACAGGAAGTGATGCTGCAAGAGATCATCAGGGATAAAAGGATGAAAAAATGTCAAAGTAGTGTTTATGGGAGAAAATGATCACCAACGTGTTCAGAATTGGCCGGATAACATATAATTGATTAATAGAAATGAATGCATATTCACTTTATTTACTAAGATCAATGAACATTACTTTTGTAAAGTGAATGGTCTCTTTTCTTTTAAAAAATCAATTCTAATTTGTGTATATGATATAAGAATGTGCAAAACTTGGCTTTCCCCTGCATCCTAGCCTACATGAACGGGCTGTGATTGCCATATCTACCACTAGGTGGAGCTGTTAAGTATAAGATCTAAAGCCCCCAATGGGAGAAGACCTTATTGAAAAGGGATGCTGAGGATGCCAAATTTTTTCACAAACTTTTCCTTCATTTATGTGGCAGAAAGAAAATTATTTGGCTTACTCCAGATTTGAGATAATAGTACCCCATACAACCAGTACAAGATATTGGCCTGTATTTAAATCAGGGTCATGAACATTGTCTTCTTAGCTGAAAATAGAGTTCTAATCTAAAGCAAAGATTTATTTTGTTTTCCCAAATGTTGTTAACATCGGCTAAAATAATCTTGACAAACAAAAACAAGCAAATTACTTGCCAGCTCTGTTAGAAACACAACCCCTTGACTTCAATTATGTCCATTTTTTAATCCTCGGAACATTTTCTTTTTCCCAGCAGAGCGAGAAGAAAAGCAATATTTGAGTACCGCCAAGTGGCACGGCTCTCCGGATATGAATTATGGGAATGCGCAGAAAGAACAAACTTTGCGCTCGTTCTGCAGGAACGGCTGAAACTTGTCGGCACGCCATGTCACACAATGCCATTTCCAAGCAGCTCAGAAATATCTCCCCAAACAAAGGAAGCGAGCGTGAGCGCTAAATGCGTTCATAATTACATCAACTTAATTGTATTTAATTTGAAAATGCACACAAGAGACCTTGATGAATGTTCCACAAAAAAAGATATTTCTAAGTGCTTGTTTTTACGCAGAAAGAAAAAATTCTGATGGCAGATAACAGTGATGCAGCGTGCGGTTTCTATTTTAAGCAACCTTTGAATATTTTTAGATGTACATGTGATTTAACTCAATGAATATAAACTTATCAGTGCAACTTAATATTATAAATCTTTTCTGTAACTTTATAAGTATGTAGGGCCAGCAGAATTTGTTTATTACATAGGCAGGCTGTGCTTCCTGCTTCAATATCCTGCACAATGATTGTGCCTTACTGGTCCCTTATAGCTTCCCATTGGTCAGGTCTGGGTGAAGTCAATGGTTATGGTTCTATTAAATTTTGCCTAATAACAGAATCAACCTATCAAAGGAAAAAGAAAAAAAATACTGCTTACCTTTATTTTCGAAGCGCCCTCAATACATCTAGTAGGTCACGCGTCTTCTGAGATTCACATGTTTTAAGTTTAGAATGTTTTTTAGTTATGACAAAGGATTCCTAGAGCACTGTGAGTTAGCTTTAGCTGAAGAGAACAGTCAAACTGAATCCTTGGATGGAGGTCATTGCAATTCTATTACTTTTGTGTCATTATAGGATTTTAAGGGTGCTGGGGAAGGGGAGTGGACAGGCTAAGAATATCTTTTTTCATCACCACATGGGTGATCCCAGCCATAGGCCCCTAGTTTTCTAAGTTCACTTGCATTCCTCCCTTTCATTATCATCAATTTGCAAAGGAGACAGGGCTCTGTCTGGATGGGAGAAGATCACTCAATGTGTTGATAGTCACATTTTAAGTTTAGAAGTTTTTATTTTATGTTTTATTTATATGTGCTCTAATTTACTGTATTTACACACATGACAAAGGATTCCTAGAGCCCCATGAGTTAGCTGATGAGAACTTCCCAAATATTACCTTGGAAGGAGGTGGATAGGGGTAAGTCACTCCCATGATTGTATTACTCTTGTGTGAGCTTGAGCTATCAAGCTATGTAAACATCTGCAAACATGTAAAAACTTTTTGCTTGGATAGAAGTCTACCTATTACATTTATGAGGTCTTTGTATTAGGAAACATTTGAAAAGAAAAGGCATTGCTATTCCTAAAAGGGGCTCTCGATTGGTTCCCCCTACCTGATAGCTGCTGGCCTTTCAATGTAATTACCTAGAGATGCCTGCACATATCTGGAAAAGATTTCAATCCACGGACATGAAAGTTAATAGAAATGAATAGCTGTTTGGATGTGATGCATAAGCTTTAGCCAAAATATCAGCATATGCTTTGGGACATTCCATGGTGGTTTGATTTTGGTTGCCATTCTCAACCAGGGTTTTGTTGAATCATAATGGTCCTTCCAAGGTGGCAAGGGGTACCTAGAGCTGTACCTGAACATTCTTCTTTCTGATGCAGTGACTGCATAGCGCCAGATATAACTCCACATAGAAGATCCACATGGATGACACCAACAATATTTTACGCTGTCTATAAAAGTGATATTCTGATCACCACCATAAGGAGACATTCTTCATGCTGACCATCAATTTAAAGGGGAAATGACCCTAGATGATTTTTAGCAAGGGTTCCCGAGACCTGACATTTGTTTTAAAGGTCCCACTAAAAGTTGACATGTGTATTAAAGTTGGAGTATGTTCCAGACCTTTATTACAACAGGAGAAACTGTCTAGATAAGAAGTAAAACATCTTCATCATTAGAGAACAAGGACACAGTTGAATATGACAATCTACTACCATCTAAAAGAAAAAGTATAAACAACTCTTATTCTGGAAATAAAATGTGTGACATTGTTAAAAAAAAGTACAATTTAGTGTCTTGCAAGTGGTACATTTTAATGGTACACCTGCTTTGCATTAACAAGGAGATTGTCAGTAATCAGTGATAATGGAACAAGTATGCCAAGTACACAATCTCACAATCATCAAATTCCTCCTAGGGACTTCACAGAGATATAAAATCACTGGAAACAAGAATGAAGTGAGGAAGGCAGTAACACTAACTGATTCCACAATGATGGAAGTTTTTTTTTTGTGATAAACTAAAAGTTAAGGAAGATTTAACCATTAAACAATTCTAGACCTTTGTAAACCTTGAATCTGCTGCCACATGATGTCCTTTCACGTTAAATGGGCATGGAGACTGTGGTTATTGGGGCAGCCTTGGATCTGAGGGAACACCTCCACTTGTTATGGATGGTTGGCGTTGGTTCAATATTAACGAGCATCCAGAGAACCTACTCAAGAAGAGTCAATATTTTTGGAAAACTGTGCATGGTAACTAGCAGCCTGGTCTCTATACCCATTCCACTCAACACACCATTCCTCGATAAGTATTACAAACACCAAGGTCACACTTCCTATAGACTCCATGGATTTCTTTTCTCTGTTTATGTGATAGAACCCATGTATAATATTTTGGGGCTACACTCTTGCCCACTCTATTCGTTTTTGCTTGTAGTTGCCTCCACTTCTTAGTATGGGTGTAAGTCTACAACTCATCCCAAAGGTGTTTGGTAGGGTTTAAGTCAGGGCTTTGTGAAGGTCAGTTGAGTTCCTCTAGATCAGTGTTTCTCAAGCAGGGTTCTTTGGAACCCCGGGGTTCCTCCAAAGGTTGCTAGGGGTTCCTTCAGCAATGAGCAGTAACTCTCAGGTAAGTTTAACAGATACCAATGATCTTTTTGGTCACCCATCTGTATGGGTGGCATTCTTCAGCAATGTAAGAGACATTTTTCCATCTGGTCACCACACTAACAAAATGTAATCTGTAGATATATCAAATCCATCAAACCATGTATTTACGGAGCTGCCCCTAACTTTTCCAGTACCCTATAATCACCCATTTATGATCCTGACGAATATCCACTGTTGGGTCAATAAACCATCACTAAAACTTTCCTGGAAAATCTCATACTCTATTCATTTATATAGAAATGTTTTTTTATTTTACATCCAGACTACAAATGGCCTCCACCAATAAACTTGGATCTGGAAGGAGCATGAACATGTCAGTATAATAATTTACAGGTGCTGGGGACTTAGGAGTAATAGGTCAGTTTAGGGATATACTTTTCATCCTATATTCACTTTGCTACTAAATTAATTTTTTTGTTGGATGAAATTTTTAATATTGTGGATCAGCCTTTCTTAAACCTGTTACTGATGAGGAGCCCTTGAAAAACTTTAGTTTGATGAAGTTTTTGGAAGTCATCGGGTAAAGAAAGCTCTTAAATTAGTAGCCTGTGAAAAGAACACCCCCTACAGTAGTGGCTAGAATGACACCTAAAAACATCATTAGAGTCATGCAGTTGGTACCACCAAATGGCAATGGCACCAGAACTATGGCCACACCATCAAATAGGAAGTCCATCAGCTACAGTTGGGGGAACCCCTAGCAAGCTCCGATGGAACCCTGGTTGACATTGGCTTGTGTGGAGTAATATTGTATTTACATGTGTAAAGGGTATTACATAGTATTTTAGTGTATTAGAAATTTATACATCAGCGAAAACATTGACAACTAAAAAGGAAACAGAAGAAAAATGTCCATTTGGTTCCAAAAGAATGAAATTCCCTCTACTCTAAATAAGAGGCAGTCAAGAACTACATTATGTTTGAGTACAGCCCATTATATCGTAATATAAAACTAAGACTTGCTACTAAGGAAAGCAATATGGTGTCTATTGCACTGACACTCACAAAAGCTGCAGTTCATTTTCATCTCACCATGATGTCATACCAGCTGCGTAGAATAATGCCAAGCTACTGCGCCAAGCTTGTGAGAGTGCCAGGAACAAGCTTTGAGTGCTCCCATATTGGCACTTGCATTTACCAAACCTAGACCTCGCTTTAGGCAATCTGCAATTAATATGTTGGAGCTGTCAGAATATGTGTTTTCTGGAGCAGTTTAATGTTCTATTGCTTTGTCTTTTTTTCTTACACACTGCACTTATAGTGCCTCCTAGGGGCTGATGAAACAAATACATGAAATAGAAACAAATACATGAAATAGAAGCAAAAACTTTAAAGCCCAAAGAAACCTTTAGTCTGAATCAGCTAAATACATTTCAGGTATACCATGTAAATATTGAGCAAATCAGGGTTGTGGTTTGGATTTGGGTCTATTACAAGACTAACATTCATTTGGGTTCTATAAGAACTGAATTAACTTGATTTTAAAGCCAACGTAGTGTGCACTGGGGTTCCAATTGACTGCTGGCTGTCATTGGCACCAGTCCCCTTGTTCCAAAAGGTAAAGTCCACATGGATCTTGAAGGATGTTGATTATAGAAATGAAGTGTAACGTCCCTGGGATTGAAAGGTTGGGTTTCAATGAATTGTCTGGAATGAAGAAGTATTAGAGATAGACACGGTAAGACATGGCTGCATGGTACCATAAAGAGCACCATTTATGGAAATATTGACCTTGTCAGCTTTTTGAGTAGGTTGTTAGAATGAACCAAGCAAAACTTCAATTGAAGTGGAATAACATTTACAATATTTTCTTCATATTTAATGACATGCAAAATTTTGGTAAATGCTACCATCTTTGGAAATGGGGGGTAGTGGATTTCATAGATGTGTTGTGGAGGAACATCCGATTCTGAAAAGTAATTATCAGGTCCTGGTTTGAAGGTATCTGTCAAGGGAAATAATTGGAAATGGGGTCGACATAGGGAGGTGCAAGGTGTGCCACTTCACAGGGGCCCCAAAGCCTTCTAAGCCAACAGGGGCACCTACAACGTAACCAAGTAAGTTTGGGGGGTAGGCCCCAAAGCGTTTTGCACAGGGGACGACTGTTGGCTATGCCCACCACTGGTTGGACATGATACATTTTTTTATTGTCAATTTACATACGGTGGAGAATCAATCACTGCCATAAAAACACATGGAACTGAAAGAGTCTACACCAGAGAACGTATGGTTAACATCAGATAAAAAAACCCACAAGTTGATGCTTAAAAGGCAGAAACAACCACTATAAAGCTCTACACATCAATGTATTCATCTGTCCAGAGTAGTAACTATCGTGACCAATCAAACTTCATTTTGTACAGTTCTGGTCTGTTCATTGAATAATCCTAAATATGTTTTGTCCCTCCACTATAGATCACCAAGACACAAATGAAAGATTGTGTATGCCTGACCTTCATGGATCAATAATGTATATGCTGTTGAAATTACTTTCCATCGCTCGCGTAAAAACCTGTTCCAGTTTAAAAAAATAAAGGTGAATGAAATGAAAGATGGAAATAGAAAGTGTGTTTTCTCTATTACTATGCATTCTTTGTTATGGCTGTGTAACTGGTTTTGTTGTAGGGAAAAAAAGATATGGAAATTGTTTCAGTTGGAATGAGCAAATCGATTGGCAACAGATGAGATTTACACAGAGATTGGTGGATAATGGTGGTGGATAAGCGATCCATGGTTCCACAAATTGCAGCAATTTTGAAGCATGTGTGAATTAGCTATCACATTGTTAGGGCTCCCAACTAGGAGGACCATGTAGTATAAAACACGACTTGTGAATTATTGCCTTTAACAAAAGAGTCACTTCTAGCTGGCAGCATGGTGGCTTTGGCATCCAACATCAGGGGGTCTGTTTATAAGGTAGTGAATCTTATATTCATTGAATCATTTCATGGTATAGAATCAATTACTTCCATTGAAATACATGGAACTAGAAATTTCCCCACCAGAGGTTCTCCGCTAGAGAATTTTAGATTCCAGAAGTGGAAGTTTCAAATTCTAACGCGTTTCGTCATTAGGCTTCTTCGGAAGATAATGAGATATAAAGTCATCGCTGCAGTTCTGGATTATTTTGTACTCTTCGTTTGTCAATTTCAATCTAGCAGATGAAGTCTCGTCTTCTGAATGTCCCGAGCAATCACTGCAAAGGTTGGCAGACCAGCGTTGGTTATCCACATGCACGTGATGCAGCTGCAAGAGGAACTGAGGCCTGCAATAGAAGGGCTTCCATTGCTTGCTTGAATAAAGTTGACAGATGAGGAGTCCAAAATAATCCAGAACTTCAGCAATGACATAATATCTTGATGTCCTCCAAAGAAGCCTAATGGCGAAACTCGTCAGGATTAGAGACTCATAAACATAATTAGCGTGCTATATTTACTTTGATAGTTGAAACCTGTATAGATTTTGTGCAACATTAAAAAAATAAATCTCTGCTTTTTGCCAAATTTTCCTAAAACCAAGGTAATTCTTGTTTTCAATTTTCTAGGAGTTGGCTATACCACAAACCTAATTTTTTAGTAGAAGGGACATATCTGACTGTAAATTTCAACTCAGAAAACCCCTATTCACAGTTTCAAATCTATTGGTGCCAATTGGTCCCTTTCCCTTGCTACGACTTCAAAATCTCAATGCCAAAAAATCACTGACTTAACCTTATATTCTCCTTTCTTTATTACATAAGAATCGGGCATGTGTCTTTTAGCAGAGACCGTGAAGTGTCAGAAAAATATATTCGTGACTTGCTAGCACTCATTGCTATGGTAATTACATTCCTTACCGCTGATCTGTCAAAGACATCAATAGGAGCTTTAGATCTTCAGAAGAGACTGGAGCTGGGCCAGCACACTTTAGAGCAGAATCCGAGCCCGAGACCTTTAATCCTTCCTCAATTATCCAGGTGTGTTGTTTACAGAGATGCCAATTATACATACTTAAAGGGATTCTATATTGGTTTTGAAAAGCTTTTAGATACAGATGTAAACAAGATCAGCTTGTTCTAAAAATCTTCTCGGCATGTGTTCGAGTTTTAAAACAAATTATTTTTCCCAGATATAGTTTGTAAAAAAAACATATATATACTGTTACTCATTTCACATTCCAGCTTAGTAGTGCTGCACAGTGAATTTGCAACCTCTTGGGTGGGAGATGAGAATACACTGCCTGTTGTTAAGAGAGCCAAATAAAAGTTGAACCTACATGTCTGAGTTTAATGTACTGCCATGAGTATAAGGAACAGCAACGATCTAAAGATGTGAAAGCCTCATCAACAATATTTTCACAGGGAAACCTCTACTTTCTACACTTTTATCAAGCAGGGTTTGGTGGAACATTAGGATTCCTCAAAGGTTTGTTGGTGGTTCTTTAAGCTGTGGCTGATTGACCTTTTATCGGATGGTGCCTTCATAACTCGTGGCCAACACCACTTGGTAGAGCCAACAATGATACACCAATGATTTTTGGTGGAACATTAGAGTTCCTCAAATGTTTTATTACACGTAGTTCCTTGAACGATGGCTGAAAAACCAACAATGTTACACTAATAGATTTTGGTGAAACATTACGGTTCCTCAAAGGTTTTCTAGCAGTTATTTGAACATTGTTGGCGTTCCAGAAGGGTTTTACTAGCAGTTCCTTGAACAATGTCTGATTGACCTTCTATCTGATGGTGTCTTCATAATTTGGTGGCCAACGCCACTTAGAAGAGCCAACAAGGGGCCCAACGTGTACCAAAAAAATACCCCCAACCCCAGTGGTCACCAACCTTTTCAGACCCACGGACCCCTAAATTTATTGGCTCCGAACCTCGCATGCACGGGGAGCCGTGTGTCACTCAGATGAGACAAAGAAATTTCCCCCATAGTAATGGCATGATGCCAGAACCTCCCCACTCCCTGTGTGTCTGAGACACAACCTGCTCACCTCCCTGAGCCTGTGATGTCTAATTGAGCTTCTATTTGATGGTGCCTTAATAATTTAGAGGCCAACACCACATAGAAAAAAACAACAAGGTTACACCAATGATTTTGGAGGGGCATTAGGGTTCCAGAAGGGTTTTACTAGCAGTTCCTTGAACAATGTCTGATTGAGCTTCTATCTGATGGTGTCTTCATGTTTTGGTGGCCAACACCACTTTGAAGAGCTAACAATCTTACGTTAACAATTTGTGTTGAAACATTAGGGTTCCTCAAGGGTTTGCTACAGATTCCTTGAACTGTGGCTGACTGACCTTTTGTGGTCAGTCTGGTGGTGCCTTCATAGTTTGGTCACCAATGCCACTTGGAAAAGCCAACAGCATTCTACCAATGAAATTTCTGACTTTCTCTAATTGAGGACTAAAGTTAAGTGACTTATTATCCACTCACCATCAACGAAAGAGACATTCTTCATATTGACTAGTTGATCTTACCAGTTAAACAATTTCTGTCCCAGAAGGACAATGTGCATTTGCAATTCTGTATTCATTATCTGTCAGGCCTGTTCTCCTTTAAACACTCCGTTTCTCTTTATTTCCGCTCCTCAAAATATCTCCATATTTCCATTACAAACAAGGCTGTTATTTTGTAGATCTTTTGTAGATCACAGAGGATAATTATCAAAGTCACAAGAACCTACAGCAAGAATGCAGGATTTCTTTCATGATCAACAGATACATTCTGTAATTTCTGAAGCGTGCATAAAATGCATGGGCAAATGAAAAACAAATGCAGTCACCAAATCTGGTACTGGCAAACTGCAACATATTACATTATGGTGTTACGGTCAAAATCAGAAACTCATCTGTGAGCACAAACATCACAAATACAGTTAATGTTTTATATTTAGACACAAAAAAATCATCTTTTCATGACATATGTATATACGTACAAATGACATAATGTACGCCACCAGTCACTTTGATCCTAAGTGGGACAGGTCTCCTTGGAGATAGAGGATTTGCAAACTTAGTGTTTTCATATGTTTTGACGCCGTTCCCTTTGAAGAAGCATAAAGAATTCAGGTAAATAAATTAATAAACAGATTCAAATTGCCTTGAAAACTGAACAAGCTCCATTTACCCATGTCATCTATTCCAGCCTGACCTAATACAGATAGGCGCTAGCAACAAAATTGCTTGAGCGTTTATTGTGCGCGATCACTCATCCAGTTTGCTTTCCAGCCGCCATAAATTGTCAGTGTCAGACGCACTGCTGGGTGACGTGAGATAAGCCTGGCGCGGGCCGATAGACAAGAAAAACGCGCTATATGCTTACATAGTGTCGGGGAATGGCTGGATTTATTAATTTATTCAACAGTAAATATCAGACAACAAACGTTAATTAAAGACAATGATTATTGGATTTCTAGGAAAACACCAATAAGGGGTCATAAAAAGGAGACACCTTTTTATTTTACTCTACCTATGGGATGACGCAAAGGGTAAATGTGTTGTGCAAGATACATATATTTAAATACTAATTGCATTAGACTGGAAAACAATGGGCCATTGCTGGAGTAAAGCAAACCTGTGTTTGCCTGTCCAAAGCAAAACCATGGGTTCACTTTAAAGCGTATATCTGGTCAAATCTCTAATCACACCTCATCCAGCGTAAATTTACTTTGTCTTTAGCTTCTAAATTAGCTTGCTAGTATTGGGTTGGACCCTCTTTTGCCTTCAGAACTGCTGTAATTGGCATAGATTCAGCAAGGTGTTGGAAACATTCCTCCATGATTTTGGTCTATATTGACATGGTGGCATCACACAGTTCCAGCTGGTTAGTCAACTGCACATCCATGATGTGAATATTCTGTTCCACCTCATCCCAAAGCTGCTCCATTTCATTGAGATCGGGTTTCTTGTTGAAGCCATTTGGGTCTAGTGGACTCATTGTCATGTTCAACAAACCAGTTTGAGACAATTTAAGCTTTGTTCCATGATGTGTTATCCTGCTGGAAGTAGACACAAATGGATGGACATTGTCGTCAACAATACTAAGGTAGCTTGTAGAATTTCAATGGTGACCACTTGGTACTAAGGGGCCCAACGTGTACCAAAAAAATACCCCCAACACCAGTGGTCAGCAACCTTTTCAGACCCACGGACCCCTAAATTTACCAGCTCCGAACCGTGCATGCACGGGGAGCCGTGTGTCACTCAAAGGGGAAGAAATTTCCCCCATAGTAATGGCATGATGCCAGAAGCTGCCCACTCTCCCATCGCAGGTCTGAGACACAACCTGCCCACTTCCCTGAGCCTGCGTTCTGTACGAGATACATGGTCCGCAGCCAGAGCCACAGACCAACAAAATTTTGAACCTCTTGAACTGTTGAGGATCAAACCATGCTTTCATGTTGTTGGCGCCAAACTTACACCTTACCATTGATATGTTGCAACAGAAATTGAGACTGATCAGAACAGGCAAGGTTCGTCCAATGTCGGTGAGCCCATGTGAGTTGTAGCCATTAGTCTCTTTTTAGCTGCCTGGAGTGGCACTTGGTGGGGTCCGCTGGTGCTGTAACCCATATGCATTAGGGTTGGACATGGCACAGTCAGAGATGCTCTTCTGTTGTTGTATTAGGTGCCTTGACTGCCAGTTCAGTACCTGAAAGTGCCCAAACATCACCACTTTCTACTGATTCTTCATTCCAGCTGCACCAAGATCATTCTCATTCATTTACAATAAATAAAGCTGCACCAGCTATCATTTTTAATTGCACATATAAACACTGTAACATTATATCAATCTATATATCAAAACCTTGCCATAGTTACAAATTACCTAAGATTAACAGCAGCATTTAAAAACCTGTATTCCCAACATATCTTTAAGGTAAAAATACAGAAAAACTACATTTTCCTAAATTTTTTCTTTGTTTTTCTTTTTTTTTTTTTTAATCCACCAATCACCAATTTGGTGAATAATATATTCAGGGATATGGCAATTAATTTAGGAAGTTGGTGGCCTCCTTGAATATCATCTCTAACAGTGATTTCAAGATATTGATATCAATTTTAGGGTTTATACTGATACTGATATCAATTTTAGGTATATCAATTTAGTTATGCATTAATAAAATTGTTTACAGCCTTTATATGGTATCCATCTAGAAGTCAGTGGGATTCTATACCCCTATTATTATTATTAAACAGGATTTATATAGCGCCAACATATTACGCAGTGCTGTACAATAATAGGGGTTGCAAATGACAGACGAATACAGACAGTGACACTGGAGGAGAGGATCCTGCCCCGAAGAGCTTACAATCTATCCCTATCCCAGGGATATGGAGGGGCAGAGAAAAGCGAGCTATGGATTAGCTATCACAAATCATCAGCCAAACCATACTAGAAGCCAAATGAGAGAAATACATGGAGAATCCTGGATGAAAGGATGGATTAAATCAACAGATTTATTCTATGTAATCTGTTAGCACGGCACATTTTTGTGCATTTAAGCTCACAGTGGTAGGACAGCTGTCCATTTGGCATTGGTTGGAAACAACCTTTATACACAAAAAGCACCTGCGGCATCTACTCCAATGCCATATATGTTGTGCTATCAGCTACTGTATAATCACATTGGGGTGTCATTTGAAATGAATGTCACCGCGATGCAAACACACATCATACAATGCGTTAACATAGCACCACATTGCCTCCAAATGAATGAGCCCTCAATGTCTGCCAGTAATGAGAACTATTAATGTCTTTCCACTGCCAACTACTAAAAATGCTCATAATTAGTATTTTGCAGAGAAAGTGTATTGCTGTACTTCTAAAATGCTTTAATACCAAACCCGCATCTCTACATGCTCTATATCTGCTGCTTGTAAGCAACATTTGGTTCCAGGGAGAGTTACAGTTTACAAATAGTTTATTAATCACAAGTTGTTAGAAACCAGAAACCACCAACTTGTTTCGGGAATTTCAAGAATACCTCATCAGGGATACAATATGAGTATTAGGACTTCAGTTAGTATTGTAAATAGGCTAGATGTGTAGCAACTACTATACTTTTTAAGACTAGTATAAATATAAAAAGAAGTAATATGTAATATATATTGAGAGTGTAGCATTTCTACAAACACTTATCATATTACCAGGGATGGAGGCCTCAATGTACAACATTTCAGCTCTCTGTACCCCTGTCATTCTACCAACTAGAGCCACCCTCCCATCTTCGTAGAATAGAACGGCATGTGTGTACAGCACTCGTCAATCCATCTATCACTGGGAATGATCACAAAAAACTGTTTCAAGTTTCTTCCCGACGCCTCTACAGCATTTAAGGATCTGAGCATTTAAGGAAGGACAATTGGTGAACCACTGACCGGGTCATAGTATTGATTCACGTAGAGAGAGACTGTCTGCTATGATTCTGCTGAAAAGCTTGATGATGGCCATGAATAAGGTGTCAGAAAACACAGTCAGAGGTGATTTCAGACAAAATAGGGGCCTGTGAATATATGAAATGGGAGCCCCAAATTCACAGTATAACAACTTCTTGCACCTCCTATCATTTGGGACCCTAAGGAAGGTGAGGGCTCTGAGCAATTGCCCTGTTCACCCTACCCTAAAACTGGACCTGCACACGGTGCAATTATGCTGCATAAACAACTGCTGAACCATTTACCAGGTCATGGTATTGATTCACGTTGAGAGGGAAGAAGGTTATCATGTCCCTATCCTGATCCTACAGAAGAACTATCGTAGCACAAACTTCTGAAAAACATAAAGCTGAGCATGGAATAGAAGTGTCAGCAGTTTTGAACCAAATATGGCCCTAGATGTATATGAATGGGAGCCCCATTGGAACCCTGGAGAAGGTGGGGGCCCTGGGCAATTGCTCAACTGGCCCCAACCTAAAACCACCCCTAAAGAGTATTTTAATATTTCAACCATGGACTTTGTACTCTATAGAACTAGCTCTGCAAAGAGACACCTAACCCAAACCAGTGACCCAGCTTTCAACACCAACCCTTAACCCAACCTAATCCCTGTCTATCAAGGATCCCTTAGGATGACGCTTGTTTGATAATCAAAAAACCATTACCATATTTTTGCTGAAATAAATAAAACTGAATAAAAAGGTTCTTCTGATTTCCATATCTGCCTCTTTTTAATAACCTTGACTATGTACCAGCAGTATGCGGATGATGATTTGCATACACTTGTTGAACAGCAAAATCTGCCTGGGGCCACAACTAATTTGCACTGGACCCAAGGCATTTTATGAACTTGGCCGACTGCAAACCAAAGAGTCTAGCTGTAGCTTTACTGTATAGGATTTTTTTGTTTTTAATTGAGCCCAACAGATACTTTAACAAACAAACTGTTATCCACCTCGGCAGTTGTACATCAGTTTACCATGATTTATTTATAAGTCGGTGAATTGCCAGCTTAGTTTTTTTTTTTTGTAAAGATGATACATAAAAAATACAAAAATAATTGGGCTGTATGAGAAATGACATGTACAAGAGCTAGACTGTGATTTTCCATGTTAGTTATTTTCTTCAAGAAGCAATGTCTCCTGTCTATTGATTGTTCATAGGGAGACGCTGGAGCAGCCGCGGCCGTAAACTTGAACACAGTATTAGTTGAAAGTAGTGATGATAGATTTTGCTGCAGTTCAGTTTTATGGCATGAACAAGAGCAAAAAAAAACAGATTTTAACTTTCTCAAATTTCAACACAATGAGCCTGATTTATTAAAGTTCTCCAAGACTATCATGGGTGGACCTTGGTGGTCAAGGAAACCTGGAATGGATCTGGTCCAAGATTGAAAGTGTTTGTCACTTAAAGCAAATGATTTTAAGACCGCCATTTGGACTTTTGAGGTTTGTTGGATCACCCAGGTTCTCCCATGATAGTTTATCTTTTCCAGTCTCGGAGAGCTTTGATAAATCAGGCGCCATATAAAAGACACTTAGGAAAAAATCACAGTGCTTTATTTTGGTAACTACAGAAGCCAAATGAACTGAAATTGCATGGGAAGCCCACTGTATGTCTGTTGAGCATTGTGTCTATTCCAAAAAAAAGGAAATTGCATACAGCTGTGGCGAGGATCCATTTTATTTGATTTAGAAGACAACATGCATTTCCTTCAGTTTACAGCTTTGGGCTATGTTTATAAAACAGGGAATCTGACATTCCTTCAAACATTCCCTGGTGAGAATTAGGTACTGGCATTGGATCAGGAGGATTCTCCCCAGGGAATGTTTGAGGGAAGTCATATTCCCTGTTTTATAAAGAGCCTGTTGTGTCCTATTTTTTTTAACACAGGTTGGTTGTGGCAACGAGTAACACAATAAAAAATGGCTATCCCCCTTTAGAACTGGGCAAACCATACGTCTACCTTCTCTGCATTCACCGGGAGAAGATCGAAGATATGTCCGGAGGAGCTGCGGAGACCAGCAGGACTCCGGGGAACGACAACGGAATAAGGTAAGTGTTTTTTTATATCGTTTGGGCAACCCCAAGTGTGACTCGGGATTACCTCTTTTTGCATGGAAAATCCAACCCGAGCCACACTCGGGATTGCCGCTAGGGGGTTTAAAGGAAGGGAAAAGCACCCTTCCTGAGTGATCAATACTGAATTGGAGTGCAGAGCCTCCCAGGATACCTTTGTCCCGGGAGGTCTTTGGCTGCTCCTCCTGCACATAGCTGATCTCTGACAGAAGGGGCATGTTCCTTCATTGAGGGGAAAGAGATGCCAATCTCACGCATGCTCATTGAGACCGGCAGTCTTTACAGCGGGCTACCTCCCCCGATCTCAAGCCTGCTCAGATCAAGATCAAGTGATATAGCCAGAAAAATGTTTCACTTTAGATCCGCTTTAATAGTGGCACAACATCAGTCACCTTTTAGAACTGTGCAATCGTGTAATTAGAAATATACACAAATATACACTTGTTGGTTGTCCAACAAGTGACACACAAAAGAAATAACAGCCCCAGTGACAGCGGACGCAATACATGAAATTCACTTGCTGGCAAATCAATCACTGCCATTGGAACATGCAGACCTCAAACTCTCCACCAAGGAATGTAAGATTCATGACTTTATAAATGGCCTCTCTAAACTTTTCAATTTCCAACTTTTCCAGCCACAAAGTTCCAATCAAATATGACCAATATTGCAGAATAGAACTAACTTTTTCTACTACTACTTTTCCCCCAATCCAAAAAGCAGCACCAAAAGGACCATTGTCTGATCATCATATACAACAAAAAAAGTAAACATGGAAAGAAAGTCCTGTAGCTTCTTTTATTCTGTATTTATACAGCAGAAGACATATTGAAATAAGAGAAAGATAAATGCCTTCAGCATTCTTT
This sequence comes from Pyxicephalus adspersus, assembly GCF_032062135.1. NCBI lineage: Eukaryota > Metazoa > Chordata > Amphibia > Anura > Pyxicephalidae > Pyxicephalus > Pyxicephalus adspersus. The sequence goes on from NC_092864.1 coordinate 12,125,040, forward strand.
ATTGTCTGCATCCACCATACAGAGAGACAAGTGTTCTGATAGAAGTCAGGAAGAAAGTCTGAATCTCATATGAGATGTGGTGAAATGCTATTTTTTGTCACTCTTTGATGCTTTAGGAAAAAAAGCTATAAGAATGATTCCTTTGATGCTCTATTCTTTGGATTTATGCTTTTGTGGTATCACTAGAGACAGTGCGCTCCTTGTATATAGAGGAGAAAGTGCGGGATGGATTGTGTGAGAGTCAATCTAATATAAGGCAGCTCTCTTTATTTTTTAGAAAGACGTCCAATTAGCAAATTTGTTCTGTCACATGAATCAAAACACGTCTGTTGTTTCAAGGCATTTCCAAAGTGTAAGATGTAAAGATGTTGGTATCGAAGGCTGTAGAAGTTGACATGTGTGTTATACAAGGATGACGGAAACTCCTTTGGTGTAGCCGTGTTGGTTTTCCAAAATTTAATATAAATCTTATTAATTTTGATGTTGCGTTGGCACATTATTTATGAGGGTTGAGTGAGCACCATAATATCAAAAGAGGAATGTTTGTTGGGTAAAGTTGTATTTGGATGGATCAGGTATCTATATAAGTCACTCATCAAGGAAAGTGTTGGGTGTTGGACCGCCATTTGAAATGGTTGGATTAGTAAGAGTTGGAGTCTTAGTCTTCAAAACTGAAGAGCGTGTTTTCTGGGCAGCTCTCCAAGGAGATAAAGCCATATCATGGCTCGTATCTTGGGTGGACCGGTGAGGAAAGTGCAAGGTATACTTGTGTAAGTGCAGAATACAGATTTTATGGTGAGCAGCTTTCAATAAAAGCCAACATGTTTCGAGGAGATAAGTGAAATCTTCCTTCATCAGGGCATAAGATTAAAAAAATATAGATTTCCCCCCCAAAAATATGCAGACTCCGAAAAGGATTTGCTCCAGATGCTGCTTTAAAGTGGAGCTAAACCCGTGTAACTCACCTGTCCCTGTTCATTCACAGGGCGCCGCCATCCTCTTTTTTCTTCTCTTGCAGACATTCTTCCTCAATTTTCATTAATTCCCGGCATGCACAGGGGAATCCGGGATTGCCAGGTATCCTGAGAACCAAAGCTGAGCTGTGCATGCACAGGAGAAGCTGAGATTGCCAGGTATCCTCATAACCAAAGCTGAGCTGTGCATGGGCAGGGGAAGCTAAGATTGCCGAGTATTCTGGCAACCAAAGCTAAGCTGCGCATGCGCAGGGGAAGCTAAGATTGCCGGGTATCCTAGCAACCAAAGCTGAGCTGTGCATGTGCAGGGGAATTTAAGATTGCCAGGTAGCCTCGTAACCAAAGCTGAGCTGTTCAGCTCAGGTTTTTTGACAGATAACCAGAGTGATTAGGAAGGACATCACCTGTCTCTTTCTGCAATAATGATCTGCCTAATCTTGATTTTTGTGTAATATTAACCTTATAAAGAAATGATAGCTGGGTACACTATGTGAAAAAGTCAGACGGGTGGAGTCCTTGAGACCAAAGGATCTGCTTCTAATGTCTAGGTGCCAGGACACCTTCAGGTGTCTTGTGGAGACCATGCCTCGATGGGTCAGAGATGTTTTGGTGGATCTACACACTATCAGGAAGGTGGTTTATTGTTTTGGCAGCTCAGTTTTGTTTTCCTTTAATACCTGTTAAAAATAAATCATTGTACACAACCCAAGAATTGTTTTTATACCATTAAAAAGCTCTGTGTTTTTTCATTTGTATAAATCGCCTTAAAATTCATCATCTTCCCTCACATCTGCCGCAATGGCTCGGCTCGACTTTTGCATTCCAATGTTTTCATTGTCAGAGTAGAAAACACGGCTTGTGTTGGTCTGAGCATTACAAAGGTTAGATTTAATGAACGCAGTTATTCTTTGCAGAAGGAAATTGTGACCCGGTGGTGCCCACCTTAAAGTTAATTGCAATTGACTCATCCAGCAGACGGACCGCTACGGAGGCCAATGTGAGATTATTTGTCAGATAAACATGTTGTTGTGGAGATTGTTTTGCCAGTGTTTTGGTGACCAGGACTGGCCTGAGGTTCCATGTTACTCTAGGATGTTTTGTGTGCTGTGTTTTTCTCCAAGGGGCTAAAAGATATATAAATAGAAAGAGAGAGAGAGAGAGAGAGAGAGAGAGAGAGAGGGAGAGGGAGAGAGAGAGCAGATATAGAACTATGGATAACACAGCTCAAGAAAAAAAACTTTTTCACTTGCCAAGGATTTTTTAATATATTTAGTGTATTTCAGTTTCATTGAATTGGCTCTAGTTCTTGTGATACAGGAATCAGAATAACGATTTTACTAACAACAAATGTTAACACAGCATATTAATATGAATCTTTATTTATACTGATGTTTTGCATTTTTTATGATGAATGTAGCAATATTTTCATAAAACTTTCATTTGCCTTCTTTTTATTCATACATTTTCTTTTTTTACAGAAATATGAGTTCTTCAAGAAGAAGTTGTTTAAATGACCCTAATGTATTTTGCTACATTTGTGGAGAATATTTTCAGCAAAAACAAGAAACATTACAGAATTTGTGAAACAAGCATATCTTGCATATTTTGTAATAAACTGGGGGACAAAGATAAGTATTGGGCTCCCCATATGTTATGCAAAACTTGTGTAGAGTGTCTACATCAGTGGAAAAATAGAAAACTGAATAGTTTGAAATTTGGTGTACCAATGGTATGGAGAGAGTCCAAAAATCATCATAATGATTGTTATTAATGTGCAGTGAATGTAAAAGGTTTCAATCGTTACAAGAAAAACAAGTGGGAGTACCCTGATTTGGAATCAGCAAGACGACCTGTGCCGCATGGTGCTGATGTTCCCATAACAGTGTTCACTCCCTGATATTCTTGTATCCTACATGGAGGATATACAGAGAGTGTAATCCAGGAGTAAGCAGTGGAAGTGAATATGAAGGAAGTGTTTCATCAATCCGGCATTTCTCCCAAGAAGAGCTCAATGATATAATATGTCACCTAAGTCTGTCAAAACAAGAATCTGAACTTTTAGCATCCAGGCTAAAAGAAAAGAAATGTCTGAGACCGGAAGTTAAAATAACAGTTTATAGGACAAGAGAGGTGACACTCCTACCATATTTCAGTGAGATAGAGACTTTGTGTACTGTTGTAACATCCCTGGACTACTAGGCCATATGGGAGGACCACAATACCGAGCAGAAGACTGGCGGCTTTTCATTGAAAGTTTCACTCGAAGTTTGAAATCTGTTTTACTGTATAACGGCAACTGCTATGCATCAATTCCAATTGGTCACTCAACAAAACTTAAAGAAGAATATGAAAATATCCAAATGGTCTTACAAAAGCTTTGGTATCATGAACACCAATGGTCCATATGTCTTGATTTAAAAATGGTGAACTTCCTACTTGGACAGCAAAGTGAATACACAAAGTGCCCATGTTTCATCTGCTTTTGGAATAGTAGAGCAAAGCTTGATCACTGGAAAAAAGTGACATGGCCTCCAAGGGAAAAAAAGGTGCAGCGCACATCATTACCGAGCTAATGGTTGACAAAGAAAAAAATCATTCTCCTTCCACTACACATAATGTTGGGATTAATGAAGCAGTTTGTTAGAGCTCTGAACAAGGACGGTGATTGCTTCAAATACATTTGTAGATTCTTCCCTGGATTGAATACTGAAAAGTTAAAAGCAGGAATCTTTGATGGACCCCAGAGTCGGAAACTGATAAATGATTCAAATATCACAAGCTACATGACTGATTCTGAAGCTTCTGCCTGGCACAGCTATGTCATGTCATGGTTGTCAAGAACTTCTTGGGAAGGCATAAAGCACAAAACGAAGAACTGGTACAAAACGTGCTATTAAACTTAAAAATGTGGGTGCTACTATGAGTATAAAGGTACACTATCTCCATAGCAAAAGTTTCCAGAAAACCTTGGCGATTTAAGTGAGGAACAAGGGGAGAGGCTCTATCAAGATATACAGGTGATGGAAGAAAGGTATCAGGGCAAACTTTTTGGCTCAAGGGCCACAATGAGTTTTAAAATTTGACAGATAGGCAGATGGATGGAAAGTGTTTGTATGAACTGATATAAATTACATGTAAAAGCCATTACCTAAATCTAAAAGAAAACTTACATTCAAATTACATTTAGTTTCAGTGGGAACAGTGTTGTTGGTCACCTTTTTTTGCCAGTGGACAATTTTGTACCAACTTTTAATAGGCCAGATTAAAAAGCCCAAGGGCCATATATGTAGTTTGTACTGTAGCATGCCTGGGATAGACATATGATGGCAGACTACTGCTGAAGCATTCAACATGATTGTCCTGATCATCAGCATAAAAGGAAATCATACAAACAGAGTTTTTCAATGACTTCTTTGTGATTAGTTCTGTAAATATACTGAATATAAAATATATTGACATTAAGTAATTAAAAAATTCAATTTTGTTTGCGTAGGCTTATCTAGCTTACAGAAATCAGGGGAGCGGAGCTGACAGATTCAGTCTGGCCGGCCGAATTTACAAAGGCCGTTCTCACCTACATGTTGGGTAAGCGAGAACGACCAAATTCACTGCGAGACCGAATTTAATAAATTCCCTCACTCATCCCTAGTCACCAGAACAGATGTTTCACAATGGAAAATTTACATTCATCTCTTGCTCTGGGAACTCTAAATCTAAAGATTTATTCTCACTTTTTGCCTTGGGGACAATGGTTATCCGGGCAAATAGAGAGGGTGACAGACCTCAAAGCAAACTTCACAGAGGGCATATGAGCCCAGCAGTGATCTCTTTACTTTACATGCATTCTTGTATTGAACATCCATGCAGATCTGTATGAGCAGAGCTGGTATGGAAGGAGAGGAACCAGTGAGAGGAATACTGCTGTTCATGATCTATTTGTTTGTGTAAATGGACATGTAAAAATGGACCTTTCATAAAAATAAATGGTCTACTCCCTGTCCTTAAAAATTCCACTTCTACATTCAGTTCAGCTCCTTCTATAGCTGAGCTCCTCTATGACTCCTATCAGTTTATTTTTCCTTTTCTGAATTTGATTTAGTCCTTTAACATCATTGTTGGGAACGACGCATATTCCAGATTAGGTCTGACCATTGCTTTGCAAGTTCAGGTCTTTTTTTCTAGAGTCTATTCCTATCATACTCTCTTTACTTGGGATTTGATACACTCTCCAGGTGTGGGTCCGAAGTTTCAGCCAGGCCACCAAGATAGATAGATAGATAGATAGATAGATAGATAGATAGATAGATAGATAGAAATTGACAGATAGATTTAAGCTTGCAGCCATAACCACACTTTAAGGGGAACCCTATAGAATAATTCTCCTTTTCACCACTAACTTAACTCAAACATTGTGATCTCGGCGTTATATGATTTTTTGCCAGGTTTGTTCTTTATTACTAGTGGCTACAATTACACTTTTTTTTTATGTTGAAGAAAAAACTAAAATTAAACGATATTGGCAGTTTCCTTCCTTTACACACTTTAATTGCTCCAGTTTCTCTTTTTACTACCCTTCCATCAGGTGTGACAGAACTCTACAAATATCTTAATTGTCTCTTGGTGCATGGGAAGATAATGTCAGCGCAGCGATCACCCGTATGACAGCTGAACTAGTGAGGGGCGTTTTCTCTATTATCTTTAACCGATCAATATCCTGACCTTCATACACCGCCAGGGATCATACGGCATAACTAGGTTTTATCTAACCTGACATTGTCATACTATCAGGTGTAACTCTTCTGAGATCAAAGAATTACCAGCTGACTGGAATCCTAATATGAAATTGTTTTCCTATAATAACACCTGGTGATCCCTACAGTCACACAGTCCTGTCCTGTGGGGAAAACCCTCGGCCTTGTGCAAGCAGTGGGAGGAGCTATGCAAATATCAAAAAGCCTTGATGGTAGATGCCAATCTGGAGAGGTACGTGTTCCTAAAAGGTGGACTACATACACAAGGATCAAGGTGCATTCTGAGAATAGTAAAACAGCTATTGGAAGAATAAGAGCTTAAAATAATTGTCTAGTAGTTTCTCTCCATATGCGCACCAGCACATCAAGATAACATTGAGAAGGCAACAATTTGGGGTACCAATGAGCCCTTCCATCAGGCAACAGTGACCAATCCAATATGGGTAACGCCCATATGATATACCTAATATAGGTAATGACAGACATAGATAGAACAGACATCCAATGAATGAATAGGGTGGGTCAGAGACAGTCAGGCTGGGGAGGGAGGGGCTAGATAATGATCTGTTGGAATTGCTGCAGCTTCTAGTGAACATTATAAGAAGCTTGAAATCAAAGTAAGTGATTTCAGCCCAGGAAAGGAGCTGGTACAACCTTGCTAGACCAAACAAAAGGTCAGTGTTCTGCTTTTAAGGTAAAACAACATGCAATATTTAATATGTTGTACTGAACGTTTTTCTTTCCAGGTTGGAAAATCTAACGAAATGGTAAAAGGAGACGCCGTGTGAATTTTGAGCAGTTGAAGTGCCAAGGTGTGAACGTGGAGAGGATAATGTTCTAGTTATGAGAGGCTCTAGAAATCCTCGGCTTGAGCTGAAGCATCTTTACACAGCCGCTATACAGGACAAAGGTGAGGAATTATCACCTCCAAATCTAATAAAACTCACGTCCAATCCCGGCACTGAAGAGAAAAGGTTCAGCAAGTTCCTAATCACCTGGAATGTCCTCGGAAATCATACCTTTAATAACACATAAAAGGAGTTGTGATTACAGATACAGAGGTAATAATGATGGAGAATGAACTAGGTCCAGGTCAACCACATGATCCAGAGGAAGGTAAAAAAACCCTGGTTAATAGCTCCCTTAAGAAGGAGTTATATCTTCCTAACCCCCCCGCAAGGGCAGTCAGATTGATTCCCTTGGTGTTACTATTAATAAGCCCTTGAGAAATTTGAACCCTGGATATTATTAGTTCTTCTTTAAATTATGTTTTGTCAAAGTCTATAGACCTACTGCTGTATTTGTCTGCTCTTACTGTAGAGATCATCTTTCTAAACCAATGGAAGATCTCCTTTCTCTCTTTCTGATTGATGTCACATTTTTCTTATAGGAGTCACTTGGATTATAAAAGTGTCATTTGGGAAACCTTCATAGTGACCTTGGAGGTATTTAAGGTATTGAGACCCTGTCATTTCTGCAAAGAATAATACAGCATCTTGTAGAAGAATGAATATTTGTTCTTCTGGTGGGTGGTTAAGTCTTCAATCACTTGCAGAGAGACACCATTGCTATATAGGAGTTCTGGGTGTGACAGATGGGGATTCTCCCATTGGGCACTGTGGTTTTCTTTATAGACATCTACTTCATTGTAACATCATTAAATATAAAGAAAAACAGATAATGAGATTTACACCCAGGGTACAGGACAAGAGAAGTGGTACTGTGCAGAGTCCATACATACAGAATAAGAACAGATACCGAGAGTTACACCCGGGGTACAGGACAAGAGAAGTGGTACTGTGCAGAGTCCATACATACAGAATAAGAACAGATACTGAGAATTACACCCAGAAAACAGAGTACAGGATGCTGTGGATACAAATGTATAAATAAAACATTTGTATAAAGCCCCCTTCCCCCAAAAACATTATTTAAAAAATACAAAATCCCAGCAGATAATTACATGGAAATGACTGAACTTTCAAGGTACAAGGCCACAAATCTCCCCTGAAGGATTTTTTGACAAGTAAATGTTTTTGTACCAGAGGAGCACATGGAGGTCAGAAGGTAGAATCCATCTGTAAGGACACTTTCAGTGCATTTATCAGCAGAAACATTCATCTTGTCTATGTAAAAGTAACAAAATGTACAAATTGCTAATTGCAGGGAAAATCATAGCAAGTTCAGAGAGGATAGACACCCTTAATACACAATATGACCTGAAATAAGTTTAAAGCACACAGTCTATCTGAAATGCAAACAGGGAGCAGTAAGGGGTGCAAACCCATCTAGTTAACAGCTAAAAAGCAACACAAAATTATACATTATCCATGTGGAGGATTCTCTGTCCATGGGGGTGTTCTATATCCATGGGGAGATTTTATAATCTTGTAGAGTTTCTCTAAGAATACTCGGGGTATTCTGTATTTAAGGGGGATTCTGAAATCATGGGAGATTCCATATCCATGGGGGGACTTTGTTTCCATGGGGGATTCTATCTCCATGGGGTTATCCTGAATCCATGGAGTATTCTGTTTTAGTGGTGTGATTCTATAACCAGGGAAGTATTCTGCATCAGTGGGGAGATTTTGTATTCATGGGGGGATTCTATATCTATAGGGTATTCTGTATCCATGGGTGGGTTCTGTATACATTGGGGATCCCCTATCCATGGAGATATTCTGTATCCAAAAGTGAATCTATATCTATGCGGGATAGACATACTCTCCTTGGGGATATTCTGTATCCAAGGGGGGTTTTATTTCCAGGGGGGATTCTGTATTCATGGGGGAAATCTCTATCCATGGAGGGATTGTCTCTCTTTGAGGATATTCTGTATCCAAGTGTGGATGATTCTCTATCCATTGGAGAATTTTCCATTCTATAGAGCAGGGGTCCCCAACCCCCAGTCCACTAGTGGGCCACTGCCGTCTGACAGGTGGGCCGCGAGAGCACGGAGACCAGCGGTGGTCTTCTGCTCTGGCCAATGGACCCCCGCAGGATTCAGGAGGACGCCACTGGGAGGGTGCACCGGCCAGAGCCACGGACCATGTCCCCCGTACGGATCTCAGGCTCAGGGAAGGGGGCGAGTTTAGTCTCTGAACACAACCCATCCACTCTTCCATAGCAGGCTCAGACCTGGACTGGCAGTACACAGGAGTCCGTAGATTCATTGGTCCACGAGCTGCAAAAAGTTGGGGACCACTGCTATAGAGATCCTATATCCATCGGGGATTCTGTATCGATAGGAGCATTGTCAGTCCATGGCCGTATTCTGTATCCATGGGGGGATTCTCTATCCATTATTTTCTATCCATTGAGGGGAGTTTCTCTGTCCATGAAAAGACAAGTTGGTACCACAGATGCACTTGTACTGGCCCATCCCGACAGTCCCGTTGCAGTGACATCTGTTTGTTCCGAATGCTATAAGTCCCCTTGCAGCTGGACGGCCAGTAGGAAGTGTCCATTTGAGGCAGTTACATGTACACCCAAAAATAGGGCCCCAGTATTGTTAGGCTAAAGAAGAAAGCCAGAAGACTGGGAGACTGGAGCATCACATGAATCCAGGTTTACATAAAAAAGTTTAAAGTAAAAAAGGTGTGGGAGGGGGGGTTGTAGTTTGCCCAGATGTTGACCATTTCATGTTGAGATCATGAAAAACAGCTGAAAAGGGGAGAAAGGAGAAGTAGAACAGTGATGACCTCATCTCGTGGTCACTCATGGTTCTCTTCTTCTATTATCATGCATCATCCACTAATTGGCTACTTGTGCTGCTTCTTGCAGCAGATTGCATTTTGAAAAAAAAAAATAATTGATAATTACAGAACTGCATTATTTACCGGTAGTTTGCATTACAACAATTAAATGCCAGCCAATGATTATACCTATAGGTTAAGGCATTCATGGCTTCCATCTGAATGGACAAGCACAGGCTCACTTTAAATACTCCAAAAAATCCTTTTATATTCCACTCACACTTGCTAGTGATTTTATTCTTTATTCCCCAGCCTACAAGACTCAATATCCTGTTGGGAGAAAAATGTTTTAGACATTATTATTATTGAAATAGTAAAATGCTGTTAATATGCAGAATGGGAGCTCTGTCCTTTTCTGAATATAAATTTGGGTAAAATACTGCCTCTGCCGCACAATTACCTCCGTTCTATGGCTGAATATCACCATTGTGTTCCCATTATATGTATTGATAGGACAGAATAATGTCTACATGGGCAATATTGTAATTGGAAGGGAAGTTATTTAAATATTATGAAAGTTGACTTGAATAAAATTCAAAAGGATTCAATAATTACATGGTGTACATTTAGAAATAGAAATATATATTACGTATATATATATTTAGAGTTTAAAAAAGATATACCGGTATATCCATCAAGTTTAACTTTCTTCTTTGACATGAACCTGTGATTTCTCCGGTTTACTTACATTTAGCCTTTCTCTTCCTTTAGCTTTCTCATGGCTCCATTGAGCTCCCAAGAGCGAGAAATCCCCTGTGTACATGACTATGAAATGGCCCCATTTGGCCCGGGACTTTCACAAGTCACATGCTCCTCCACTCCTGTTAATGACCTCCCTGAAAAGTAAGCAGGGTGGAACTGGCCCAAATAAGGCCAGAAATAAAATCATTGGAGGGTTACCAGGTTATAGGCCCTACAAAACATGTTTTTTGTGCTTTGTGGGTGGGGGGGATTGTTCTGATGGGCTCATCTTCTCAGTACATCAGGTAGGCACCAGTCACCCAGTCATATACCCTGGTCAACCCCTCCAGTGATCCTATTGCTTGTCATCAAAATTAGCTTTTTGATGCTTTCTGGTAGATTCCTGTCCTCTACTACCTTATAAGAAATAATTATCACTCTGCCAGGAAAAAATATTTTTGAGTTCGGATTGAACTTTTTTCTCTCTACTTTGAGTGGACCTCAGTCACCCACAAATTGAGCTTTTTGTGCTTGCTGATGGGCCCTTCACCTCTGCTACCCTATTAAAAGATCCTACTGTACGTTCTGATGGGTGCATCTTCTCATTACATCTGGTGGGTATTAGTCAGTCATATGCTCTCAAAAAAACTCTGGTGGACCTGTCACCCAGTCATATGCCCTCAAAATTTGCTCTTTGCTGGGCTCCCTACCTCTGTTACCCTACCATTATGATTTCTGTTGAGCTACCCCTGATGGACCCCAGTCAACCACTCAAATGTCCTAAAAAAAAGCTCTGGTAGACCAGTTACCCAGTTAAAAGCCCTCAAAACTAGCTTCTTTGTGCTCTGTGGTGAGTCTCCGGCTTCTGCTACATTTTAAAAAAAAATATTCGCAAGGGTAAAAAAAATCCACTTTACATAGTTAATCTGCTTTGCTCCTGTAGTACATCAACCCACGTCATCGAGGGCAAAGCATGAAAGGCCCTTTAATTATAATTTTTGAAAAAATGTTGAAAAAAATCATATTACAAACAAAATTGTATATCATGTTGTACAATAGATTCAAAGAGAAGCCTAATAGAAGCTGTTTATACGTTCTTTAGAAGCAGAGCCATGAACGTGAAAGATGAAAGGGGAAAGAGTCTTCCCTCATGTTGTTCATTCAGCTGTGTAAAAATTTTAGCTTGAACTACTGAGCTTTGTAAACAAAAGAATTTTGCAAAAAATGAGAGAATATGTTACAGTTTCCATTTTGTTGAATTATAATAAGCAAATCATTAAAAACAGAATACTTTATCTTCCTTACCTGCAAAAGTTGAAACATATCCTCCCTCATTAGTTTCTGAACCCACAGTTTGCCTTGGCAGTCTTTTGTACTTTATAAATTAATTAATAAATTCAGCACAACAGATTTTCAGAACTCCCAGACTTCTACTTACATCAGTACAAGCAGAGACGGAGCTACAAGGCTTCTTTACAAAGGAACTTTCTCTCTCTTGGACGGCAGGGAAACGTATTGATTAGTAGCTGTGCTCCATATAACCAGCTTGTTTTCCACATAATGAAGATGTTAGATATTGTTTAACAATTTTGACATTGATTTTATAACATGTTGTTAAGAGGAAAAAAAACAGAAAGAAAAGGAAGTCTTTTATAAAAAAAAAAAAAAAAACTGGCAATAAATACCGGTGATAACAAGCAATGCTCTGGAATTCAAGAATCATGAAGAACCTTGGTGGTTGGATTGGAGTTTGTAGACTTTCATTTATTGATCAGAATGTCTTTACAAATACTGCAGTCCATGTGAACACAATCTGGTGAAAGTTCCATGTCTAGCTTTAACGGACAATATCTTGAAATAATATTATTATTATAATATCGGCAAAATGATGAGGAAGTTCTAACTAGCCAACAACCACATATGTCTTCCAAAGTAGACATGTGATGGTGTACAAGTTTTATGAAGCAAGAGCCTTGTTTAGCTAGAGCAATATCCTGAAGCATTCAGAACTTCCCAATACCCAGATACCATAGGTTTCTTCCAAAATTCTTTATCATTTTTACACAGTATTTATATAGCACCGACATATTACGCAGCGCTGTATAAAGTCCATAGTCATGTCACTAGCTGTCCCTCAAAGGGGCTCACAATCTAACGTCCCTACCTCTGTCATATGTCTTTAATACAGTTTAACGTCAATTTTTAGGGAGAAGCCATGTAACCTAACTGCATGTTTTTGAAAACGGCTTTATAAAGATCTTTGGGTTCCGGGACAATTGGCAGCTCAGTTGCCTGTAGGTTTTCAACAATGAGCCTCTCAAATTATTCATGTACTCATCAATATTAAAACTTGCATCATTATGTAAGGAAATAATTGGGGATATTAATAAAAAAATGATATGAATAATAATTTAATAATACAATTATTTCTGTAAGTTTGAAGGTGGAAGGACTGAATACACAAATGTCCATGAAAACATTATGTTGTGCACAGAGACATACTTCATAAAAAAATTACACGACAAGTACAAATACAATACAAATACCAAAATAATAAAATAATATTACATTCAAAATCTACATTGTAAAATACACACAGTAGCTACCTCCTGCTACTTGTTCCTGTGGCCAACTTGACTTCTGCCAGAGAGTCTCTGCCTTAGGTGTCTACCTGAGTTCCTTCTCCGGGTTCCTCCTCTTTTGCCATTCCAATAGTATTACTCTCTTTGATCTCATACATTTATCATACATTTATCATGCTAAACAACATCCCTCATCTGATGCTCATTTAGTATGTGGAAATTTAGGCTTGAACTTATGATCTTTGCAAACAAAAGGTAACTAAAAAGTAAACAACTGAATGGGAAATATTTCAATAAAAAAATAAAATAATACTTATTTTTTTTTCTATTAAACTAAGAAAGATTAAAACTATTTTACTTTATCTGTCTTCTTTGAAAGTTTGGATAACAACTTCCTTCATCGTTTTGCTGCACCTGACAGCTTAATTTGGCAGTTGTCAGTCTCTTTTCGTTTTTGCTAAAAAAAAGACACATTTCATATGAGCCTTCATTAAATTAAGCACAAAAGATTTTCTGAGCTCCCAGGCAGACTTCTAGCTACATCACATACAGTACAAGCAGGGACGAGCTACAAGACTGCTTTACTAAGGAACTTCCTCACTCTTGGACGGCCGGGAAATGTATTGATTAATAGCTGTGCTCCTTATAGCCAGAGTACACATCCACATAATAAAGACGTTGAAAATAATCAATTTTGACATTGATTTTATAACATGTTGTCAAGAAAAAAAAAAGACAGAATAAGACGTCTGGTATAAAAGTTTGGCCACAAACTTTGTGGAGATAACAATGGATGCTCCTAAGTTCAAGAACCACAAGGTTGTTGATTTGGAGTTTGTAGACCAAAATGTCTTCATTTAGGCCGACGTTCCAATCAATTCCGAAGTGTGGTGAATGCTATAAGCATGAATGTTCTCTAGCTAGGCCAATATTTTGGCTTGGCAGCACAGGCATAGGGGATCTGTGCCCATTAGCTCTCCTAACCTTGAAACCCTCTCCAGTCAGCAGACCTGTCCTGGAATCTTCTGGTTCAAGCAATGTTTCTGATATAACAAATCATGATGGTTGGAGTGGGGTTTGTAGACTCCAGTATACTCACCAGAATAACTTCAATTTCTCATCGACTCAATCTGAAGACAGTGGTTTTGTGAATGCTGCAAACATGAACCTTCTCTAGCTTTAAGGACCAATATTCTGATGTGGAGCTACAAGACAAGGAGGTCAGTGTCCCCATTAGCCCTTCCTATATTGATTCCTTCTCTAGCCAGCAGCTTTGTCCTGGAATATTCTGGTTCAAGCAATTCTCCTGATATCAAGCATCATGTGAGTTGAATTGGGGGTTTGTAGACTCCAGAGTATGGACCAGAATGGCTTTACCTAGGTCAAGTTCTCATCTACTCAATATGAAGACAGTGCTGTGGTAAATACAATAAGCAAGGACATTATATACCTTTAAGGACCAATATTCTGACTTGGTTGCAGAGGACTCAGAAATCGGTGTCCCCATTAGCACTCTTTACCTTAATGCCTTACCAACCAAAACCTCCATCCTGGAATATTCTGGTTCAAGCAATGCTCCTGATATCAAGCATCATTGGGGTTGGATTGGGGTTTGTAGACTTCAGGGTATGGGCCAGAATGACTTTATTTAGGTCAAGCTGTCATCCAGTCCATCTGAAGACAGTGCTGTAGTAAATATTGTAAACAAGGACATTATATAGCTTTAGGGACCAATATTCTGACTTGGTTGCACAGAACTAACAGATCAGTGTCCGCATTAGCTGTCTTTACCTTGCATCTATTACCAATCAGAACCTCTATACTGGAATATTCCGGTTCAAGCAATGCTCTAAAATGAAAGGATTATGGTGGTTGGGTTGGGGTTTGTAGTTTCCAGTGTATGGACCAAAATGACTTTACCAGGTCAAGTTCTCATGTACTCCATCTCAAGACAGTGGTGTGGTAAATGGTATATCAAGGACTTTCTCTAGATTTAAGGACCAAAATTCCGACTTGGTGGCACAGGACCTAGGGATCAGTGTCCCCATTAGCTTGATTCCCTTTCCAACCAACATCTCTATCCTGGAATCTTCTAATTCTAGCAATGCTCTTCAATGCAAGGATCAGGGTGGTCAGCTCTTTTGTAGACTGGTAGTGGTCATCACTCACATTGTCAAGGTTCCTGAAATCCAAAATCATGGTGGTTGGATTGGGGTTTGTAGACTGATTGATCCGAATGCCTTTACTTAGGTCCACTTCTCATCTATTCCATCTAAAGACAGTGGTGTGGTAAATGTTGTAAGCATGGACCTTTTCTAACATTTAAGAATAATATTCTTACATGGTGGCACATTACTAGGGGACCGGTGTCCCCATTAGCACTCTTGAGTCTCTGGCCAACCAGCAGCTCTGTCCGGAAATCTTCTGGTTCAAACAATGCTCCTCCATGCAAGCATCATGGGGGTTGGATTGCTGTTTGTAGACTCCCGTGAATTAACCAGAATGTGTCTGAAGTTCTCATGTGGTGTGTGCTCTATGGACCTTATGGAGCTTTAATAGCCAATATCCTCATAGGGTGATCAAAATGCTGAAGAAATTCTTACTAACCGCATACCACTTGTGTCTTCCCGTGTAGACATGTGATGTTGGTGTATATCATGTTGATGTACTCACCAGCAGTGACACTTATCCTTTGATTTATAGTGGGGAGCGGATACTGATATCTACTACCTCCTGGACATTGCAGTGATGCCCCCACCATTCATCCCTACAAAATGCAAGATGTTGCGTAGATCCATAAACCTGTAGAAAGACTTTGATGGGCCAAAGATCACAATGACTTTGATGGCTCAAAACACCAGCTTACCTATAACCTAGCATTTTATTACTGCATTGCCATCAATGACAGTACATTTGCCTTGGTGCAACGTTTTTTGTACATTTGCATACATTTGCTTGGTGCATACGCCATTCTTCAAATATCTTAAATTTAGAAGTTACAATGTCTTATAGCATCAGGCTTTTACTTTGTTCCAATGTGAGCATTGAATGACTGATGACAAAAAAGACTTTTTTCTTGCCCGCAGCATACTGGTGATGACATTTGCTGCAAGAGAGAAGAGGGATTTGTGAAACACAGGACTTTATCTTTGGAAAGAGTTGGAGTAAATTACCTCTGCCATATTTTATTGCTCCCTGCAAAACTTTGCTTTGTACATTGCTGATTTTTGTCTGTGCTAATTATCTTTGCAAATAGAGGAACTCCCTGATTCTTCACTCTTGTATGGAGAACGGCATACGCCACCATGATCATTAGTTAAGAATTACACCAGATACCAACACCACTATTGTTAATATTAATCTCCTCACAATTGCAATCATTTTAACAAACATTGTAGCAGATTCCTTAATTTTCCTATTCTTAAAAGGGGATACAACCTTTTCGACAGTCCCAAATGACAGTATAGCAGGGGGTGCAGAGAGCTGGTATGTTGTGCATTTAGGATCCCGACATATTTATCCAGGGCTCTATTTCACCTAAAATGTAACTTCTGGGGGCTGTCTGTATTATATAAATATATATATGATATGTATTTTTTTGTATTGAAGATGTAGGTATATCTCCTGTTTCCCTGCCTATTATACAGATAAAGATATTTTCCTATTAATGGCCTTTTCTTGAGTTTGATGGACTTTTTCTGACCTTTCATCATCTTCACAGTTTACCAAAATCTGGAGACCTCTTTCCTCCAACACATTCAATAACTTCAGGCGTTCTGTAGATGAAGGAAGCCTCGGATGTGTGTTGCATTAGAGTTTCTTATGTCCACAGTCTGCAAAATATTCCCTCGTCTCATTCATATGATAATTTGGCTAGATTCACAAGCGATACCTTCCACCGCTCAAAACTGTCATCTTTGCATGTGATTCGCAGCACGTTTTTAGATGACATGAATTCTAATGAAGCAATGTTGCATAAAATAGGTCTTTTGTATCAAAACCACAAAGCTTGATTTTTCTTACAAGCAAGCTACAAAAGAAAGGGAAATGTGTCTGTCACTGGGAGCTTCAAACCTCAAAATTATCATTTAAAGGGCAACTGTAACTAAATTAAGGTTTTAAATGTACATCCAGGACACCTAGAATGAGAGGGAAAGAGAAGACGGCCATTGCAGAATTTCCCCCGAAAATGCTAGTGACCTGATTGTCTCTTGTGAAAGCCACAACTTTTTACTTTTGGATACATTTTTAAATGGTTAGAATCACTTGTCAGGTTTTTATTGATGTATTTGTTCATATTAGAAAACTTCATCTTCTCTGGGGGCCAGACTGGGCAACTGGATGACCAGAAGGATCCTCTGGTGGGCCCCAGTCATATATCTCTAAAAATAGGTATTTGGACCCTGCTGCCTTGCCAAAAAAAAAATCCATTAAACTATCCATTCTGATGGGCCCCACTTCTCACTTTCTCTGGAGTGCCCCAAATCCAGTCTGATCTTACCATTTCCATATGTCCCAGTGACCATTGCCACCAGGACTGAATGGACCTGATTTATCAAAGCTCTCCATGACTGGGGGTGATAAACTATCAAAGGAGAACCTGGGTGATCAAGCAAACCTAGAATGGATTTGGTCCCGGACTGAAAACATTTGCCAACTAATAGAAAATGGCTTTTAAGAAATCCATTCTTGGTTTGTTAGACCAGCCAGGTTCTCCCATGATAGTCTTGGAGAGCTTTAGTAAATCAGGCCCAAAGGGGAGATCTAAATTGACCTGGATACCAAGGAATACTGATGAACGCTGTGCTGACAACCCACGCTCCAGACTACCGATGGATAGTCTCTACGGCAGGTTATGGCACTGATGATGGTAGTGACTTTCTGTGCCTCATGTGGTTGCAAGGTGCTGATGTGACATTCCCCAAGAGATAGGACCGTGGCACCTTGCACTCACAAGATATCAGATGCAAGGTGCTAATGTGAACTTCCCCAGGAGATAGGACCATGGTACCCTTCACTGACAGGCTGTCCTCAGTCTTTCTGACCAGGTGTCATTCATTTTGGAGGATGACATATTGTGTTCAAAATGAGTACTACAAGGGGAAGGAACACTTGGGAAGTAGTGATGGTTTCAAAAGACAGAAGAAGACGGGTAGGCAAGTTTGAAAAAAATGGGTTTTGAGCGCTCATTTAAATGAGCAGAAAGTAGGAGCAAGCCGAATAGGATGAGGAAGACCACTCCAGAGAGTTGGGGCAGCTCTAGAGAAGTCTTGTATCCGTACGTGTGATGAGGTTATGAGTGAGGAAGTCATTAGTAGGTCATTGGAGGAGCGGAGAGAGCGGCAGGGGGAGTAATTTTTTACCAAGTCAGAAATGTAAGTGTAACTTTGTAACTGTGTAGGGATTTGAAGGCAAGGAGCAAGGTGCCAATGTGACTCCCATCCATGGGATGGGTCCATGACACCCTCTACTCACAGAATATCGGGTGCAAGGTGGTGATGGGACTTTCCCCAGGAGGACCACAACACCCTCCACTCACTGGATGTTCTCAGTCTTTCTGGTTGACTGAAGCTAGTCATTCATTCTGGAAGAACGAGGACATCTTGTGGTCAACATGAATATTGAGAAGGGAAGCACTGAATATGAGGTGAGTACAGGAATCTGCGCTACTTTTGTAAACAAATATTGAACTGGTAGAAATCGTTTTAATCGGAAAAACGTGTCTATAGGACTTTAAATGGTAATGTAGCTCACTCCCTTGATTTGTAGGATTTGTTTGTTCTTCTCTACAAGTTTCTGCACCAATCCATGATATAGGAGGTCCCAGGGGAACACGACCACATTTCAGTGTTCCAGGACTAGAGAAACTCACACATAGCAATCCTGGGAATTTACAGATTTACACAGATAAAGGCCACAATGATTTTCACCACCCATCAATAGGCAGGCTATAGGTAGAGAAAGATTTCATCCAATCAGAACCTATTGCAGGTGAGGCAAGCAATGGGCACTTACAGGCTTCCAAAGCTAATATCAAGACTGATTCTGGTATTTATCTAGAATTGAAGTATATTCCTTTCAAAGGAAAACCCAATAACATTGCATGGAAATACAGACAATTCTTCTCTATTTGCTATAAAATTTAAGTTTCCATTCACATTCCTTTATCAGGAAGTAATATAATCTTCTGCAGAGTTACCATGGTGAAATGCTAAAGTCCTGGCAGCTGGTGGAGGTGCTTTGATGATCCATCACCCCTCCTATACAGGAAAAATATTTTTTTATTCAAATAAATGTAAAATAATTATTAATTAAGATAATTGTAATTGGCTGAGACTTGAGCTAAGGTGATCGTGCCGTGTTCACACAGGTGGGAGTCAATGAATGAAATGGAGATTAAATGTCAAAGAGGCAAAATGTCATTACTGATTACTAAAGGGGAACTCTGGATGTGAATGTCAAGCAGCACGCGCAGAGCACAGCCAACCTGAATGTTTTTTTTCTGCAATCACTCAGCGAAACTCGTGTTATGTTATATTTCACTCCGTGTGACAACCCTGGCTCTTCATTAAATATCCATCCTTCCATCTATCCATCTTTCTGTATATCTATACTTCTATCTATTCATCATTCTATCAACCCATCCTTCTATATATCTTTCCATCCTTACATTTATCCATCCTTTTTCATATCCATCCTTCTATAAATCCATCCTTCTATTTATCTATTCTTCTATCCATCCATTATTTTATATATCCATCTATCTATCTATCTATCTATCTATTCCATCTTTTTATCTTTCTATATATCTAGCCATCCGTCCTTACATGTATCCATTCATTTATCTATCCATCCTTCCATCTTTCCATCCTCCTATCTATCTATCTATCTATCTATCTATCTATCTATATATCTATCCATTCTTCTATTTATTTATCCTTCCTTCCATCTATCCATCCTTCTATATCCATTCTTCCATCTATCCATCCTTCTGTCTATCCATCCTTCCATCTGTGCATCCTTCTATATATCCATCCCTTTATCTATCTATCCTTCCATCTATGCATCCATCCTTCTATCCATCCCTCCATCTATCCATTCTTCCATCTATTTATCCTTGTATATATCCACACTTCCATCTATCCATCCCTCTAAATATCCATCCTTCCATCTATCTATCCTTCTATATATCTATTCATCCATCCTTACATGTATCCATTCATTTAGTCAGTGAACAATGTCACAACTGGGGACTGGCTGGAAACACAAGTAGAAAACATTTGGCAGGGATGCCGCATCTATACCTACTTAACAAATGTATCTTTTATTT
This sequence comes from Pyxicephalus adspersus, assembly GCF_032062135.1. NCBI lineage: Eukaryota > Metazoa > Chordata > Amphibia > Anura > Pyxicephalidae > Pyxicephalus > Pyxicephalus adspersus. The sequence goes on from NC_092864.1 coordinate 12,145,113, forward strand.
TTTATTTTTTTTATTCTGGAGTACCTCATTAAATATTTTTTAAAGAGTTCCTATCGGCAACAATTAGCATCTCGTTGATCACATGGAGTCAGTGAGTTCTTTATATAACAAAAAAGCCTGAACGTTGAGGCAGTTGTGGTCCCTTCTGCCTCTTTCTATGGCCATCAAACCCAGGAGCTCTGCATCCAATTACTAACTTAATAACTAGAACAGAGAAGCAGAGGGGGCGCTCTATTATTTTCAGAAGCATTTTCTACTGATTCTAATTATCAGAAGTCCTTTGTCCGGTCCGCTAAAGGAAAGCTTGTTACCATGCTCAGGGGAAGCTTAATTGACCAAACCTTCAACTACAGTTTTATCTGTAAATGGAATACTAAAGAGTCACAAAAACAGAAATTTCATAATTAATATCGGAAAGGGAACAGTCATTAAACCCATACGTGCATTGTTTAAAAGGTGTGTTTCTTGGAAATTAATAACTATTAAAGAAAGATTCAGAGATTCTTGAGATTCATGACTAAAGCAAAGTGTGAATTTGATACCCTCTAGGATCTGAGAGCTTTAAACAACAAATAAGCTTTACACATAATGCAAAGGAAATATCTCTAATAAGAAATTAGTCCCTGTATAAATGTAAATTATGGCAAAGCAATCTCCCCTTCCACCCCAACATAAAATATTCTTAGTAGTCCCTAGCCGATGGCACTTATAGATGTGGCGACGGGTGAACCAGCATTGGCAGTGTCTGCGCTCGGTGACTGGTCACCTTTTCGTGACATCATCATGATGTGAGGACTCTGCTCTGTAGGTGGCCGATTCATCCAAGCATGGACCTTGACCACCCAAGAAGTCCTCATCACTTTTGTAGTGAAGAAGATAGAAGGAACGGCACCCAACGCATCACATGACCATGGATTTGGATAAGTGAGAGGGGAGTTAGGCTCAGGTAATACTTTTTGGAAACATAGCAGGACAAAGGGCAATGGCTTGCCTGTACATACATACAGTAGTATTTAGCACCTCTTCCATTGCTGTCAAGACAAGTTTAAAGATACTCTGTCACCAGACCATTTATCTCAACACCAATCTTTCCATATCATGTGTAATTAAAGTGCTTTGAACGTGTTATTTACTTCTTTGGTATAAGCAACCAAATTCCCAGAGACTGCTGCTTGGTGCCGCCATCTTGGATGTGATGTCAGCCATCACTCAAGTAGGAACCTATAGCAGCCTTTATTGATGTTTTCACATAAGGGAATCCTTGAAACAAGTTTCAGGTCTTAGTGAACCCCAGCTTTATTTGCTATATTCACAGTCCACAGTATGTTAATAATAATGTGAAGAAGCCCTTCTCTATGGGAAGTTAAACCTCTTCTCATCCAGACGCAAAGAACACTACCTTGTCCTAAACAATGATCCTAAAGTGAATCGTGTTGTAGTACGTTCTTTATATGGACCTTTTATTTACTATACATGGTGGTCAAACCCTTCTTAGATGCCTTCAAGAGATAACAGAATATATTATATTAATATTATTGGGAAGAACCCCTTCTCTATGGGAGGTTAAACCTCTTCTCATCCAGACGCAAAGAACACCACCTTGTCCTATACAATGATCCTAAAGTGAATCGTGTTGTAGTATGTGTTAGCCCTGTGGGTTGTGCCGGTGCCGCTGCTCCTAATTGCAGGCAGGGGCGCCGGGTCCTATCTTTCAGGTAGCATAACCTACTACCTGTGTTCCATGACAGAGTTTCCTTCCTGCTGAAGACTTGCACTGGTGTTTGAGCTGGCGTGGGTGTGTCTCTCTTCATCTATGAGACAACACATACACGCCCTATGATTTCTGCAGGTATTTAAAGGCACTTCCTACTACAGGAATTTGCCTGAGCAATCTCATGGTCTTAGCTGGTCTAACTCCAAGTGCAAAGGTGCTTCTTCTGTCTGCCTTGCTGTGTACTGGATCTTGTTTACTGAACCCTTGGTTCAGTAAACAACAAAAACTTTGCCTGTTTGCCGCCTGACCCTGACCTCGGATTTTGTGTATGGACTTTTGCCTGATTGCCGCCTGACCTTGACCTCAGATCTTGTTCATGGACTTTGTCTGATTGCCACCTCTCCTATACCCTCTTGGCCACGCGAGCCCCCACCGTGCTTGCACCGAGTACCCTGACCCTCCTGGTAAGCTGCCACTGACCCGGCGATTACTCTGGAGTGGCACCTGGCATCTACCACGGGGCCCAAGCCTATCCTCACCATCAGAGGCTCTAGTGAAGACCAGGTAGCGGCTTAGTTATGCCCCTCCGGAGCATACCCAGCCAGTGGCACAGTGGGTCCACACCCACGTGCATTACACTACATACTATACATGGTGGTCAAACCCCTCTTAGATGCCTTCAAGAAATAACAGAGTCAGTTCAGCTAATCTTTCTTCATAGCTGACCTCCTCAATGCCTCTAATCAGTTTAGTTCAGGTTTTCTAATCTTTTTAACAAGGGGAAGCCTTGCTATATGTCCACAGATCACAGTATATTAGTGTGGGGGTCAGTGGGAAGAATTCCTCTTACATTGCTAAACAATGGAGGAATTTCATCCTTACAAATAGCCAAAAATGTCATTGGTGTCACTTGACCTGAGAGGCAGAAATTGCTGATTGCTCAAGAAACCCCCTGCAGCCACTGAAGGTATGGTTCCACTGGATGGCTGAGAAACCCTGCTCTATATTCCCACCCCCTTGCAGCACAAAATTAGGGTATTTAGGGGGGTCAGGAAAGGGCAGAGCACATGGGCCAATACAGAGAGTAATTATACACTCTCAGAAGAGACAGAGCTGTCAGATACAATGAAGGGGGTTCTGCTGGACCAATTTTTCTCCTCCAAAGTTTTTTCAGAGTTTGCTTCGGGTTCCTTGACCAGTTAGCAATGTGTTGCTCTCAGGTTAATTATCACTGATACCAATGATCTTTTGAGCTATATGCGAAGGTGGTATCCCTACCAATGAGAGCAATGTAAGGGACATTCCACCCACCAGCCACCATGCTAATAGCAAGTTCAAAGACACATTCCAAGTAAATTAGATAAATAATTTATGGAATAAGTGGTGTTAGAAAACATTGAAAATATTAGTTTTTCTGCACTTTTATGTTGGTGACAGGGTCTCTTTAATTAATACTGAAATTTCCTGCCACCTACACTTTCCTATTACCCAGTGAAGTGGCCTGCTGTGGTAATGGACTGATAGGGATGTGTAGGGCCATAAGGGACTTGTTCTTATGTGAACAACAGGAACAGAAACCCTTGAACAATACAGATGGATACAACCATTCAGGTTCTAAACCATTGTAGGCTGAGAGTGGCTCTAGTGATTGTTAGACCTGAAATTACCAGGGGGGCACTTATATGTCACATGCCATTATTTATAAAACACGCACACATATCTACAAGTGTTTTGCCATACAAATGGTCCAAGCACTGAAAACAAACTGATTCTTTGAATAAATTGCTATATTGATCTCAAAACCACTCTTCCATAGAGATCATTGTCTTCGTAATTTCATCAAAACTCGAGCTATAATACATAACTCAAGTTGCCGATTCAGATATACAAATACGAGAAAGGCTTCCAGCGTTAATCACAGATATTTAGGCACTTCAGATGAGTGGGTATTCAGAAATGCCAATGAAGGAACTGAATGCTATTTCAGTGAAATGATCTAATGGAATATGCATTCATCAATAAACTCAAGTAACTGTTTACCAGGAATTGTGCTTTTTTGATTTGGTGCATGATTCATAAGGTTAGAATGACTTCTGGTCAATGTGACCACCAATTGCTATGCAGCAGGGGCAGTGCTTTGCACTTTAAATGCCAATTTATCTGTGTCATGTACACTGGAAAAATGTAATTTGTTATTTTGGGCTCTTTATGATATGTGTGGCTCTTCATCCCTATCCAATCAATTGAGGCATTTCATGGAAAGTCCTTTACGTCTGACCATAACCTCTCCAGAGTCATTGCACTTTATCTTTTTTATTCTGGTCAGTGTGACCACCAACCATCATACTGCAGGGACATTGCTTTGCAGGGATGAAGCCACACTAAATGCCCTTTTATCTGTATCATGCACACCGAAAAATTACAATGAATCATTTTAGATTTTAGGATTGCTGTGAACCCTTTCCAACCACTTGAGATCCAGTTGAGGCATTTTGAGGAGGCTTCTTCAGGTCTAACCACAGCCTTTCAAGAGTCATTGCACTCCATCTTAATTATTCTTGCCAGTGTGACAAAAATCTCCTATCCAATAGGGTCTTTGCTTTGTATGGGTGAAGCCACATTGAATTCCATTTGATCTATAATATATATAGTGAAAAAAGCAATTAATCGTTTTGGACTCCTTATGATTGCTGTGACGCTCCAACCCTTTCCAAACACTTAAGATCTAGTTGAGCTACCTCATGGAGGCTTCTTCACGTTTAATCACAGCATATACAGACTCATTGCACTCTTCCTTATATATTCCGGCCAATGTGACCACAATCTGCTATCCAGCAAGTCTTCATATTCCTTTTCATCCCTTCTAACTACTTGTGATCCATTTGAGGCATCTCAACTTCATGCTTCACAGTTTGTCCAGAGTCATTGACAGAACACAAAGGTGGTGCTAGGAGATGAACAAATAATAAATAAAATCAATAAGTCCATCAAATTTATTTTACCAACAATGAATCCAAACATTAGGAAAACCATGAATCCAACTCACCATCCGAACCCCTTTCCAATGACTTGAGATCAAGTTGAGGCATCTCATGGAGGTTTTCTCGTGTCCTTATGGCCTATCCAGAGTCATTATACCTAATGTTATGTTATACTTTGCAAAGTGTGAAATATAACACATTGGATCCAGAGTCTCAGCTCTACATATTATAACCCAATAGAAACCCTAACTCTTCTGTTCCTTGCCAAAAATTAAATTAAAAGGGTTTGGCTGGAGCAGGGCTTTAAAAATGCGCTTCGTTATTGAGGAAAATGGAAAAATCAGAATGCATTGCAGCTGTGTTTATTCTCCGTCCATGCTAAACAAAAACTACTAAGCAAGTTGTCATTTTTATTTATTACTCTCAATTTGCTCCAAAATTGCTCAGCTAATTACCTGCTTCTCCAAGCACAAACAATCTCAGATGTACTGACACTTCCACTAATGCGGCTCTTTTGACAAATAAACATCACTGCACCCTTTGTTCATGCAAGCCACGCACATGTTTAATGTACTCTGGTTCCTTCACCGGGGATCAGAAAATTAAGTTGCAATCTATCACCAGCAGTCTTCTGAGTCTGACACAGATGCTCAGAGGCTTCCGGCTCAGTTGAGTCCATGTTTGAACCTTTGTAAAAAAAACAGTGATAAACTAAAGATTATAAAAATATTATTTCAATTGAGAATATTTAAAAGG